>NW_010972775.1:941064-980967 GCF_000737465.1 Haliaeetus leucocephalus
TTTGTGGGTGGTGTGCGGGAGGGGGGGGGGTTGGGGGTTGGAGTGAGAAACATGATGTCATAAATTAACTTGCATTCAAACCTCCCCAGGGAAGCTGAAGCATGGTTTATGTTTGGCTTTGCACGGAACGGAGGAGGATGCTCACATGCTGCATCGTGCACTGGCACAGGGTGATGATCCCAGGGAGGGGTGGGGAGCAGCACATCAACATCCCACCCCTAAAGGTTTATGTCTATGAAAACAAGCTGGGCTTCCAATATAAAGTTCATCTGGATGTTTCTAGCTAATCTAATTAAAGAGAAAACAGGGTCTTAAAATACTATCCGAAGTTCACATGAACAAGCTACCTACCCATGGGGTAAAACAGCCCTGTGGCTAAACCACACTTCTCCAGGTAGACCACTAATTGAATCAGAGAATGGTTTGGGTTGGAAGTGACCTTCAAAGATCATCTATTCCAACCGCCCTGCCATGGGCAGGGACATCTTACACTAGATCAGCTTGTTCAACCTGTCCAACCTGACCTTGAAGACTTCCAACGATGGGGCATCCACAGCTCCTCTGGGCAACCTCTTCCAGTATCTCGCAACCCTTCATTAGGCATCCTGTGATAATGACTTTTGGGGGTTTTTTTAGAGCAAACCTTTAATTGTGGCTTTCGGAATTAGAAATGAAGTAGAAACACTTCATGGTCTGCATAAGTTGCCTATAGGAAGCTCCTCCTATTCCCCTCTCTGAAAAAAAGTACAATTGTTGAAGTAAAGCATTTGCCTGACTGGCACGCTTCCTTGATGCTTTCTTAAATAATATCAGGGTTGGCATCTAAATGAAAGACAAACTGCCTACGTGGCAGCAAAGCTACTCACTCTGGGTCCCTGATGGAGCATCAAGCTGAACATAATGAAGAATTTAATCTAAAGTATTGCATGAAGTCTATCAGAAACAGAACGGAATTGCAGCACATGCAACTCTTCCTCTGGTAACACATAAAATAATTTCAGAAGCTCAGTCTTGAAACTGAATAGCCAGGCAGCAAAATTTTGGTAAGCTTACCTCTACAGATACCCTGCTGAAAAAGCAATCTTCTATGGGGAAAAACGTGCTTTATAAGAAAAGAGGGGAAAATACAGAAAAAACATAAGGAAAATCACCTTTTTAAACCAATTGGGACCTTGTTATGAGAAAAATAAGTACAGTCTTTAAGTAATATCATTTATCACAAATAAGTAATATATAAATATGTAAATATTTTATAATATCATTTATTACAAAACAAAAAAGGCATATTGCAACCACTCCAAGGAGCACCACTACAAAAAAGCTTGCCTATTAAATCCCATTGCAGGAAAAAGAAAATCCATACGACCTATGTCAAAGACACCTTTTAACAGACACGCTTGGTTTCAGTACACACCTCTAACTACAGTCACTGCTACATACAACTACTGGATGATATTACTGTGTTTGGATGGCAGTAACAGGTTGCCTTGACAGCTGTCCCCAAAAATGCAATTTGGACAAGGCTCACAGGAATCTCGTGCAACAAAAAAAATTCACAAACAATGCCCTGAGGCTATTCAAAAAAAGGTAAATTAAGAAAACACTGACACTGAAAAAAAAATAAAAAAAATCTTAATTTTGCTCCACTTCCGCTCCTGCCGTGTGAACGCGACTGCAAAGGCATTCTCAGGAACGGGTGGTTTGATGCAAACACTCATGCTACCAGCAATGCTTTGCAAGCAGGGAAAGAAAAAGAGATTAATGGTTCCAAGTAAACTCTTATTTGCTGTGCTCCATTCCCCAAATCAGAAGTCGCAGCATGAAAAGTTATGTCGCTGCCTCCCACAAGACAAGCCTAAGCTGAATGTAATTTAACTTTAAATATGCAGAGGGAAAATAAGGGGATCGAAGAAGGTGTCTGGAGGAGGGAAGAAGAATGAAGAAAAAGAGGAAAAAAAATACACAAGTTTGGCATCTAAACTTACAGAGAAGTGAAAAGTGTATTTCAACCACAAATGCAAGGAATCAAAAGGTCAAATCTGCAAATGGGTGGCAGGGTAACACAACCCTTTAAAACAGATCTTCTCTGAAGATCCCTTTTTTAGGAAATTTTAGGAAGGGAAGGAAAAGCAGAAGTATGCACATTTTATCTTTAAGCCTGCATGATTTGTGGCTATTTGGGACTGGCGCTGGCAGAGCAGAAGAAATTCTGGATTACCCTCACTTTCTCCAAGAGACCTGGAGGCAGCTAGGGAAGCACAACAGCAGCCGTCCAGCTGCCAGAGTGAAGGAATGCAAACTTCTGTTCCAAAATCAAAAGAAATAACAGATATGATTCAGATTTTTTTTTTCCCCTTAAAAACAGCTGCAGATCTTGCGAAAGGAAAGCAAAGAGGCTTAGTGCATCCCTCCCCTGTACCTAATCCCAACATACGCAACAATCCCTGGGAAGAAGTAAGTGGCCATCACCAAAGCAGCATTACCAGTAAACTGTTTGCACTGCTGCCCTCCATCCAAGAACCAAGCAAGTAGATTTAAACTTCAGGTCCTGAAACACGGGGGTAACAACAGGGATCCTGATAACCAGAGATCTTCAAATTGCACCATCCTGAAATTGCTTGCACCCTCTCTCTGTGTTCGATAGCATAAAATAACAGGAAGCAGAGAAAGAAAAGCAAAGAAACGTGCAGTTCATGGGCATCCTCTATTTTTTGCCTCTGGACACAAGCTTGTTTGACTATAAGCAATGACTGTAAGTCTGTGTTTGGGGGGGGGGAGAAGATTTAATCTTTCAAGTAGGTGGAACAGTTCATTTATTTAAGAGACTGCGTCAGTGGATTGAATGATGCTCGGGCAGTTTTGCAACTGGACTATTTTATCTATTCCTGAAAAAAGTAGAATTTAAGAAAAAAACAATTCCCAAAGCTTCCTTTTAACTTCTCTTTCACAGAGATCTCTCTTCTCCACCCATGGAAATCTAAGCTAGACAGAGATGCTCTCTCTGACACTACTTAACAGAACTACAAAGTGGACCTTGGTTCAACAAGATATGTTAAAAAGCATACCAAAAACCAAACAGGCATGCAAATGTTTCAAATAAGTAACAGGATTGGACGTGGAATACAATTGTTTTCATACCTGTTTTCTTAAAATTAATGTGGTCGCCTAATTGGGTCACCACAGTAACAACCATTAACTACAGACTATCGGAGCCTGGTCTGGTATTTTCTGATCAGCTCCAGCAAGAAACAGCTCTGTAATCTCTTGCACAACAGGAGAAAAACTGGCAAGTGCAAGAACGGGGAGTCCACTTGCCTGTGTGCTTTAAAAGAATTAACACACGGTTTCATGCAGATTGTCAAAAAAAAAAAAAAAAAAAAGCCTTTTTCATTTCTTTACCTTCAGTTTGTTACACAGCTTTGCTGCTTTTCAGGGCAAAGCCCATCCTAAATGACTTTATCATTTTCTAACCCCAGATTAAATTAGCTCAGCCCATTCTACCTGACAGGAAAACATGAAAAAACTTGTTAGCTTTGCAAAATGAAGCTGTTCACTTATCCTTAGCTGAGACATCCATGAGCACATCCCAGTCTTCTGCTGGTAGCTGAAGCTGACCCAAGTCCTCAGACTCATTAATCAAACATAGACACAGAGAATAGATATCTTTGTCTGCAACTGCCAGAAACCCCTTTCAAAATAGAAAGCAAATCCCCCCAAATCCACGAGTTTTACTATCCTTTATTTGAAGCCACTTTTTATTTTAAGAGAAGAAAACGCAGCCATCAACCACCTCTCTGTACTGTGGCTTCGAAGAAAAACAACAGCACAGCTGAAGCTGACGCTCACATCACCCACGTGCAGACAGGCTTTAACAAACAAAACTATTTAACAAGCAAAATTGGCAATTCTAAGGAAAACCATTTCAAAGAGTTTCGGCAATCTAAAGGCAAATTGATTAATGAATGCTTGTATCCCTCTTTAGAGTTTCATATCCGCAAAGTTAATGGTGCAATTCATCTTATCTCCTTTCATACACAGGAAAAGTCCTCATAAAGTAACTAATCGCACCATCCAAATCAAATACTTATGATTAAAAAATAAAATTTTGACCATGAACATTCCCTTTGATCTCTTCCCCAGCTCAATGAAGTTGAGGGCACAGAAACTCCATAAATACAACACTATCAATATACTATGTACAATGAATTCTCTTTTCAATGTACTATAAAGAAAGGCTACCGATAATTCAAGAAAGGCTTTTACATTCCCATTTGCAAACTGAAAAATCACTGAGATATACCAGTATTAAGAAACACTTGAGTGAAAACAAAACATTAATAAATTTGTCAGAAAGCCATTTGCTGTACTCATATTCTTCCTTTTTTTTGAAGCAGGTAGTATTCCATAGGCAGAAACACAGCCTTCTGTTATTGCTAACACTGTTGTAACTTTATTATCAGCATTTAGCAGATAACCCCAGACTAGTGTCATAATAAAACCCCAACTACTTGCAGGGGGTTTTTTTCCACCGTTAAAAAGTTTCCACGCTACTATAGTTTTCATCTTACCTCAAGCACTGGTCCAGCTCCAAGAATAATCTGTTCTACTCCACTGGCAAATCCCTTCTGGCTGAGGGCAGTGAGGTGATGAATCAGAAAGTTGGTGCTCTGTGTCTTTCCCGACCCGCTCTCTCCCGAAATCACGATGCACTGGTTCTTCCTCCGCTGAAGCATGGCGTGGTAAGCCACGTCTGCCACAGCATAAATATGGGGCTCCAGCTTTCCCAGCTGATGGTTATCATACATCTTGACATACTTGGGGTTATAAATAGGTAGAAACTTGAATGGATTAATAACAATGAGGATGCTGCCTACATAGGTGTAGATTTTTTCTTGCTTGAAGCGGTTTCTGAGATTTTCCAGGAGCGTTTTCTCATTCAAGTCTGGCAGGCTGCACAAGTCATCGTAGTCCTTCTGCTGCGGCTGGGGAAGGAAGCCACGCTCCACCATTCTGCGACGCTCCTCTGTCACCCGCAGCCAGGACTGGAGGCTCCCATAGTGAATGGAGCCGTCCAGGTTCTTCTCTCGCAGGAGGAAGCGATAATCCTCGCCACTGATGCGGTTCTCCAGGGCCATGCGAGGCCACAGCATCATGCGCTGGACTGGGCAGTCCGTAGGGTTGAGGATCCATTCCTCCCCACCAAACTCCTTCACTTCGGCAAGGACGTAACATTTTGTTTTCTCGAGCTGAAGTTTATTAATGAGTGAATCAATCACCTCGGCAGCCGTGGAAGTTTTCCTGGCGGTGATGGGGCAGTAGATAGTCCCTTCTGCGATGCTCCCAGGGTATATGTGCAGCGTGTACTCGCTATCCTCAAAGCGTCGTCTTCCTCCAACATCATTTACACTCATATTGGATCCTTTCCCATCAGTACCTGCGCTGCATAGTCAGGACCGTCCTATATCTTGTCAGGTCATCATGTTAGCAATGCTAAAAAAAAAAGGCAAAACAAAATAGGTTAGGTGTTTTATCTTGGCAGGGGTCCTTGAAAAACATTGATGTGCACCATGAGATGCAATGAAGCAACTCAAGTGATGATACCAATTGCCTTAAAGAAAGCAAATTATGATTCCCAACCGACATCTGAAAAGACAGCAGTGTTTTCATACACCAAAGCTGTAATAAATAAAGGTATTTAACACACAAACACTACCCAGACCTCAGGCTCCTCTCTACTCAGACATAACTACCCACAGCACCTCAAGCTTTTACTAATTTTTCCCTGACTCTGAAGCAGCAAAGATTCAAAAAGACCCTCTGATTTTCAGTGTGTTTTACAGAGAATAAAATCAGTATTTTGTGAGCAACATACCAGACAGCCTGCTGAATCAATAGTGGCATTCTCCTCATGTCAAAAGTTGCTACAGCTTTATTGCTTAATATTACCAAATAACTTATTTAAGAGTTAGTGCCTCTATTTCTATGTTTGGATACTTCATGCCAACGTAGGGAAAGCATCATTCAGCTAACTATAACTCTGGAAAACACCCCTTGACCTTCCTGACACTAACTTACCCATACATCTAAATTACATATTTTCTAGATGTTGTTAGGAGAACTAAACCTTTTGAGATTCTGAACAGTTGCATAAAATGCTAACTTAAAAAAAAAACAAAACCTTAAAATATCACCTTAAAGGCATACTCCAACCAAAAGGAAAATGCTGCCTTTGTGATAGAATCGTCGAATCATTTAGGTTGGAAAAGACCTTTAAGATCATCGAGTCCAATCATTAACCTAACACTGCCAAGTCCACCACTAAACCATGTCCCTAAGCGCCACATCTACATGTCTTTTAAATACCTCCAGGGATGGTGACTCCACCACTTCCCTGGGCAGCCTGTTCCAATGCTTGACAACCCTCTCAGTGAAGAAATTGTTCCTAATATCCCACCTAAACCTCCCCTGGAGCAACTGGAGGCCGTTTCCTCTTGTCAATTCAAAGGCCTTTCTGAGCAATGTTCAAAATGAATCCTGAAACACAATAATTTGCCTAGTCACAAGTTTAAATCAGTGGTCACAAGCTCCAAGTTCCCTCATATTGTAAAGGGACACATGACTCCTGCAGCAGCGCCCATCCAAGAGCGCATACTGCTAATACACCCAATGCTTTGCTCCGACACTCCTGGGATGAGGAGCTTGTATTGACATTATTATCCCTTGTATTGACATTATCCCACAGTCCTGTGCTGGTGAACAGTAGATAAACTCCTTTGTCTTCCTGCCCAGGAGATTTTCAACCCATTGGGATTCAAACAGTAACACTCTTCCACCCACAAAGTCAATCTTTTTCAGAGATGTCCATATTGGACATATCATCAGATATGAAGTGTTACAGCCAACTCACTCATACAAACTCACTTTTTATTTCTCTCGTACTGCTTAAAAAACACAGAACACAAATCTCTGGCACTGAAACATCAAATGCACAGGTAATTTCTCAAACTTAATCACTACAAGATGACAACACCCTACCACCAGCCCCAAATGAAAGCAGTTCCAGAGTTAGTGGTCCTCAGTTCTCCAATTAGTCCTAACAAACTCAAAACTCCCCCCGAAGATGTTAAGAGTTATTCTAATATAAAGACAAAGTTAACTACAAAGAAATGCAGAGGACCCTCAGAGCCAGCATCTGGGCAATGAAGTGGCAGGTGACACAATACATATAAAAGTTTACATGATGCTCGTCCTAACGTTACATATAATGTTGAGCTTTTCCTTGAGCACTGCCCCACAGGAGCAAGACCTCATGACTATGACGGTTCCCTGACAGCATCAACAAAATGCTCAAGAATGGTCAAAAACATGAGGTCAAAACCCACGTCAGGTTTAGGGAGCTCCTAAGCTTCAGATATTCAATGTCAGGAAGAGTAGTCAGAATAAGCATTTCACGTGGTTGTCCTGTCCTTGCACTCCTCCCCAAGTACCCAGATCCAAGACCTTCAGTCCAAGCACAGCCACCCTCATCATCTACATCCAGGCAAGTATGGGACTTGGAGATTTGTTTCATTTACTACAAAATTTCAGAGGTCCTCAAATGAAAAGCATTATTTTATGTTGTATTGTTTCTCGCTCCAATATTTCATTAAATATATTATCCCCAGCCACACGCTATTCAAAGCAAATAAATTATTATGTCACAGTGAAATACATCTGGCAGGGATTCATTGCTTGGTAGCAGGACATATATTATATACTGGGAAGCGCTCCAGCTGCTTTCCTATAGCTTTAGTATAGGCACAGATGCAACAGGGATGATGTCAGTTAAGTGCTGGGTTAGGCTTTCTTTGTCTAGCTCTATGACTCCAGCATCAGCTTTTCTTCAAGAAGGGAAAAAAAAACTACCACACTTAAACTAGATAATTCCTCATCGAGATTTTACTTCAAAGCTTATGACAAGAGCGCTGGCTATTTTTATTCAAGTTATCAGAGTGTATCAAAGACTGCTGACTCACATGAGAACTGCAAACAGGGCTTTAAGTTGGTTACCTTGAGCAAACCAACCTTCCCTTCTACCTCCTCCCTCCTGTCAAATACGTGCAAGTTCAATAAATCCTCTGTAAAGCATCAGGCCACTCTACCCAACCTACCCAAAAGCTTTCCTCACTTCTCTATAGATGCTTATTCTGCACAGACTCGGTAGAATAACAAAGATCTGTGTCTTCTTCATCCAAACAACTTGAATCCAGCAGAATTGCAAGCCAAGCATGAACCCCATGGAGATGTTAAAAGCCCCAGTAACTCTAAGAACGCAGAAGAGCCAAGTCCCCCCCAAAACCACTCAAACACCAGAAGCTTCCACTAATGACTAAGAAATTTAGCAAGGTCAGAAAGCAAAAAAGTGTTAATTTGAGCCTTATAAATCACAGGAGGCGTGCCACAGGATTTGCTTTTATTAACGCTAAACATGTCTTGGAGTATTACGTTGGGTCAAAGAAACGTTAATGAAGATAATTGCTTGTGGTCTCCCAACCACTGATGCACATGAGCCTGGCTCTGCTCAACATCAAACACGCCTCTTGCAGACAGTCAGTTTCCAAAGTATTTTGGAGAAAATATTGCAATGAAATATGTGTAATTAGGTAATTAGCATATGTCAGGGAGAAAGGCTCTTCTAATGACAACTGTTCAAGCAGGCTGTTGAATTAGCTTTTACATGACTTTTAAAACTAACAATATTTTTGCATTTGGATAGAAAAAATTAAATAGGAACACGAAAAGAGCAAAACAGAGTAAGTATTTTGCAACCCACTAATACTTGCTCTATGCACTATTTTAATTAAAGGCATTTTGCATTGCTACGTGCTTACATTTAAATGAGAATATGATGCTACATCCAAGTCATTTATATAGGCTTATGGAAAAGAAAAGTTAGTGTCGTAATGAAAGGGGATGCTTGTCTCTGTACCCAAGTGGCAGATTATAAGATGACCTGACTTTACCACCAAGCTATCGTTCAGCTGCTTCACTCATGTACTGGCTTTGGCAAGGATGAAGGCAGCAGTAATGGGATGCTGATCCCACAGGAGAGGGAAACCCAGAGGATACATCAGACCTCAGAGGTCAGAAATAATTGCAAACTCCTGTGAATGCTCTGGCCAAAATTTATGGACTATGCATGCCTGTAAAAGGAAGAATTTATGATGTTTTAAGCCAATATACTTTCAGCCTAATATTTGCTGTATCCTTTTCCATTTTCTACATCTGAATGAAGATTCTTACTCAAATTGACCCCTGCACGCTGATTTTGCTCAACTTTACGATCATAACATAATTCTATTTGCAATGTAAAAAGCATGATCTCCAAACAAACATGAGGTTAGGCCTTTATAAAAATCGCAATAATAATCTGATTACCAGCAGGTTGACAGAAAAAGCGTACTAAGATTATGGCTGTCAACTAGGCTTTGTGCATACACTAAACTTGTACATAGTGGTTTACTTTGCAATCTTTTACTAGTTGACCACAGTTCAATATACGTAAACATTGGTAGCAAATGCGCTTTCTCAAATTAAACATATATATGACTGCATATAGTGACCGCCCTTGCATTGGGGCTGCATTTTTTAGCAAGTGATATTCTGTAAGCGATATCAAACAAATGAGGATGCTCCAATTACCTTCAGAAAGGTATCTGAAATGGAGGCTTTCAGTCATGCCATTTCTTTTTTTTCCATTCAGAAAGACCAATCTCAGTATTTTCATTTTCAGGGACAGCGTAAGCAACATGTGGCAAAAATCCAAAATAAACCATCCACTGGAAGCATCAGTACCCGTCATAAATAATCTGTGACAGCTAAAGCCTGAAATCATGGACAGAGTTTGCCAAATAATGGATGATTTGGAAAAAATAGAGATTAGTGTCAGCAGTGAGGCTGCTAAAGGGGCAATTCTGGAAGCAAAGTTCACTTGGTTTTATTATAACATCCCATAACCCAGACAAGGGACTATGAAAATAGTGAAGCCTTCTTCCCGTTCCTAATCCTCAGGCAATCATAACAGGCTCAGTTGCTCAAGACAGTCTGGATTTAACCATCCACTGGTATGTCAAAACACATACCATGTGGGGCAGAAATTCCTGAAATAGATAAACTTAAAAAAATATGATAAAGAAACGGCCCATTTAAACACACTTCACTGCTCAATATGAATATATCAGCACAAGAGCTCTCCGAATTTCTCCTCTGCAGCAGCAAATAGCCTTGTGCCACTGGTACCCAAAATAACACCCCCATGACATCAAAACTGATGCCAGACTGACACGTGTGACAGCTGATGCTGTAAAAACTACCACATCCTAGACAGGCAGAAAAGCCCATGTAGATGCTCAACATCTTGGTTATTATTGCACAGTTTTACATGTCAGTTCATTTGATCATCTATATAATGCTTAATTCTCTCCTTCTTATCTTCTTTCCCCCTTCTGCGCTCACCATATTTCTCTCTCCCCACTGTTGCTGATGGGAGAGAAACGTCATTATCGTTGCTTAATCATCTACGTCAGTCTGTCTGAAAGAACCTTGTGGTGCAAGTGCAGGAGGTGGTGCTACCTAAAATGCAGATTTATGAACCCATAAATGGGTCCCCTTTATTGGGAAGGCAGAAGATGCAAAGGGGACTGTTTTGCAGTAAAATTGCATGCAAAATTTCTATAAAATTAGTTTTGCCCAAAAGAATGAAACCTCTAATGCAGGAAAAGTGAGATTTGTGTTATAGTGATCATAGAATGGTTTGAGTTGTAAGAAACCTTTAAAAGGTCACCTAGTCCAACCTTCCTGTGATAATTGCAATTCAAATTTACTTCTTCAAAAGCAATGATAAGCTTGGATGGGGGGAAAAAAAACCCAAAAACCATCGGCACTCCAAGATTGCCCGTATACAGAAGAAAGGTCTTTTGGATAAATATCAGAGTAGTTTATTTGGACTGAAGCACCAAAGCGAGATGCCAATGTAGTGAGATGACCTAAATTAGAACAAAAAACAAAAGCAGGAGCAGAGACACACTTGCAGATGCTTGGCAGCGCTAGGAGTCCCTGTTGGACCTGGCGCAACGGGGTGCCAATACACAACTGAAAGGCAACCCCTGCAGGCACCAAACCACCCATCTCCTGTGACAGCGAGGACAACCATGCAATGGCAGTAGCATCCCAACTACACATTTTACTGCTTTGGTGGTTTCTTTCCTCTCCCCTTAAAATTTTCCATTTGGTCCCAATTCTGTAATCAAGAATTCTTCTCCCTTGCTAAATCTGCTTCATTTTGCTCAGAGTTCAAAGCAAACGTAGGTGAACCTAAAAATCTGGTGTTCCTTCACTTCCTGCAAACCCAAATGATTTTTCAGATAAACCTTCCTGAGATCCCCAATCCAAGTCAGATTTGTAAATTGGGTTTTGCTGTTACTGTCAAGAGTCATAATAAAAGGATAAACCACACTTGGCCAGTGTTTACCACCATGCCTCTGGCAGGGGGGAGTATTTCTGCAAGTAGGGCTGATCCCACACTGTCATGCCTGTACAGCCAGAGATGTCTACTCAGCTTCTGATGAGGATTCCCAGAATATAAAAGAAGTTGTGAATACACAGCTCAAACTATTTAAATTATTCCCAAAGATGTATAGTTGCCCACACTAAGTGTAACCTAAAATAGGTTGCAAGCTTTTTCTAAGTTGTTCCCAAGTTCACCAGCTTCTCCTGTGGCTTGAAAAATTGAGAAAAGTCATATCAGGCTATTTTTTCCTGTATTTTTCATTTTTATTCAGCACTTGAAGCAACTCTATCAGCTTCTTGTCTATTCACTTCTATACTAGAGGATGAGACTTGCGTTTCAGCTTGTTACGTGGAAGCTTCTTGCTGTGCACTGGAGGTTGTCTTCTCTTTCAGAGCTGGGGTCTGTTTACTCCTATTTTAATTTTACATTTCTTGCTAGTTAAGAAGCCCATGGATACATAAAGCACCTCAATAGATGAAAATCTCTTCCAGAGCCTGGAATTACCCCACGTCTTGAGGTTTTGCTATTCCCCTGCCATGTGACAACTGCTCAATGGCTCCTCCTCTTCCAGCAGCTGGAAGACAGGCAAGGATGCTGCTACCCATTCATCACACTCTTGCTGATGCATCTCATGTGGATATCTGTCAGCTTCTACCAGACCTTTTAGCTGAGACAAAAGGAAATTGGGAAGAAGAAAAAAAAAAAAAAAAAAACCACTAAAAAAAAAATTACAGGAAAAGCTGTTGCAAAACGTATTACCCCTAGAAGCCACTGCAAACAGTTCTGACAAACAAGGAACTGAATTAGGATGTGAATAATAACACAATCACTTACTCTTCCCCGTAAGGTCAAAGCACCTTCTGTGCAGAGAATGAATCGACATCCGAGGAATTAAATCAGGGATATGCGATGAACAAAGCTCTTGTCTGCAGGATTCCTGCCTCACTGGCTGGAGATGCTACCATTGGCATTGATGAGGGCAAAAAAAAAAAGTGAAAATAAAAAAAGGGACTACAGGAAGGCTTAGTGAGGTCTTGCTATTGAGGCAACTGAATAGAAGAAGTGATTTCCATCTTCACTTCCATCACAGCATTTCTGCGTGATGCTGGGAGACCCAAAAAAAATGGTGCAAACATCTTGCCCTGGACTGTTCCTCTTTCTTGAGCTCCTGATTTGAGTCACTGCATCTTGATTTCTGGAAGCGCTACTGGTCTCCCAAAATATGCACTCTACACAAAGAGCAGCAGTGGTGTTAAAGTATTAAAATAATCAGCTTTTTTCATGGTACTCACTGAACAGTCGGTGCTTGGAAGTTAATTCTCTCCATGTCCTGGAGATTCATTGATGATACGTCATCAGAGTAAGCAAGGAAGCAAGAAATGCAGGGTACTTAGCAAAAAACACAGCATCATTAAAAGCTTCATTCTGACAAACAAGGACTGGTAATGAAGCCCATATCAAGCACCATGTCCTCCAGCTACTCCCTTCGCTTTTTTTGCCAGAAACAAACAACCCCCCCCAACCAAACAGAAAAAAAAAATTAAAAACAAATCAAAGGAAATTGCTGAATCCTCTCTCAGGCTGCAAGGGTGGCACTTGTTTAAGTTAAACTTGCTGATCTCATATTCCCTACATGGCTAATGAGAACTGTAAACTGAATGGCAAGGACTAACGAAAAGCCAGAAACTAAGGAAGTGCTTTGTGTATCCCAAGTGTTCAGAGACTTTGAGGGGGACGACACTGTTATAGCTTGCTTTGCTTCTTCTAATGACTAATGAAGTAGTTGCTGGCCAGAGGCATGACAACTGTTTTCCAAACACCAAGACAAATTTGTCATTTATAAATAAGTGGCAAAATTGCATCTACAGCACCTTCAAGTTTTACCAGATTAACTCTGGGCTCAAGCATCATCGTCTAACAGAGCATCCCTCATGAATACAGCAATTCTGTTCATGTGAACAGCCAAAATATCCGATTTTCCAGCTTTGCCGGTTGGATTTGCTCCTTACAGGTGTACATAGAGCAGTTCAGCCTCTGGAAATGAATCTGGAGTTGATATCCCAAAAGCATAGATCACTGTCAAATACCACATTAATACAAGCTCAGAGAAGAGCCAGCTAGCAGGGAGACAGCTGTATAAACCGTAAATGGACACGAGATCTTCCTATTATCTCATGAAGCACATGCATAACTATTTATATTTTTGTTTGCAGCCAAAAATTTCACATATATAGCCTGAAAAAAACCAGTGTTTACAATAAAAATCTTTCTGAACCTGTTAAAAACGAATGATATGAAGTGTTAGAGCAGAGAGACACTGCCAAGGACTACAGGAGTTCACACTGAGGAGCATCTCACCAGCCCCAAAACAGATGCAGAAAATACCTTTTCCAGAGCCCAGGACTTACACCAGTGTTAAGGACAAGAAGCTTCTATCCTAGAAGAGCTCAAGAGCTTCAGAGAACAAAACCCAGGGAAAAAAAGCCATCCTTCCCCTCCTAATCCAGCCCTGCAGGCACCGGCCGTAAGAGAAACCTGACTACTGCCAAGCCGAAAAGAGTGCACATTGAAGGATGCAGCGCAGCACTCCAGTAACACTTACAGCTTCAACAAGCATCACACATGAAATAATAGCTAAGCAAAAAGATAATTGCCTTTCCAGAACTAGTAAGTATTACACAAATATATTGCACTAGCACCTAAATGCCACTGTATTGCTGCACTAGAAAATTTCCGAAGATTAAGAGAAATAAATGGCAGCTTATTGAATAGAATTCCATTTTTATATGCTATCAAGAAATAATTTCTCACATTGCAATTTCATTGTAATGTAAGAGTATTCTGAATACTGATATATCAATATATATTGAGATATATATATCTCAATTGAAATACTTTTATATATCAGTATATCAGCACATTGATCCTTTTGAAAGGATCTCGTTGGGTTAGAGAACCATATCATTCAGCAGATTCTCGCCATGGAGGCCTCCTTCCTCGTGAAACTCAACCCACTTCCAGCACAAGCTGAGACAAACCAATGCTTTTTAGTCTTACTTATCATGGAGCCCATGCATGCATCAAAATAAACATTAAACCACCCTGGAAGTGAAAATACCTCTGCTGTATTTCCCTAAAAAAAAAAAAAAAAAATTAGGGCCAATTTACATTAACTGAATGTCATCACATTATTTTGGAATAATACCAAATAATACCTTGATAATTTCATGTTTTTCCTGTAGTCTTAAGAGCTTTGAAGTTACCTGGAAGATGTTAATACAGCTTAGGTACAAAGTCAAATTTAAGTGCAATAGTGCTAGGAGAAGATATAATAATGTCGTTAATTATATTCTCTCTTTCCTCATTTTATGGAGGATTATGGACTGCAACCAATAGCAAGAAAGGGATGATTTTTAAAGCCTTTTCACAGAAAACTCTTTTTGGCAAACAATCCATTTCAAATAAAAATTTCCAGTGTTACCAATGCCATTTCATTACATTTCACAAAAATTATTACCTGCCTGCTCCCAGTGACCCTTCAACACAAAAACCTGAGCTTTCTCTTCTGCCAAAAAGGCTTTTCCAACTTTCTTACTGATAGGATATACACTCCTCAAGAATAAAATGAACAATAAAAAGCAACTCTGGCTGGTCAGAAGCCAAATACCATTTTTAAATATTTTAGGTAAAGCATACCTTTTAATGAACGAAGTTTAAATAGCTAATTCTCCAATTTTTCTACTCTGTCTCGTATTCTTTAAGCAACGCTACAATTCAGCTTTTCTCAAGCATCTGAATAGGAATAAAGTTATTTTGGGAAGTCGATATTCTTACAGTACCGTGCGCACCAACCCTGCAGCTGCTGGCATCTGCCAGCCATGGTTTCTTCTGCTATACTCTTATTTCTGAAACACAAATCGCCAAGACTTCCACACAAGCCCCTCCTTGTTATTTTAAAATCCTCTTTAAATGAAGGCGACCCTCAACTAATTGCAAAACACGTGCGAGCTCTGTCCTCCAGTTTGTCACTTCTGCTTGTGCCTCCTTCCCGTTTTCCATCTGCCGATGAAATCATTTCCCCAAAGAGAATCATCTTTTCTGCAATAAATGAAAGTCAGCGCTCAGCAGCAATAACTGCAGCCTCGTCAGAAAAAAAAGCAGCTGCTCATGGCTAGATTTAGGTTCATGTTAAGTAAGAGATGATGCCACATGTTATCTGTTTCCTCTCTAAGTTCAGCACACGAAACAGCTTAGTGCATCACTTTAGCTATATATTTTAGCAATTTGATCTGTATAGCCAGACCATAGAGGTAGCTTCCACTCCTTTAAACTGAGCACTTAAATATCCTACAAAATTAGTGTTTCTTTTCAGTGCAGAACTATGCAAAAGCTTGTAGCGCCAACCTGAAAGCATCCTTCTGCTCCCCAGTCCACGCAGGTGCCAGGTACCCAATCCTGTTATCCACAGACTGCAAGCCAATGCATAGCTGGTAGCAGCCTATACATTCTCTGTATAGCCTAACTAGCACAAAGAATAGATCTTAAAGCATTTAGAAACATGTCATCAAAGATCAAAGAATATTAAAACTGTACTGCCAGATCTGCTTAGTTACCTTACAAAGGAGAAAAAAAAAAAAAGAAAAAAAAAAAGAAAACCAAAAATTAACAACACAAACACCAAACAGGATGAGTCATATTTTAAACAAGACTTCCAGCAACTAGTTTGGAGGGGGGGGAAGTATTTTTCCTCTGAAGGTCATACTTATAAAAAATATTCATCCCACAGATCACGGTAATTTACAAGCAAGGGCACAAATAGGATGTTGCATTTAAACTAACCACAAAACTATATATTCAATCTCAAAATTAAGCTGTCAGGTAAGTGCCACAACACAAGAGTGGCTTTTAAACTCGAAGAAGAATGTTCTGAATGCATCAGGACATGAAACCAAAAACAAAAGCCTTCTTACAATCCAAGAAGTACTGAAAAATCCCTTGAATTATAGATGACAGCTTCACTAAAAATAGTTATTGTCAGCTGCCTGAAAACACAAGCTTTGTAATTCTTTGAAAGCATTCATATGAAAAAGAGAAGCAGAAAAAAAAGAGGGAGAGCTATCTAAGTATTTAATAACGCATGTCATCAAAATATTTCAAGGCTGATATTTCACTAATTAATATTCCTATTCTAAAACTAAAGGGACAGCTTATTTGAAATACCACCAGCATTATATATGTTATATATATTCCACCACTGTTAGCATGGTTAGTACTTTTAGCGTGAATCTCCATGCTGCAGCTTGTCTTTTTGTCTAGTTAGCCCTAACAGAGGCCAAGCTTCCTATGCAAATCTTATTTTTTCCCAAATTTTTATCTTGTTTCTGAATTCTGTAGCTGCAGCTCTCATGCGGACACAGAGCTGCAATCAATGGCTACTTTAATTGTTCATGATATATCCAAAATAAGCTGTGCATCTCACGCGAAGGACTAAGAAAATGAAATGCTATCCTGACATCACTCTCAACATTTTTAATAGGGAAGGCAAGAACTGGACAGACTATGGAGACAAGGTTATTTTGGGAAATTAGAGATCGTTTTAATAAACAGAGGCGCAGTATGGCAACATGGAGAAAGTTTCTACCTCCACTGCTCATCTAGGAGCAAAAATACGGGCAGAAGTCAAGCTGCATTTTGAAAAATGAATGTGAGAGACTAATAACTAGGTTGCTATCCTCTGCAAGATGGGAGGTACTGTTACCAAGACCCACTTTTTATTTGCTTGGCTAAAACAAGCATTGGAATATCATAGAAAAGACCACTTTATTTAAAAAAAAATAGCAGCGAAAGGAGAAATTCCTATGTGTGCGTGGTGTTTGTTTTCACAGTGCTATGGATAGCCAGCAAGAGATCAGTGCTAGCATCCAAACACAACATGTATAAAAGACAAACGCTTGACCAAGCGAGGACTGGATCTTTTAATGGGTCTATGGGAACTACAAGCCCTGGTTGAGCTAAATTCAGCTTCTCCTTAAGGTTATCAAGTTATTGCTTTTCTTGATGAAGCCAATGTGCTGACTGAAGTCTGCAGAAATTCAGCAATGTTCAGTGACTGGTACCAGGGAATCGATGCATTGATTAGGGATACCCTAACTGACCTTTTTAAAATGAGACAAACAGTAAATGCTCAAGGACCTACAGCAGATGCTGTGACACAGCACACTGCCGTAATAAACATGTATTTTAGGGCGCCTCTGATATCCTCTGGGTTATTTAAAGCTGGTTTATGAGGGTTCATACACCTTCTGCTAATTGTACATCACTGATAAGGATTAGGAAGAAAGCAGACTGATTTCCAAACCTGCCAAGCAGGTAACTCCACACGGCCACCCAACATGAAGCAAGACAAGCAGCACCTACAGACAAGGATCAAGATGACATTCAGGAAACAAAGACATACATGGACTTTGTGTTTCATTTGAATCTTCCCAGCTTTGGGCAAAAGCTAGAACACAACATAGCAGCTCAGATCACAATTTCATTCTTGCACTTGGGTAACAGCTGCCACCTTAACCGGCCAAGCTAGAGCTAGACACAAAATAGGGTAGCAGAGGAATGTAGCTGTTGACCAAAAAAAAATTCAAAAGCACATTCTGGAAAATAATTTTTTTTTAAAAGTCACTGTATTAGTCCAATAAGGTAAGAATTAAGCTGATTGAGGTAACAGCCTGAATCTCATTATATTCTCTGAAAAAAAACATCTTGTCTGGAGGTTGAAGATCTCGTTTCTTTGGAGATCAAGCAGCAAAAATAGAAATATTCACAAGACTGGCAGTGGAATGATTTCAATGCTTCAGTGGGCACAAATTAAAACTGAGCATATTCAATTCAAACTAGCACAATGTATTTGCTTTTTCTTTTCCATTCAGAGTGTCTCATACTTCCATGTGTCCTTCCTTGTCTTTAGAGGGACTATTTTTCCATCCAGAAAGAGGTGGGGGGTGATCTTCCCACTTTAGTCCACTGGCAGGCGTGATTTTTCATTAGGATAGAGCACCACTACAGAAAAGAAATTCTGACCTGGTCCATCCACAAAAAGGAAAGATTAAAACAAATGGAAAACAAACAGTCCTTGAGCATACAGCTCAGGCAGTCTGCACCGACAGAGGTCAAGCATCCTCAGACGGTTTAAGAAATTAGATGACAGAGATTGCAGCACCAAAGTATTAAACATCTCAGAGATAATTCCACATCCCAAGTAGAAACAGCATGGGGAGAAAGAGAAGCTCTTTTAAGCCAGGTCTGCAAAACTGCTTCTTCAACATCTGTTTGTGCATTTACCGCAGGGCAGCTCACAAAGCAGCTCCAGTGACAGCATTTGCCCTAATTGCAGTCAGCGGATAATCACGCTTATCCTGAAAGGGGCTGCCAAATGCAATATGAGAAAAATCTCTCTTCCACCTCGTATATTCATTTTCTTTGAAACCTGCTATAAATCTAAAGCCTCCCCTAGGATATATTGGGTTTGAACATTTCTAAGGTGATTCTTCTAAGTATTCAAGGACTATTAGCTTCAGTTACAGGGTTATTCCCAGAGAAAGTCATCCGGCCCTCTCACCTTTTACTTTCTACCATGTGCCAGTCTGTCTCTCCCAATTTTTCTTTTCCACATTCAAGGGGAAGCAGTGGCACCTCCCCCCTACAAAACATACAGCATTCCCCATACCTCAGTATGGAAAACCATCAGTGCCACCTGACACAGGAGATGAAATACAGCCATCCCTCCAAAAACTGTAGTACACATGGGTTTTAAGCCTCCTCCTTTGTAAAGAACATTAGCAGTATATTTTAGATACTTTCTTTGCTAGTATAAAGATGCCATCAGTAACAGAAAAAGACAATTCTGCATTTAACAAATCTGCAGTGAAGAATTTATTATAAACACAATCCTTAAGTTTCTTTAAGCTTTTTTTTAATTATTATGATAACTTTTAAATTAGAGAGCAACCAAATCGCTTCCATAAGCTTGAAACGATTTCTATGCCTTCTTTTCTATCTCCAAATGTCCTGGGAGAAGGACTTGTTACAGCAAGCAAAGTCCTCATAACATTGACCTGTTTCTGTAGGGGAGCTTTCATTTGATCCGACCCCTATAAACAAATTATTTCCACAGGCAGATGACAGTTTCCAAAATGCTGCCCCAACTCATAATATTCTATCAGGTATACTGAACATCAGTGTATAGTGATGAGAAACATAAGCACACAGTAGGCTTTACTAAGACCATGAGTCCACCCAAAATGAAGCAAGGACCACTGTGCATCTCTCCATCCCAGCATACCTCCCCAACCTTGCACCCTGGAGCAGACACACAGCAGGACCTGTATTCAAGACAAAACACAACGCGAGGCTGGCACCCCTGCCCTTGGAAGGGGACAGGACACAGCCAAGGTCAGCCGTGTGTTATCTGAAGAAACTGAAATGCAATGCTGATTGTAGTCGAACAGGCTCAGATAACATAGCTGGTTTCATTTCTACCTTTTATTTACATGAAGGACAACTGAGATGGGAACTACAGGCACTCCACGATACCCAGATCTAGATGGTTTTCCACATGCACATCATCACCTAGAAAATATACGGCATTTTCCCCGATACTAGAACCTGATTTACAAGAATCAAACATCAGTCATAAAAGAGAAACCATACTTTTTGCCACTTTAAAATATGAGGCAAGATCACAAACCTCTCCCTAAAGTCACCAGACCTCAGTACAAAAACACCTTCCAAGATCCTACCTAAAAAAGCTACACCATTTACTTTGGTCAAGTTATTATATTTTTTATTCATATTCAGCAACATTGAAAATATTTCAGCTGAAATATTTTCAGTCTTGTGCATGCATCTTTCTACCTTTTTCGTACTCAATGATTTACTTCAAAATGCTCATCTGCCCAACTGAATCAACATACCTGGAAGTTTCACAAGAATCATTTTATTTAAAGCAGAAGTTAGGCGAGGGGAACCGTAAACCATTTGAACCGAACACTTTCAGATCACTACAAATTATTCAGCTGGCACAAGGCCAGCACAACTCTCCACATCAGAAAAAGAGGCCAGGTAAATCCAATAACGAGTATTTAAAAAGACAAGTCAACAGAATTAGTTCAATTTTCTCGCTGGAGGCAAAGCAAGGTCATTATGAAACAGGGAGTGAGGGATGAAAAGGGGGTCCAGCAATAAAACAAAATAATAAAAAAAAAAATCAGAAGATTTAACCTATTGGTTTTTGCAATTACTTGCACTCCATTTCACCGGCAGAATTAGAAACATTAGGACAGTGGCGCTGGCCACAACAGGCAGCTGCCCGGGGCCATAACATACAAGAAACCATCTTCTCTGCCAACGCCCTGCAGCGATAATGGGTCTGTCCTACAGCAGATGCTACCTCTCAGCTCTCATCAAGCACACGAAGACACAGTGCTTGTCCAATATCCTAAGAGCTCCCAAAGATTAGCTGCCAGCACAAACATAGTCAGAAGAAGGTACAGGTGCGTTACTCCTGCAAATTTAAAAATACACTAAGTAAAAATTAAAAATGCGCTAAAAATGAAATTATGAGACACATTGATCTTGCACAGAAAGGTTTTTAGGACTCATCTTAGTTGATCAGATGAATGGCAAGTTACTGCTAACCAACGTGCCTTGTTCAGAGAGGACCAAAATAGATCTCCCTATTTCTTTATCGTCACTGACATTTACACACTGTGGGGTTTGAGGTTTTTTTGAGACATAAGATGATAGGAAAAGTTCTTATTTCTGTTCATAATGGTCCTGTCCTCATGTCGTTCTCCCCATAAAATGCTGTCCGTAATATGCCAAGTGCACCTGTATTGTGTGCACAGGAATCACAGACCACGATTTGGATCAGAAACCCGAGATTTAGCTGATTTTGCAGGATAGAAAACTTGTTTCCTATCTTATCCTATCTTTCCATCCTCAGCCCCAAAGTCACTTTCTACAGAAAAATGCATTTTAACCAGCTTAGAATTATTATCCTTATCTATGCCTTGGCTGCAGGCAGAAAGTAATCTAAATTTTCCTGGACACCAAAGGGCATCCATGTTTTTTTAAGCTGTTAGTATTTCGGGTCTGACAGACACATGGGAACCCAGTTGTATTCTTGGTGGTCCTCATTGACTTTACACTTGAGCCTCATGGTTTCTCCACTTTCCTTGAGCCTTTCCAATCAAGCCTGCAGTGAAATTCCTCATCAATTTGACTTAAATATCCTTAACCCTAACCTTTAAAGAATGATCAGGTTTGAAAGACAATTTTTAAAAGAATGAGGACTTTTTGTTGTTGCCTTTTTTTAAACATGTTTCTCTGAAACAGAGGTTTGGGGATTTTTTTTTTTTTTTTTTAATGAAGAGGGAAACACAAGACCAAATTTTTCATCCTCACACTCCACAACCTGCTGTTTTGGGATTCCCCCTGCATCAAAAGTCACCCCAGGCTCTCCGGTTTTCATGAGGAAGGTACCTCCTACAAGTCCATCTTCCAAACCACTACCACTAACGGGATTCCCCGATTTTATCATCTAACTCATTCACATCCCTCCTTGGCAGTCTCCCTTATCACCTTTATTCCTGTATCACTTAGATCCCAGCCACAGTCCTGAAATCAACTGGATAGAGGTTTCAGCTTCAATAACCTAAAATACAACAATAGATTTGATAGAACAAAGTCACTCCCAGTGATTCTATACCAAGCTCCTTTTAATTGCTCAATTAATTTTCTAATGCAAATTATTAGCAGCTGTATTTTCATAAGATTACAAGGTTTCTTCTCTACTAATACCATAAGTTCATCATTTATATTAAAGGACATTAATTTCTACAAAAGCAGTAAAAATGAGTCTGCTATGGGAAAATAAGTGTTCTCTCTGCACTACTTTGTCAAGTTAAAATTTAACTGAGCAAATACCAACTTTGCGAAACAATAAAAAAAACCATACTGGCATTCCGGTTTGAATTCAATCAGGCTCCATTCATCATTAAAAAAAAGAAATTTTATTTTAAAAAAACCAAACCCTAGGGAAGCATGCACAAGGAAGAGGAAATTTCCCAGTCTAAAGTTACCAAATAATCCAACTGAGTATTTTTTTCCTCCAAAGTTCAGTCACATCTTTAGTCTAAGGACAACCTGTTCACCTCTAACACAAACCACTTGAAAGAAACTACTATATTTGTTTAAAGAAGGAAAGTTTCAACTTATTTAGTACCATCCAGATGCTGTTAAATTTGTCAACTTTAGTACATTGCTCCAGTGATTTAGGTAAATCGGTGAGGTCTCAGCAGCAGTTTGTAACTGCAGCTGAGTTTATTCTTCAGGCACCCATCACTATTTGTTAGGTAGGAAAAAAAATCATATCCTTCCCAAAAGAGACAGAGCTTTCTCTGAGTACATCATTCAGTTTTATAATTTACATTTACAGTTAGCTATGGCGATTTAGGCAGGAAAGATCCTGCTTTGCCTCAATCCTTTAAATTCACTGCAATACTTACAGCTACCGCAGGAACTCCTACCTTCCCCAATAATTAATGTTACAGAAATAATGGGTTAGGAGTTGCTCTTCAAGGAAACATCCCACTAACGGGCTGGTGGGTTAAACAAGCGTAATAAGCACTTCCAGAGTGACTGCATGATCTCCTTGTCCTCACGCCCAAGGTGTCATCCTTCTTGGCTCCTCAAAAAGACAACGGGAGATGGCACTTTCAGAAAACACAAGTGATCTCAGAGCTTCTCTGAGAACACATATGCCTACCTCTGTTACCTGAAAAACAGAGTACATATTGGCATCATATGGTAAAGTAAAATATATAAGCATAATTATCCAAAACGCCTTAGAGAACATATGGTATGGAAATGAAACTGCCTTAAATCTATTAACTTGGCTATGTGATGAGATCAACAGAAGGGAGCGTGAAAAAAATGTTTAAAAATATATTCAGTGTAGGATCACACAACTAAAGCACATTCACCATCCAGATAATGTAATGACAGTAGGAAATGAGCTAAGTAAATCCAAGATTGAAGTTTCATTTTCTGAAGTGCATCTGTTTGGCTCATATCACCCTGAACCTCATCATTTAGCCATGCTGGTTTTCATCTCAGATGCAAAAGATGCAAGAACATAAATCAAAAAGGCTTCTTTGACGAGCAGCCATGGAAAACACGATTCTAATTTGTTTTTATAAATAAATAATCTGGATCCCAGCAGGTCCTTGCCACAGCCCTCCATGCAAGTATGCAATGGATGACATCTTGTTTCAGGTTGACCCTTACTAGTTTGCCAAGTTTGGGGTTTTTTGGGTGAAAGTGTGTCAATCTTCACTAGGGAAACCAGCTGGTTTTTCACTGAAGCAGATGAGAAGCACTGGATCAAGCCAATTAAATGAAGGGGGACAGCATGTTCCTGCACAGGAGGTAACATCCTCCACTGTGCTCCTTCCCTGGGATCATCTGGCCATTGCTCTCTGTGACTGAAAATGAGGAAAGCCAAAACTGAGATGGGCTTACCATGGAGCCAGTCAACTAGTCAACTGAAAACATTTCTAGGGATGGTAAGTATTTTTTACGTTTCATGTGCCAACAGTACGAGCAACTGGCCAAAACTCTGTCTGAACATGCCCACAGTGGGACTCTGACTTTGGATCAGGCAGGTAGAAAAGGGGTTGACTCCCCCCAAATGAGTCAAGTGGAGGCCCATCACACCAACCACCAGAAATCCTGTTAGGTTGAGAGGCCTACAAAGCAACCAATACAGAGATTTGGAGAAATTTCCAAAGGAAAGAAAGCATGCATCAGTTTGTCTGTCTTCTCCATGCCTAAGAACTCTGGTCACCAGTTCAGTTTTAAGGTGGACAACACAGGCAGAAGATTACTAGATCAAGACCAACCAGAAGATGTTAGGAAGTTTAGTCCCATGAGTTCTGCTGGCAAACATCTGCAGAAGCACAGATGAGGGGAAAACCAAGCAAGACCCAGACACACAGAAGCTTTCAAAATTCATATATGGATAATTTTAGGATCCGTTCAAACTGAATTTTGAATTACCTCCACCAAAATTACCTAAGTTGATGACTACTTTGTATATCATGCAACTTGACTCCAACATGCTGATCTGGTTACTGATTTTGTCAAACTACAGTCTCTGCTACATCACACTCCCATCTCTTTCAGTACCCCCTTACCTCCCGAAGGTTTTGCAGGTCCCTTCGCTCTGCACCACAACCAGAGCAAAACAAAGCACCATGATACACCAATGCAAAGAATGATGAAAGCAGATGACTATCAAAGCCACCAAATGGTGGCACTAGGGCATTTAAAATATGAATTAGGAGAAATATAAAGCAGAGAAGGTTAGCTAATGAGTTCATATAGAAATATGATGAAGTGAGAACAGTTTACTTGATCTTCCACAATGTGATGAACTTCAAAGTTTTTTCATATTCATCTTGAGCACAGCCATTTCATGGGCTTGCCTGCTATGCTTTGCAAGAGTTAAGAAGGGGGTGCTCTCCAACGGGTGTCCTGGTATTATTTTGCAAAGGATTCTCCCATAAAACAAAGCTGCGACAAGAATTTTGCATAAGGACAGGAAGAAACCTCCTCTGTCTATAATGCCTGCCATCTCTACCCTAGCACTACTTCTCTTATCAGCTGCAGAATCACCTCTGGAAGCAATTTTCTCTCCCCACTTTCCCCTGAAAAAGCCAAAAGATCCACGTCACAACCTCTAGCACTCTGCAAAGTAATAAGACACTTTAGAAATACCTCATTTAACATGATTTTTATCTTCCCTCATGCCTACACTGTCCAAGCCTGAACAGAAGTAAATAAGTAACAGCCACCAGCCCCACAACACCAGCCACCTTCCGACACCAATACCATATGTCGCTCAAGCTTTGAGACTCGGTGTAGCTCAACTTGCTCATTATGTTCCACAGAAGAAGATGCTCAGCCTCCAGGACCCCTCCACTCCAGAGTGGGACAGACAAGTGGTTTTATTTGCAATGGCAACAATCTGCTTCTGGGCCCCATCGTCATCCTCCTCCTCCTCGCCAGGTCACTGGACATGTAGGCACTGAGGGAACAGGCTGCACATATTTCAGCCACAGCGCTGGAAGCCCTGGGCTGACGCAGGAGCTGCCCACAGACACCAGATTCTTTATACATTTTCTGCATGCACGCCGTAGGCAGCACCAGAAATGCCATCCACACGGAAAAATGGGAAAATATTTTCTGTGATAGGGAAGAAGCCATCTACCTAAATCCAGCTTTGTTCAGGGGCAGGAGTGCCCGCTCTCTGCAATAGGGGTAATTCAGTAACGCTGATAAGTCTGTTTTCTGTGCATAAATAACCTACGTTCAAGCTCAACCGCTTTATCTCTGTGAAGGATAAAGCCCTTGGTGGCAATGCCCTAATATTCGTCTACTCGCTTATCAAGCAAGACCCTTATTATAAAGGCTAATTCAAGCAGAGATTAGATTTCACGTATGAAGGAACAGACAATAGCATCAGATATTCTTCAAACACCAGTAAATAAGATGAATGCAAGTGCCACTGCTGCTGGTTTTCACCTCGACAATGCCTTAAACAAACAAAAAAAAACCCACCCAGGTACCGCCAAACTAATCTTCCCAAACACTTCATCATATTTCATTGCATAGACATCACCTCGCTTCTCTTGGCCAACTACAAATAGTCTGCAGGAAGCCACTAATTTCCTGAAAAGAGGGTTAACCGAGCATCATAGGAAATGGAGAAAATTCAAGCTGGGTATAACATCTTGACTAGGCTAAGCATACTGTAGGACAGGAAAAAAAAACAACAAAATTGTTCACAGCACTAAGCATGATCAGAAATCTAAACCCATGCAAAATTAAATACAACTATTAAAATCATTAACACAGACCTAACAAAGAATTACCTTCTTCAGCACACTTGACTACAGAAAGCCACTTTGCACTCAGGTACAGTGTTCACGTGTAACTACCTAAAGGTGACCATCTAAAATCTTAACTGGAAACAGAGACAACTTAGTTGCAAGATATACCGAGCACCTCACAATCGGAATATCTTACAAGTAAGTGCTCTTACCTAAACGACTAATTCAAAAACTGAATAGCAAAAAAGAACTTGGCAATGCAGTGAAATTTCACTCGCTCAACAGCTGTGCTGACAGATGAGAGACACGTGAAAAATCAACTTGGCACTCTGCAGGAAACAATCTGAAATAAAAATGTGACGCTTTGATGGCTTCAAAAAAAAAAAAAAGTAGGAACCTTGGTTTTAAAATGTCCTAAATTTTCATAAAACATTGCGCAACAAAAAGAGAGGAGGGAATGCACAGACCAATGCATCAACACCAGATGAAAAACATAAGAAAAAATTGCTTAAATATACTTTTAAGTATTATAGCAGCCCTCCAAAACTCCAGGGATTGCACAATAGAGATGCAGAATAAGGAGGTGATACGAAAACCATAACAGCTCTGTGCTGCGGACTCTAACACGTGTGAAATAACCAAGAAGTGGACAAAGGAAAGAAATGTGTATGCGATGTGGCAGCAAAAGAGGAAACAGAGTGATACGGTATTTAAAACGTCACTGTCTAAATAAAAATTGAGGGGGCTAAATCCAATAGAGACGGGGGGGGGGGGTAAAACTCCCTTCTTGGGCACTTCTCTCAGCTGGTGGAGCAGCTTCCCGCTGATCGGGGGAAAGGCAATCTCACCCTGCCCCAACCTGCCAGGACGTTGGAGCAAAAATAATTATTTTTATGCAACCGCGTTGCTTTTCTCTTACATCCTAATACATCCTTACTGAATTAACTTTGCATTTTTTATCTGTATCTCTAAGGCTCTTCCTCATGTATAACTTAAGATCACTATCAAGAGGTTGACTCCTCTGCCAGCTCAGGATGCCAATCTCCATTTCCAACCCATTAAGGAAAAAAAAAAACAAAAAAAAACCACCCACCACTTTCATGATTTTCCAAGACTCTCCCATCACACATTTGAAAGAGGCAGGCTCTAAATATTTATACATCCTTTTCATATTCTCTCAAGCTTTTCTCTCCCTTACACGACACCTACAAAACAAATATCCCACAGCCAAAGCTATAGGTGTGCCAAGACCCCTATAGTTTTTTGTCGCCCTCCTTGGTTGACCCTATGGATCCAGCTCAAACGATGAAGATGTTTGCAACTTCTGCAAGAGACCCAGGGTTGTAACTAGGGCACACAGGCAATACAATAAACAAGTAGAATAAGCCTAAAAATACTATATAATACTGTAAACCATTTATAAAATAGTATTAGAAACCTACAAAACATTGACAATGCATTTCAGTTGAAAAAAAAAATTCCTGAAAACAAGAGTAGAGCTCACAACGAGGAGGTTCTTGCATCAAGTCACTGGTGACATATCCTGCAGATCGATGTCCTCTCCTAGGTCCAGCTGTGTCTTTCCCTGCTGGGGGCACCATCCTAAACTCCTCTTGGTGAAACTGCTCACACTCCTTGCTCTGAATAAATAAGTTTATGAAAAAAAATTACTCTTTCAAAAGTTTAAAGCTAACTTGATTTAAGCAAAAATAAGGGAGAAGCATTTATGTTAGTTTTACCAGGAGAATGAAGGAGAGGAGGACAGGAATCTCTGCTGGCATCACAGCCCTGACCAAAGCGCACCTCTACCTATACCATCAGGAAAAATAAAACTAAAAATTCCCTTCCTAGCCTAAGAATTTCCTAACTGACACACTAAAACCCTACATATCAGCTCTACAAAAGAAACTAAAATGTGAAAAAACTGTTCTGCTGATTGTACCATTGATCTCAAAGGGCCTTTTCCAACCCATCCACAGCTGGGCAAGACCCTCTGGACAAGCACATGTCTTGCTCAAAGCAGCAAGGAGAAACCCTTCTCACCCTCAGGATGAATTAATCGAGTTTACCACGAATTTCCTTGAGATTTGGGCACATCTCACCATCTTCGGTGCAACGAGAGATCCCAGGACCAGAAAAACAGCCTTCAAGGAAGGTCCTGGTTCAGCTCCGGTTTGAAAGCATGGGCTGTTCTTTTGATGCCCTGCCAGAAGTGGCCTCCAGCGAGGAAGCCCGGGATGAGTCATGCCACCAGCAGAAGGAACTTGCCAATCTGGATTGAAAAGCACCAACGAAACTTGGGATTTTTCTCCCTGCTCTGCCATCTCCATTTCTGCACAGCAATTCTCAGTAATTGCATGCTGCCAGGCAGGCGGTTCGGCAAAGGAGAAGCAAAAATACACAGCAGAAACAGGGAGGGTCTACCAACCAACTTTTTTTTCCTAAAAGGAAAAAAACGGAGACAAGGGGGTGTTAAGAGACTGAAAGGATCATCTAGTAAAAGCACCATGAAAGCTTTTTTTTTTTTTTAACTGATTTGCATGAATGCCAGTTGGCATAGGGGTTTATTGCTTTCCACACCTGTAGAGCTATCAGCCAAGAGCTTGTACTGCTTCGGCATGACCTCTTTAAATACTGTGTCCTCTAAACTGAGTTAGTTCATACATAAATCCATTAAAAAAAACCAAACAAAAAACCCACAACTTTTAAACACATAAGACAGCCTCAAGAAAAAGAAGTTTAGCCCCAGTTTGCTCTCCAACTAGGGACAAAACATGTTCAGAATTGATCTATTTTACATTTACATAAAATGCAGGGGGCAAAGTAGTCTTTTTCTGAAAATATAAGATCTTGAGTATTAAAGACTTCAAATTATCACACAATCCCTTTATCACAGAAAACCCATTTTAGTCAATGGTTGGGTGTAAAGCATTTCTTTGCTTCATTCACTATCACATCCTACTGCTATTCAAAAACATATTAAAGAGGAAAAACAGTAGTAATAGGTCCTCTGTCTTTTCAGTTCAATTTGGCAATTCTGGTAATAAAACTACTAATTCAACATATTCTTTACTTAAATCAAACTGAAACTGCAAAACATCTGCTGTAGCTGCTGACCTTGCTCCACACCAGAGCATTTGAAATCTCACTCCATGCCTCTTCATTGGTTTTGTTTTTTGTTTTTTTTTTAATCTATCCAGCCCAACCACTAATTTAAAGGAAACTGTGCTGGATGCTCTAATTGACCCCGTTCTCTTCCTTCCCCAGTTTGTCTCTATAATTAGCCCTTTCCAGCTCAGCCTAGCAAAGGGAATCAGAAACAAGACCTTTCTGAGCCACACCCTGCAGACCACAGCAACTGCCTTGTATTGTTTTTGCCTCAAAATCAACATATGCTGCAGCATTAACTGCTTCAGGACAAAAATAAAATTAAAAAAGAAAAAAAGCAAGAGCAAATGCGTCTTCACCATTTTCAGGCATGTTACAGGGAATGACGCAGCTAACTCAAATGAAAATTTCACCTGCAACACTAATCCCTTGGGCATACTTTGTAACATGAGCAAAATACTTGTTTTCCTCAAAATAATATACAGTTGCACAGCTGTCCACACTAAATTCACCTACCTAGGACTTGCACTGCTGTGTATCTCAGCACACACATGAAACGCAGAGAATAATTCAGTTCTGCACTAAGGCACCAGAAGGACCCACACCTTGTTTCTTGAGAAATTAGAAGGCATGTAGAGAATGAGGAAAGGAAAAGTATTTAAAAAAAAAATAGTCTTATCAGCAAACAAATGCCACCAACGAAAATTTACTTCCTTACTTGCCTCTGCAACATATAACTATTCCTACCAGGTGACCAGAGTTGCGGTTATTTTTAGGTACTTCAGGAAAAAAAGAAAAGAAAAGAAAAGAAAACAAACAAACAAAAAACCAAAACAGCAACAAAAAACCCAAAACAATTCCAAAAATCCCCCAAAACCAGTTTAGTCTGGATTTGCAGAGCTGCTGAGCACTGGAAGGTGCAGAACGAAGCAGCAGTACTCAGCGACGCCAGCAAGAACACATGGGGTGATCTCAAAGCCTGCAGGTCTAACCTGGCCTGACCCATGTCCTCCATGCCAGCATGGCATCTTCTGTCTTGGTCTTCACATAAGGATGATATTACAGCATAATGCAACGATCTAAAACTAAACCAGAGGAATTTTTTTGGTTAGTTTTGAGCTTTGTTTCCTTCCATTTTTCTTCTCCCACCTCTAAAGTTCCAAGACTACCCATCTCAAGAGGCCGTTTCCTGAAGAAGGTGCCCACCAGGAGAAGCACCCAAAGGTCTACAAAGCACGATACTGGTGTGCACCAGGTCCCTAACTCACTATTTTCTGCTCAACTTTCACACTTGACTTTGCAGCTTTACAATTATTTTGCACCCCACATAGCTTTTCTGTTGCATGGAGCTTAGAAACCAAAACAGTTGCATTTTTGATGATTAATTAGCATTACCAGCTGAGGCTGAAGTTCTCATCTTCAAATTCACCAGTAGCTGTTCACTAAGTATTATCCTGGCAGCTCAGAGCTACAGCTCCCCGAAGCACAAAAAACCCACATACTTCCATAACTATCAGGAATTTCAACATTTATACATTTAGAAAATTAAACTGCAGCTGGCAGGAGTCTTACTAATAATAGCAGCATCTGAACCTGTAATGATCCTTCACCTAAGGAAAATTGTTCGAGTTTTTTGAATACTTGTCCCCTCCACCTCCTGAAGAGCATACCTGAAAGAAAAGTATGTAGATTAATGCTCCTGGAAAACCTAAACAGCAGAAAAGAAAGCTGATCCAGTCTTACAAAAAAAAAAAAAAAAAACCCACACCAAACCTTTCTTGGTACAGAGGATAGTCCATGCTTAAGTAAAAATAACTTACAAAACAGAAAAAACTGCACCTAAAACACTTTAAGTCCCTGTCTGCAGGTTTTAATTTCAATTATTTTTTTTTTCTTGAAAGAAGATATATTCTCTCAAGGATTTCATGTTTACTAAAAATAAACGCAACCCAAGAGAGAAGATTGCAATCTCTCCACCACACAGCTTGAAGCACAAATATCAGACACTGAGCTACTTTTAGACTGTTTTTAAATGAGTTTTGCATGCAATTGAAAATGGTTCGTATTTAGCACTGGAGATCTCGCGCTGGGGCCATTCATTAGACTACAACAACTGCATAAAACTTCTCATTCAGCTTTTACTTCTCATGTTTCACATATTCCTGGACAAAACAAAAATGAAAGCAGCATTCAAGTAGGACAGCTGCACCGCAGTGAAGTAAACCAGAGGAGGAAACTCTAATGTTGCTAAAAACCCAGCCAGCGAACACTGCGCGCGAGATTCACACCTTCTTTCAACAAGAACAAAATACAGGAAAATATTCAGGCAGAGGGTTTTTTTTTTTTTCTCCCTTGCTTCAGTTCTTAATTCTTTCCAGCAAAGACTTTTACGTGAGAGGATGAATTCTCAATACCGCAGACATGGACTTCGGTGCTCACTTTTCTTCTCTATTTCATTATCCTTACCCCATTTGCTGGAGGTACTTTATTTTTTTTTTTAAACATTTTTTTTTTCTCCTCATATTTATTGTATTGCTCACCGCAGATGAAGAGCAACAGCTCTAGAGAGGTATTTAAATTACATAAATGGAGTAAGAGGAATGGAAACAGAACATATAGTACAGCTGGACTCAGAAACAATACATTTGGAAGCAGGCCTGCAGCTCTCCTCCTGTAATTAAAAAGGGATTTGAGCCTGAAACGACACACGTGAGTCCATGTCTTTTACACAGAGTGGTGGCAAATGTGGTAGGGCAAGTGATGGGCAACTGCTGCTAAGTCATCTTTCTTGGCAATTTATTTCTTAGAGGTACCATTTCAGCCTTAGAAGAAGAAATATTACTGCTAATATTTATTAATGTTAATAAATTCCTTAATCAAATCACTGCAGATTGCAGTGAAATCAGAGATGTACCTGGAGAAGTGCAACTACACTTTGAAACAGGTCCTGTGCTTTGACAAGTCAAGATCTGTTTGGCAATCACTAGAGTTGAACAAGGTTACACAGTGAGCAGAAAAAGGATTTTTTTTGTTTATAAAATCATACCTGCAGACTCCTCAGTCACTTTTGGTTAGTTCATTCTGTTCATAGTTGAGGAACACTCTTTAAGATTCCTCGTTATCTGCTGCAGGCACCTCAAAACTGACCTCTGCTCTGCATTGTCCTCCTATCTCCTCGCTTACCTTCCAGGCACAGTGAAGCGCCTCCGGATAAGATTATCTGAGGCGATGGTCACCGTGAACGAGCCTGCTCTTCTGACATGAAAAGCAAGCGCCTGCCTGTGCAGATTATATATGTGATAGTCTTGCCATGAAGGATGAAACATGTAGCGCATGCCCTTGTTGCTCTCCGAGACATTTTGCCTTGCTTTGCAAATGAGGTGGCCCAAATTCAGACCGAGTCACCTGTCCACTGCATCTCTCTTCAACAAGCCCTTCCCGCTGCAGGGCTGTATCTTTAATTTCTGATGAAAAGAAGCAGCAGCGGCTCTGCTTTTAAACAACGTCTGTCCAAGTCCCTTCTTCAAGGAGTTGTTCAGCCGTCCTTACCACCACCAGCAGCAACAAAACCCACATAATTATCCCCCATTTACTGAGCAGTTGGTGAATTAAGGAGCAGGGACCGGCTCTCCTGCACTTATATTTCTCGAAACCCCCAGAAGGGTTATTTGCCAACATAACCTCCCTCCCTCTTCCAAAAAACACTCATTCTGAAATCTTAAAAAGTTGGTTGACATTATTTCAATCAAGTGCTAAGTTTCTAACCATCTACTGCATTCAATTATTTATTTTTTGCCTAATGGGACAACATTCCTTAACAATTAAATCATTTACTAATTCCTCCCAGGTGAGGTTGTCCTATGCACCCAACAAGCATAAACCAATCTAACAGTTCTTAGACAAGTACTGTAAAAGTAAAAATGTCAATGTTTTTGAGAATTTTATTTCGGTCTGTGTATTTATGTAAAGTATGAAAAGACAGTAGACTTACGGAAGTCTTCTAAAGTAAATATTTTTGGTTAATTTGTTTTAAGTTCATCCCTCAAAACCAACCATGTAGATGCCGAATACAATAAAAGAATTCTTGGCGGTCTATCAAAAACATTTGTAGTCTGGGTTGGTCTTAAAGATCAGGTTTTTCAAAGATACATTTATATGGATTAGATGCTCCACTTCCATTAATGCTCAACCATGATATACCATATCCAGGATCATATACCTTCCTAACGGTCATGCTTTACAAGTAATAGAAGATAGTCATAAGAATTTTGATTAAAAAACAGCACGGAGGCTGTCAGATTACCCATGTTCAACGAATAGAAGCAGAGACCCTAAAGAGGCATCCAAAGGACGAGTAACTCTATGATTCAAGGTTTTTTGGGGGTATATCAGAAGTGATCCAAGGTGGAGAGATCAGCAAATAAGACTCAAAAATTATATTGAAACCCACATATTTTTTCTATTTTTACATTAACAAAGGTGATAACTGAAGTAGCAGGAGGAGAAAAATCAGTATTTACATACCCAGTACGCTCAGTTAAATCCTAAACAAATAGTTAACTATCAAAAAGTAAAAGTATTGAACAGCAGCCCATTCCACACCAAATGCAGTAATTCCATGCATTACAATTTGTGTATTTTAAAACATATTTTTCCTTTGCTACTACACACGGTATCCAAGCGGGACACACACTGCTCTACTCTCCATTGGTCCTAACCGGTATTTGCAGTAACTCCCACAAGTCATAGGATGGAAACCAAGGTGGTTTCTCTAACAGAAGCTGATCACCCAGTCTGAACCACTGAAAATACCAGGGTTGAAAAGGGCCTGATCCAACCCTCCCCTCAAGGGGGATCGACCCACACCTACAGCCAGGCTATTCCTAGGGGACCTTGACACCAACATGGATTTCATAAACCTTCTCTGGGACCTGGAAGGGACATTTTAAATGTACACCAGCACCCAACAGAGAGCTACATCCACACCTTGCTTTAAGTCAGGCACGTAGCTACAAAAAAAGAAGTATAACTCAGTAGTTGTGTAAGACGAGAGCTTGGATGAGATGCAGCTGGCTGAGCCTCCCCACATGCTTAACTCACATCGACAGAGGATGCAACTAAGGGGACCCTATCAATATTCCTGGGGGAGGATGGAGAGCTGCATCTCGAAGGGTCCAAGCGCACTCCAGCTTGTGTCTGGGTGCCTTGTGTAGAGAGAGCACAAGTGTCTATACCCAAACTTGGACATATTGTATTTCTGCCCATACAAGAAAGAGCAGGATAATTTGCTGCCTCACCAGCTCACATAGCTCCTATCCTTTTTCACTTCCGCAACAGCATCATGTGCCAAGACTACGAATTTCTCAAGGCAAGCAAAATAAAGCTTCATCCCTCCTTCCAGCTGTTGGGCATCAAGGTCAGTTTGTACACAGGGATGTGCTTGAGCTGGGGTGAGAAACGGACCCAGACTCACCACCATCCTACCCTTGAGCACCCCCAGCACACCACAGGCTTTCCACTCTTAAGACTCATCTCCCTTGACAGACGATGAGCTTGGCAGGAGACCTAGCTCTGTCTCTTCATGAGGCTCTTAGCAAAGCTCTAAAGAGGGCTGACAAGAAACACCAGCAGAGCCCAAAACAGTGACCCATGGCTTTGTTTCACAGAAATGAAACACCACACCTCGGGCACGGTGTGATCAGCCAAAGGCGTAGGAGAACTCTACGCAAGAAAGAGGTGCCTCATCCCCCTCCAAAGGGATGCCTATCCATGCCTAAAGAGAAACCACAATGCAAGATTTCAATGGCAGAAAGGAATCAGGGGACTAATGATAATCCTTAAATCAACAGGTATTTATTTATTTATTTCATTTCACTTAGAAAAACAGCGCATGACCATTTCACCTCCAAGGAGTTTCCACTGAAATGGTGCAGAGCCAGCCACTTGCCAGCTTCAGGCTGATTATCAGTAAATCAACCCAGGCAAGGACCATCCCTGTTCCCCTCCCAAGATTAACTTCAGCCAGGTCAGATGCGCTTTCAACTGAAGCCTGCTACTAGATCACCTTAATGAAATCATGGAAATGCAGCGTAGTGGCAGTTTAACACACTTGCAAGTGGAAGGCTGCACTCCATGAATGAGGACTGCCATGGATCACACATATTCTTGTTTCCCTTGGACACTTTCCACCCAATCCAACTCAAACCGCTCCCCTTCCCTTCTCTTCTTGCAACCTGCAAGCCACATGAGACATCTAAAGCCGCAAGGAACCCAGTCTGACCTCGCAGCCAACCCTGCTGGGAGAAGGATCTTGGACCAAGTGACCTCCCAAGGTCCCTTCTGACCTAAGCAATCCTACGGTCCTCCATTGGAGGAAAGCAATGGAAAGGAAAAAAAAAAAAAAACAAACCCTAGAAGCAGCAATACACAACTGCATAGCATTAAAATCATGGGGGTTTTGTTAAAAATAAAAAGCATTTGTGGTAAAGACATACAGCTCTCACTTCACATATAAGACTTTTCCATAGGTATCTGTTACAGGATTCGTCCCCACAGAAAAAAAAAAAGCTACCATGATGACTAGCAGAGCCATAACTCCTGAAAATATTTTAAAAACAGATACAAAAATGAGTTCAATTCTAGAAATCACTGTTCAATACGCTTCCCTCCTGAATTTTGATATTTTGAGGTCATATGGTTTATTGAGTTTGGTTTTAAATGTTTAATTCCAAGACACGTAAGTTAAGACATTGACGCAATCACTGGAGTGAGAGGTACATCACACCATGGCGTTCAATCCGCCAAACACGGTAGCAAGATTTAATATTAAGAGAGTCACATAGAGAAAACAAAGACTATTCCATTTCCCTTTTTTCCTGTTATTATCCATTATCTGGCACAAGTTTCACATTTTTGGTTTACATAGTCTCAACTCTGAACACCTGTGCCTTCACATATATACCCACAGCCTATGGAAAAATTTGGCCTGTGTAAAAGAAAAATAAAGGACCATAAAAATAATCTCAATTCTAATGATCTGTAGACATCCCGTCAGCAGCATTTCATCCTTACAACTCCACTCCTAAGCTTTGTGATAATCCCAGCCATCTAACCTGAAAACACGGCATAATATTATTGCAGCAGGAAGCCCAAACAATTAACGAGCTTCCTCCCAGAGCAGGGAACTACCCAGACACAACCAAACTCTCTGATGATACTGCTTTTGTCCAAAGGAATGCTAGAGAAAAAGTCTCGAATTTGCAAACTTCAGCCGCGATCCTTTAAATATTTATGCTCATGTTTACTTTTTAGAGAAGAGAGAAATCCCATTCACTCAAGAGGAAGTTAAGCAAATGTAGGCACATAGGAGCCAAGCCTGAGAAAATAAGATGCTCTTTTTAACCTCAACACAAAAAAAACCCATCTTCTAAAGCTGAAACCTGCACCCAGCCCATCTTGGGGAGCCAGACTCTGGGACTAGGCTGGGAGCTTCATCAACTACATAACGAACGCACCTTCAACCTCAGGGCAACACGACAGCAGAACTACCCGTCTAAAACCAATGACGTTCCTTCCCACAGACAGCAGCTCTTCTCAGGCACTCGGTCTGCCTTCATACTTCTTGAGTATTTCGCGTGCAAGTGGGACCGCAATCCCATTTATTTATAAACCAACGGGACACAGGAATTTCTGAAATGAAATCAAGTTTGAGCAGCTAAGACGCTTCAAACGGCTCAACGACCTTGTTTTCTTCCTAATAAATGTATTTTTAAAGGAATTACATTCAAAAGCTGCACGGTTTGGAGCGAGAACTAGAATTTGGCAGAAAATGCCCACACTATGCCCACCAAAAACAACCACCCCAAATGGCCTTAGAAACTCTCGGATCACATTTCCTCACAGTTTTGCTAGACTCGAGGTATTTAAGGCTTCAGGACTACGTGGTGTGCTTGGTCCCAAGGGTGTGATGATGAGCCCCAGTCTTCCTCACCAGCTGCCCGGTGGTGCCAAGCTGCAAAACCAGTGGAGGGACCAGCACCGTCCCTGTGCTCCCAGTACTCCCCCTGTTGACTTGCAGGAGATGCGGAGGAGCAATCCGTTCTTCCATCCAGAGCTGGATACCGTCCTTTCAGAAATCAAGTGGCGTACATGGGTGATTAGGATTTCTAGTACAACCCTACCTCAAAACGAGCTAAATTAAGGTTGTGCAGGTAACCTCAGGTTTCACATTTCCTGAGCGCCTGACCTCGCATGCTTCACATTCTCAGAGGTTTTCTTGCAAATGTGATGAACACTCGCTAAAATCACCATGAACATCCTAGATAAAAATAATTTAGGCATAAAACATTTAGACAGTTAGACTTTCCTAGCAAAGGATCCCAGAAGTTTGCTAGTCTGAGTTTTAGATGGCATATGTAAGTGCCGGTGTTTGTGAAAGATATTGCAACAGCAGATGCCACATCAGCCATTTGATACCTTTAAATCTGGAAATGCAGCTTCCCCACCCCCAAAAAAAAAAAAGGGTAAAACCATGAACTTTAGAAATGGTAACTGGAGCTGCGGAGGCACAAAAGAAAAAACTCTGAGGCATGTTCTGCAAAACTGAGCCTGCATTTTAATACTTTTATAAAAAATAAAGTGAATCGGGGAATTCAAATAAAGCTTTTTTCAGATTTTTCAGAGTTGCCACTGATGGACCATAGGCCTTTCAATAAAGATGAAACATCTTTAAAGCCATCCTGATTTATATATTGATTGCAATAAATAAATAAATAAATATAAAGTTGCATCATCATGGGTAGCCCAGGAAACAAAAGCTTATTAGTCGTGCGCAGGGCTGCTGAATTACCTTCCCTGCTGTCAGCAGCCGGACTGACAGCTTCCAAAACAGTCTTGGGGATGAAAAATCATGGCAAGGAGTGAGAGCAAAGGCTGGGAGAGCCTTCACAAGGGAAAAATGCAAAGAAAATCCTCTTAATCTAATTTAAAAAATTTTAAAAAAATAAGAAAAGTCACTGAAATGGATGAGTTTACTCAAAGACATAGGGGAAATCATGATTATCGCGTGACTCCAGGACGATGGGCTGAAGGGAAGATGCTCTTCAGTGATAACGCAGCCTCTCCGACCTCAGAGTTTGCGGGCACCTGCGGTTAAGCTCAGCTCCGTAAGGTTGTGCTTAAGCATTCACAGCCCATCACCACCGCATCCATGCACATCTCATCAGGAGAGACGAGAAGACGATGGTCCCCTGTCATTTCCTAGCACTCCCCTGGGAAAAGAGTCGGGAAAACACTCAAGCTGTCCAGAAACCCATTTCTCCAACTAATAATCTACTTACGAAGCTATTTATTAAAGCGCTTTGTTACTGATTTAGCAAAACGCCACACTGTTTTTTCTCCCTGTAGCAGCGCTCTCCTCCTTCCTTTGCCGCTACGTGATTTTTTTTTATATTCCGATGGGCAGGGTAACGCGCGCTGCAGCGAAGGATGTGAAAGCCATGATTTCTGCTGAGCTCACGCTCCCGACTTTATTAATCTCAGCTTGATTTCAGGATATGAAAACGTAAATGGAGGAGGAGGAAGCCAATCTATAAGCAGAAGGGCGGCAAAACGGCTGGCTCTGAAGTTATGGCAGGTCCTACCACGAGTCACGTCGGATGATTTGGGGGGGGGGGGGGGGGGGGGGGGGGGGGGGGGGGAGGGGGAATATAAAGCAAAGGCCGTTTCAGCTACATTTAGGAAAATTCCAGAAAGAAATATCGACTATTTTAACCTTTGGAGGAGCAGTGCTCCCGTAAAGGTCCAGTGTGCCAGGGAGCGAGCTGCTGTGGAGTCAAACACCACGTTAAAAACCAGAAATATCTCACTGAGGCAGGGTGGGAATCGTTAACGCGGCTCTCGTGTAGCAGCGTAACGGGCTGCTCCTTTGCCAAAGACGACGACGACGGTGCCGACCGCGACCCGGTCCCTGGTCCCATCACAATGCCTGGCGTCGGGGCTGTCTCCCCACTCGGGGTGGGAGGGTTGTTGTGGGGATGCCGCCAGCCCACGGACCCACTGGCGGCACTGGAAACACGAAGGGAGATAAACACTTCCCCCCCACCCACCCCCACGGCTGGTTTTTTCACGTCTTGCGTGTCCAACCCGCCCCAGGATGGGTGTAAACGGCAGCATATTGGCACCAGGGGATTAAAAAACAGCAGCACCGTTGCCACCCTTCACGTTCCCACGCGTGGGGAAGCCCACGGGAGGGAGGGGGACGCCCGCGAACAGGACCCGGCTGCCGAGGAGCCGTCA
>NW_010972775.1:980977-981312 GCF_000737465.1 Haliaeetus leucocephalus
TGCCCTCCTCCACCGAACAAAGGCTCCGCGGCGGCACCGGGCGGGCGAGCGCGAGTGCGATCGTTGCTCCGCCGCGCCAGCGGGGCTTTTCCCCCCGCCTCACGCTGAAGCGGGACGCGGTGACCCCCGGCCCCCAGCGCCGGTACCGCGCCCGCCGCCCTCCCCTCACACACACCCCCATCCCTCACACACACAAATCCCTCACACACACAAATCCCTCACACACACAAATCCCTCACACACACAAATCCCTCACACACACACACACACACAAATCCCTCACACGCACCCGGAGGCCCCCGCCCCGCTGCCGCCGCTCACCTGGCTGTCGGGGC
>NW_010972775.1:981322-1004644 GCF_000737465.1 Haliaeetus leucocephalus
CCCGGCCCGGCGTTGCCACGGCAACCGCGGTGTCGCGTAGGGCCCCGGCCGTGGTTTCCCGGGCCCGGTGGGCCGCTGGGGGGGGGTCCGTACCGGCCTCCACCGGGTCCGGAGGCTTCTAACGGGAGTTTTGAGGACGGGGGGGGAAAATGGTTAAAATCGTTAAAGTTGGAGCCGCGGAGCCGGCACCGGGGGATCGAGCTGGGGCTGCCCGGGCACCAGCTCGGCCTGGGTGGGCTCGTAGGGAGCGGTGCGACCGGCTGCCCCCAGTCCCGGCCTTCACCCCGACCCCGGTCCCGGTGCCGGCCCGGGCAAACCCTCCCCTCTCCTCTCTACTGAATTCTCATTTATTTCCATAGAAGCAGCAGCGGGACGAGCGAGCTCTTCCCGGGGGGCTGCTCCCATCCTCGGATCCCAAAGCCGGGGGTCCATCACGTCGCTCCTCCGGCCGGGTGCCGTGGGTCACGTCTCCGCAGAGCAACAACAACCCGAATCCGTTCCTCCGACTGTAATTCCTTCCTGTGACCGGATTCCCGCGACCTTTAGATCTTTTGGGCAAATGATATTCCCTCCCAGCGCTTCCCGCTGCTCTCTTGAACAAACTCTTTCCCAAAGCAGGTGAATGCCATCCGTCGACGTCTGGTTTAACGCCGTTTTGACGAACCAAGCTGACGGGTTTCCCGTCGTTACTTCTAGGGGAGCCTCAGTGGCATCTCTCCTTCTCAGGCGTTCAGGTCGCTGGTGGTTTTTCCCTGTTAAACTTCATGCTTTGGCCAGCCCCGTCCTGGGGAGCAAAACAGTATTTTATTTAGTAGTGTTTGGTGTAGTTCCTCCGGCTTCTAGTTTAGTGTCCTGTGAGGTGTTGTGAAACAAAGCAAGGTTCTGGAGTTCGGTTGCGTAGAGCGGCTGCATATGTCTGGTTCGGGGAGTTTGTCAGGAACAGAAAGGTTTGGGCATTGTGCGTACAGAGATTATGAATGTTTTCATTCAGGGCCTATTGAACCCACAAAGGCTCTGTTCTCGTATCATCCAGGAATTATAATCAATAGCCTACAAAGAGATTGTTTATCTTTAACAAAAGAGTATACGAGTACACTCCTTTTCTGGCTTAATTTAATTTTCCTTGAGTTTCTTCTCTGGCTGTTAGGAGACAGGTAAGTACAGGCCAGCTCATGGTGATAAATAGAAATCGATGTTCCTTGTCAGATCTTACTACCATTAACAACAACCGCTATTAAGAGCACTGACACAGTGTCTAAAAACTATACATCCAGTAAAAGGGAATGGTCTGGGGGTTAAATCGTGGGGCCTTTTACTCTTGATCGTTCCAAAGTCCTCAGCCAAGCTGCTGAAAATCTCTATCCCTCTTGCTCTTCCCCGGTAAAGTCTGAATAATTTGCCTTTCAGGTGGCTTTTTGTATTTACCCCCATATTCTTTAGTTTTGGTAGGAGTTTAGTGACGTGGCACCTTAAAATATTCACTCTGGATGTTCTTAGCACCTTTAATTTGTTGAAATAGACTTTAGGAATCTGATTCATCCTTAATTTAAGCTCTCTTTCCTCCATCGCTGCCTATTTACACTCAATTACTAGGGAGTTTCATTCCCTGGCTCTCAAGTGCTGCCTTCAGAGCGCAAGGCAACAATTACATGTAGAAGGTAGTCGTCTTTAATGTTGTGAAAATAATAGGTTTGGGGTTTTTTGTCAAGTATTACAAAACACAGGCTTTGCCTTGCATCCTGGACACGAAGGAGTCCCATCAGTTTCTGAATCAAACTTGCACTAACAATGGCAGCTTATTTGTTAAATTGTTATAACTTACAGATGAAAGAAACTTGACTTCTTGCCATATTGATGCAAGACGGCACCGTTCTCAAATCTATAAACGAAATGGGTGGTTTCATCTTGGCTGGCTTGATGACATTTTTATTGAAGTGCTCTTTTTTCTCTCCCCGGTGTCCTCATCTTAGTGCTCGAAACGGGGCAGATGAATATCCCTCCGAGAAGCCGAGGATTACAGAGAGTTTACACAAATTCCAACTACTAATATGCAAATAAAATGAATGAGCAAGACTCTTGTTGGCAATCTACGACAAATGTTCCAGGCCTGCGTCAGTATTTATTCCTATCTTTATGAAAACTTCTGAACAGAGTGTGCCTGAGCCTTCAGGAAGCAAATCCTGGCTGTGTCTGAGCAGAGCTGCTTGCGATCTGCAATTGCATTTCAACATCCCTTAACGTCAAAGGTGCTCAGATCCACACCCCAGCTTCTCTGCGGATTCATCTTTAGCTTTAATGGGGAGGTTCTCCCAAACGAAACCATCTCTCTGATGGCTTTTCACAGCTCCACTACGCTTTTTCGGTCCTCGCCACTTACCTTAAGTGGCTCTGAAAGGCATCCGAGCCTACAAAGGGTTTTCCTTTAAGCTGTGCGCTGCACACAGTGAGTCATCCTTGCAGAACTCACAAGGAGTTTCACAAATACCAGATGGCAATAATATTAAAAGTAGTAGCTAGTGGCAATTAAGCATTTGCTATAACCGTTCTCCCTTCCTGACTGTAGGAAGCTGCCAAATGTCTTTTTTTTTTTTTTTTTTTTCCCCTTGACTGAAAAAAACCCCAAATGATGTTTCTGCGGAGTGGAAAATTAACAGAATACAGGACGCATGCTTCCTTCCCTAGCCCGTAATCCCATTTGGACTTGAGTGGAAAGCTATTTGCTGTATTTTGTGCATCTGTAGGAGAAGATGAAGCAGAAAAACACCCAGTAAAGGAAAATTTGGGGCATTGTATGGGCACATGCAAAAAGTGTTGCAGCAGTGACCCTGTTAAAACTGCAAACTGGTCACTTCTAGGCTCACAGGATGTCCGGCTCTTTAAACAAGACTATATTCAGGCATGCTACGGAGTTGCTGGGACTTAGTTTGGATTTTTTGTTTTGTTCTTATACTGCAGGCTGTTGCAAAGGATTTGCTCCACAAACTTGGAAATAGTTTGAGTTCATTAACATAGGAAGCGTGTCCAAATACCATTGTGTTTGGCTCAGTATAAATAACAGTGACTGCTCCCCTTCCTTTTCAGTGACTCTTGCTGCTTGGCATCTCTTGGATCTATCAGCGATACATAAATAGTTATTAGCTTTTTCAAGCCCCAGGTACACAACCTCGGCCCTTCCTTCCGACGTATTACACATACAGCATGCTTCATCCATTCTGTTACTTACAAGTCACATGCGATGTGACCTTGCCAAGATTTTTTAGAGATAAATCTCTCTTAATTTATGCATGCCTGACAAGGAAGGACTTTTTCATGATTCACATTGCAATAAGAAGCACAAATCTACTTCTTCCTAACATGTAAACAACGCGATTATTTTTTTTATTATTCCCCCCTATCATAATGGAGAATTTGTGTCTTATTTATAGTGAATCATATTAAAATGATCTTATCAGTATTAGTTTTCACACAGTGCTTTAAGAAATCCTAAGATGTTTTCATGCTGCGTTTGGCACAGATGAGGAAAGGGTAAGGCCAGACCAGCTCCAAGTCACCACTGTCCCCAGCTGTGGCATTTCTAGCCCTGTCCTGGCAAGGAGAGAAGTGTCGGGGACTGATGGTGCATTGCAGCAGCGGAGGAGCCCGGGCCGGAGGATGTGAGAGCAAGGGGAAAACCGGGGCAGATATAGGGGGTTTAAATCAACAGTTTCTCTTCGGAAGATCTCCTCCCAAACTCTAGTCTGGTGCCAGCGAGTATTTCTTGTTGTTTACTGAGTAGCACCTCCTAGTGTGCTGTGCAACCTCTTTCTTAAAACACACTTTAATCCCCCTGGGACGCGAAGGCAGCAAATGCAGCAGCTTCTGAAAAGGAATTATACGACCAGTAGAAAGATCAGAATTAGTGGATACGTGGATAACCTGATAAACGGAAAGGAGTCAGTAGAAGTCTTGCCTGGAAGACCTGTTGAAGTCCTCAAACACATGGGTGGGGAGAACAAGGTGCTACAGTCTACTTGAATTTCCCAGCGCCTTTTTAAGAATAAGCAGCCTCTATTTGTGGAAAGCAGGCACAGATTAAGAGGGAAGAATGTAGCCTGGACAAATAACAGAGTAAAAGATTGGAAGAGTAGGTCAGCATGACCAGGCACTTCTGTTCACAGGTGGACATCACCAGCGGAATCCTGCAGGGATCTTCACCCCTCAGCGTACCCACAAGTGCTTTCTCCTTTTGTGAGCAACATTTTGGCCAGTTAAAACCTGAGCTATAAAACAATAAGTATTTTGCGGACCATCCAGCTTCGGTGGTACTTGAGTTATTGAAATTTCTACTGGCTAGGTAGACAGTTGTCCTAAAGATTCCCATCGTAGGGAACTGGTTTGTTTGTGATCTTGTTTTTCTTTGTTTCTCCTTACTCATCACCGCCTTGCCTCCTGTGCTAGTGGGCGAGCAGGTTTTCCTGGAACGGGTCATCTGTCTGGCACGGAGCTGTGGCACGATCTGCTAGGTGAAAGGGATCATATGCCTGTCAGACAGCCCCGAAAAGGCTTTTATTTAAGGAACACCAGTGATGCAAAGCATTACAGTGATTGTCACTGTGCAGGTGAAACACTGAAACGCCAAAACACCAACCGACTTCTCCTAGATCACGTATGGTTTCTGTGCAAAGCACAGAACTGAAGGCGTGCCTGCAGTTCCCGAGCAGGAACTGCCTGGAAATCACTTTGCTTTGAGGTTAAGATCATAACGATGAAACATTTATCTAATTGGAGCCATGCACTGCTCCTAGAGCAGCAGAAGAGCCCGGCTCAACCCGTCACAGGCTGCAGATGAGGAGCTGCGTGTCCTCCGTCTGCTCATCTGGCAGATGGTTCAAACGCTGGTCCTTCAAATAATAGCCTTCAGGGAACCCTGGGCTTCTGCTCACTGCTTGCTGAGAAGGAACTCGAGGTGTTTGTTGTGCTGTATCTTGTCCCAGGTGTGATCTAATTCCTTAATTCATTTTCCCTTCCTATGTTTCAGCTTTTGAAGTTTGCTGGAGTGCTGCAGCCCCGACCCATGCAGGATGGACCCTGTTGTTCTCAGCTACATGGACAGTTTGCTGAGGCAGTCGGATGTTGCCTTGCTGGAGCCCCCAAACTGGCTTAACGATCACATCATCGGGTTTGCCTTCGAGTACTTCACCAACCACCAGTTCCAAGAATTTAGCGATCAGGTTTGTTTTATCAGCCCCGAAGTGGCTCAGTTCATTAAATGTGCCCTTAGTCAGGAAGAAATAGCCATATTCCTTCAACCACTGGACCTTCTCCACAAAGAGCTGGTGTTCTTGCCTATCAATGATAACTCCAACCAGGTCGCTGGGGGCACCCACTGGAGCTTACTGGTTTATTTCAGGGACAAAAAGTGCTTCGCCCATTACGATTCCCACAGTAAATGCAACTCTCTCCATGCCAAGCAAGTGGCGGGGAAGCTGGAGGCTTTCTTGGGCAAAAGAGGGGGCAAAGCAACCTTCATGGAGGAGAAGGCGCCTGCCCAGCAGAACAGCTATGACTGTGGGATGTACGTGATCTGCAACGCAGAGGCTCTGTGTCAGGGATACTTTAGGGGCCGGCCGGAGCCTTTGCTGCAGCTCCTCACCCCCTCCTACATCACGCAGAAGAGATCGGAGTGGAAAGCTCTCATCACGAAACTGGCACAGAAGTGATCGAACTGCAGCTCCGGCCCCCCCAAAAACTGCCTTCCCCGTCTGTGAGGCAGCACCCCCAGTGCCTGAGGGAGATGCCCATGCGCAGGATTGTCCCAAAGAAGAAGAATGTAACCCCTCCAGCATGGCTACACCCCCCCCAAACACCCTGTTCCCTCCTGGAAAAGCCTTAGTCCCCTCTGGACATTACTGGCCTTTGAACTTCTAACCAGAAAAGTCACTTTGCTTTCAAAGAAATCCTCCTCTCCATGGTGAATTTTCACACTGATTTGTGTGGCAAAATGGGTTGCTAAAGAGACTTCACCTTTGCTCAGCAGGCAACACGCCCTCATTAGGTGGCTTTAATTGGCTATAGGCATTGCCCTTCCAAGCCAGGTTTAGCAAATGCCCTTTAAAACCAAGCCTCCAAATGCTTTCTCATGGCTATTTCGAATTTGTGCCTCCAGCTAGTGGTATTTCAGCAGTCTAGGATTTAGCAGCAAGGATTTTTCACCCCTGAAAACCTGACACTGAGATGTCGATGTCAAAAGACAAGACTCCAAAAGAAATGCTACGATTAAAGAACGGGGTAAAAAGAAAATCTGTTTTCTTCAGATAGGTGCTCCTAGGCTGTACAGCGGTAGCTTTTTTTTCTTTTTTTCTGTCCCCCACCCCTGCTTGCTCTTATTACAAATTAAAACCTGACTCTGAACTGCTGGAAGATTAATAGGAAGCTGAGAAACCCAATCCTAGGAAAGGAAACTTAATTGAGATGAAAAGCGACACTCACTCTTTGAAGTATTTTTTTTTTCATTACGATTTTAGGTCGTCTCCATTCGGGGAGGGTTCGTCAGTGCTCCCCAACCCTTGTTAGCGTTTGCTGCACTCAGAGCGTCCAAGGCTGTCGCTGCTTCCTCTAGAACAAAACCAGTTCTGTTACTTGAGATAAAAAAAAAACCACCAGGGAGAACAAAAGGACAGAGTTTGAGGTATAAAAGCCAAAGATAACTGCAGTCTCCTTGAAGCCCAAGAAGTCCTTAATACACTTCTGATCGAAACACCTTTCCTCCTGTGCTGGATGATGGCTGGGATCTCAGAGCACATCTTCTCGTTAAAAGACAGGCTCAGCACTGGGGAAAATAAAAATTAAAATGAGATGTCGTTGCAGGGTAAGGAATAATCTCTAATCATATGAGAAGCAAAGAGCAGGTTGCTCAGGTGGTGTCTAGCAGAGCAACCACACTCCGGCACACCAACTGAATCAGGGAAATCCAGGTTAAATACAAGCCTCGAAAAAGAAAAGGAGGAAGGATTATTTTTAACCCGGAGCTCTTCACCCATCATATTGCCAGCCCAGCCCCACTGGTGTGCGTAGTAGCACAGCACCAAGGTGATGAACTGTAGGAAGGGCTTAAACTTCCCTTGTTGCTAAGAAAAAGGGTAAGTAGCCACAGCCCAGGCTCTTTCAAAACACCCAAGCAAACACGTACAAGCAGCAGCGGGGCAAAACGAGGGTTGGGGTCGTTCCCCTCCTTCCTATGCTGCCTGGACGGGGGAGCAGCCGGCGGGCCAGGGCATCTCTTCAGCACCAGCCCTCCCTGGAAAACCCCTTCCCCTGCTCAGCTGGAGCTGAAAACCCAAGAGATGGTTGAAACGGGATTGAGCCGCTCGCTGAAGGGGATTCACTTTGGACTCCACGGGGCTTTGCCGGAGCAACGTCACTGCCACTCCCGGGTCCAGAATAAAATTCAAAACCAAAGTGTGCGCTTGTCAGCATCATCCCATCTATTGTATAGGTACCCGCTAACAAGCAGCGGCTCCTGCTGCCCCACGGTTTCTTGTTGTGCAATGGTATCGTGGCCACAATGGCTGCGATTCGCGGGCAGAGCCTCAGGTCTTGCAGCGGCTTCTCGGCCACTCTGTGCCCCGCAGTGGGTGAACCCAAACGGAAATTGGCCTTAGAGATCCAGCGAGCCTGGGGACAACTCCGCCACGCCTTCCGCAATAGCGAGGCAGCCACACAAACTGATTTAATCTCCTAGTCCTATTTTTAGGGGTTGATTTGGGCTGGGGAGGAGCGCAGGTAGAGAGGAGGTAGGAAGGCAGGGTGGTGGGTGTGAGTGGGGGAGCATTGGGGGGGACTTGAGGGCAGGGGCTGTGCTCATTCGGCGGGCGCCCCGCGTTCCTCATCCCCAAGGGACAGGGCAGGGCTGCTGGAGCCAGCAAGGTGAGCACCCAGGACGTTTCCTGCACCCAAGGCTTTTACGTGGCATTTCTTTACACAAAGAAAAGCAAATAAGCTCAAGCAGGGTGTCGGCGGGAGAGCTAACACACGCTGACCAGGCAGGCAAACACTGGCCGGAAAACAAAACCGGAGCCCTGCAACCAGCTCCTAGCAGCAGGGAACCCCCCCCAAACCACAGTGGGGGTCTCACCCCTGGGCTCCTCCAAACCTCTTCCAGTTCAGCCGACTGCACCCATGAGTGGTCCCACTGCCGGCTTTAACCAAAGAGCCCTGAGAGGAGCCGAGGTGGCCGTCGCCACTGTCACATGCCTGGTCCGGGCTCGGCACGAGGACAAGGGAGGGACCCCACGCACCTGGTTTGTATTGGGTGCTGCGGAGCACCCAAAAACACACCAGGCTGGGCACGCAAGACCAAAAAAGCCCCAATCCTAAACCTAATTTTTGGGACCATAAGCCCCACTGTGAGGTTGAACCCATTGAGCACCAACTTGTTTTTTGAAAAAACAACCCCAAACCCGTTTTGGCGGCTGCACTGGCACAGTGAGCTGGGCAAGTCCCCAGCAGGGATGGGGTGGCAGCGGGATGGTGCCTTTCATCCACCGGGTCACCCACAAAGTCAAAGGCTCCAACAGCCCCATAACACCAGAGCTTTGAAGCAGCCTCAATAGTTTGGCCAATAACGTGGCCAAACCACAGACCACCCCCTCAGCACCCCAGGGTGACACCACCCCCGTCCCCATTTAGCCAATGCCACCTCCACTGTGGCTTTCAAGTTGGGCCATTTTCATGCATTTCACCCATTTTCATGTGTTTCGCTCCATGGGCCAGGCTGGCGGGGGGAGGATTTGGGTTGCGGATGCTCAGAGAGGAGGAGGAAGAGGAAAGCTCACCCTGTCCACCCCAGCAGGACGGGGCTGCAGGTCAGCACCCTCCCCAGGCATCCACTGTCCCCAGGGTGGCCCTGCCACCAGCTTGAGTGTCACATCCCGCAGTGTCTGCTGCCATCTAGTGAAAAAAACCTCCCTGTCCCCTATGCCCGGAGCATGCCTGGCCCTGGGGTGTCCCCCAAAAGCCACCCTAGTCCCACCCGCCCCAGCCAGGGCTGCACCCCAGCCTGGTATTCCCCCCCCCCGCCGCCTGGCACGGCCAGGGTGACACACAGGGTGACACGCAGGATTCCCTGGTGTGGAGAAACAATGCTGAGCACCCACCGGCGCGCTGGCCCATGCGGCACCCCTCCAGCCTTGCCCTGCAGGGTGGGATATTGGGGGCTAAACAGCCCCACCTCCACCAGCGCTGGCCCAAAGGGAGGACAAGGCGATGCCACCCATCCCCAAGCCCACACGAGGACAGGGCTGTCCCCACATAATCCACGTCCTGAGGATGCAGCCAGCGAAGGGGCACCAGGACAGCACAGATTCTGGGGTACCCCGTTTCAGGGCTCGCAGCCCGGCACCACCGCAAGGATGCTGGCAGCAGACAGCGATGTGCTAGAAAATCCTGGTTTTATTTTCATTTAAAAGCCGTTCCAAGCCTGGAGCGAGCAGCAAGCTCTTCCCCAGGGTGTGGGGATTTGGCCCCATCAGCACTTGTAGTTCCAAAAAAATAGGAAAGAAAAAGAAAAGGAATCGCACAGGTATCACCTGCCGCCCCAGCGTGCTCCCAGGGGAGGCTGCGGGACAAATCCTGTCGCACTCAGCTCCACGCGGCAATGAGGTTAACACGAACCAGGGCACACACACGCTGCGATCTGGGACGTTCACTCGTGCCAGCCACAGGCTCCTTTTGGGACATCTTAAAGAGGTGAGCGGGGCTAACGAAGCCTTGGTCCAGCACCATTGCCAGGCGCAGGACACCTGGTATAGGGGACCCTAAAGTGCTTTGCAGGGGACACACACACACATACACGCACCCAGAGATGGCCCAGTACTCCAGGAAAAAAGGGCTGGGGGCCAGTACAGAGCCCAGCAGAGCTGGGGGGACCCTAGATTGTACCCCCACCCTCGGGTGCTGGGATAGATGATGCCCCACAGGGCTGGTGGCCCCTTTCTCCCCATCCCTGCAGACTCCCAGGGTTGGGGCCATTCCTCCACCCGTGGCCCCGGGGATACCGAGAGGGGGACAAACAGGCAGGTTCAGCCCAGAGCCGCTGCTCGGGCTTCACCCAGAGCAGCAGCAGCAATTCATCCACATTTTTGGGGGTTCCTGGTGAGCCTAAGGTCATCTTTTAACAAGAAAACCCCAAGTCTGGAATAAAAACCGGCACCCGTTTTAGCAGCAAGTCCTAAGGGGAGGTCCAACCCCTCAGCAGTCCCAAGCCATCGTCCGGTGCTACCGAGCTCTCGTCCGGTGCTACAGTCCAGCAGCGTCCCGGGGAGAAAATGGGTTTCCAGTGGGACGGGGAGTTGGCACCAGTGGCCATGAGCTGGCCGAGTGGTCCCGCTGGGAAGAGAGAAGATACTTGGTCCCATTTCACCGGCCAAGGGAAAGCCGGACCACGTGCAACAGCCATGGCTGGGAGGATACAGCACTGGGATCCGTACACAGGGTACCACCATCTCAGCGTCCGTCCTCAGCCAGCGCTGGGGGTAACGGTCACCTGCAAGCAGAGAGCAGGGTAAGACGGGGCGAGTGGCTGCAGAGGCACAGTACCCCAGCCCAGTGCCCAGGCCCCACAGGCACGAGGAGGGAGAACCCCCGCTGTCCCCAACCCAAGGGAACCCACTCCTGTTGTATTGGGTTTGCATGGCAAGGTTTTGGCAGCAGAGGGGCTACAGGGATGGCTTGTGTGAGAAGCTGCTAGAAACTTCCCCGGTGTCCAACAGAGCCAATGCCAGCCGGCTCTAAGATGGACCCACCGCTGGCCAAGGCTGAGCCCATCAGCAACAGTGGTAGTGCCTCTGGGATAACATATTTAATAAGGGGGGAAAAACTGCTGCGCAACAGCAGCTGGAGAGACAAGTGAGAATATGTAAGAGAAACAACCCTGCAGACCCCCAGGTCAGTGAAGGAGGAGGAGAAGGAGGAGGAGGAGGTGCTCCAGGTGCTGGAGCAGAGATTCCCCTGCAGCCCGTGGTGAAGACCATGGTGAGGCAGGCTGTCCCCCTGCAGCCCAGGGAGGTCCGCAGTGGAGCAGATATCCACCCGCAGCCCGGGAACGACCCCACGCCGGAGCAGGGGGATGCCTGAAGGAGGCTGTGACCCCGTGGGAAGTCTGTGCTGGAGCAGGCTCCTGGCAGGACCTGTGGCCCCGTGGAGAGAGGAGCCCACGGAGCAGATTTTCCGGCAGGACTTGTGACCCTGCGGGGGACCCATGCTGGAGCAGTGTGCTCCTGAAGGACTGCAGCACGTGGAAAGGACCCACGCTGGAGAAGTTCATCGAGAACTGTCTGCCATGGGAGGGACCCCACGCTGGAGCAGGGGATGAGTGTGATGAGTCCTGCCCCTGAGGAGGAAGTAGCAGCAGAGACAACGTGTGATGAACTGACCCCAACCCCCATTCCCTGTCCCCCTGTGCCACTGGGGGGCTTGGTAGAGAATCTGGGAGTGAAGTTGTGCCCGGGAAGAAGGGAGGGGTGGGGGTAAGGTGTTTTGAGATTTGGTTTTATTTCTCATTACCTTACTCTGGTTTGATTGGCAATAAATTGAGTTAATTTTCCCCAAGGCGAGTCTGTTTTGCCCGTCACGGTAATTGGTTGAGTGATCTCTCCCTGTCCTTAGCTCAACCCACAAGCCTTTTGTTTTATTTTCTCTCCCCTGTCCAGTTGAGGAGGGGAAGCAATAGAGCGGCTGCATGGTGCTTAGTTGCCAGCTGGGGCTAAACCACAACACCTGTCCATCCCTTGCCGATGCCTGTGGTCCCGTTAGCCACAGGGCACAGCCCAGCTCCACCAAGATGCCCTGGTGCTTCCTACAACCAAGGAACCAGCCCCAAACCTGCAAGGAAACCTTTTCCCAAGGGCTGAAAGTCTCAGGGACAGCAGAGCTTTCCCTGGTCGCTCAAACCAGCAGTTGATGGGATCATCTACTGCATGGGGATGGCACTTTGAGGTCTGCCATCAGCCATCCCAACAGCAGGCACCGGATAAGGGACAAAGCACCCCTGGGACACATCGTGGAGCGGAGCTGTTGCTCCTTGGACCACATCCCTCAGGTTGTCCGCTCGCGGTGTGACCAACCTGCCCCAAAGTGTCCCCGACGGTCCCTCACCTCCTGGGCCCGCGGGAGAGGTAGTCCCGGTTCAGAGAGCAGAGCTGCTGCTCCAGACGGAAGATGCGAAACGCCAGGTACGAGGAGGACACAACCAGGAGGCAGATGCTGGGAGCAGAGGAAAAAGTGCAAGCGCTCAGCGGCTGGTGGTTGAGATGGAGGTTCCCAGCGTACCCCCTATACTTCCCCACGCCACGGCCGCCCTCAGCACACTTACAGCACAATGAAGATCTTCAGGAGCTGGTAGTCAGAGGGTCTCAGCTCCGCCACACAGCTCTGCTCCACCTCCAGCTCCTCCTCAGTGTTTATTGCACTTTCTGAAATACAAGTCCAGAGTCAGCAGCACGGCAACACTGGGCAGATGCTCGTGCTCCTCCGGCAACTGGGAGCCTTCAAGCATCACATACTCCTCCCTCGTGGGCTAACACTGCCTGCACAGGCATTACAGGTGCACGCCGAGGGCTCAGACCCCACAGCCAGGAGACCCCATCCCCAGGACCCCATCACCGACTCCCAGCCTCAACCCTGTTCGTCTGCAAGGCAGAAATCCCCTCCACGAGCGCAGAGGATGGATGAACATGTATTTATGGAGGTTTACACCCAGCACCATGTGCAAGGCAGGGCACAAACCCGCGTCCCTGGGTCAGATGCAGCCCTCACCCGAAACCAGAGGCTCCTCGGAGGTGAAGGAGCTCTCCTTGGCGCTCAGGCTGCTGACAGAGGTCCGGTGGATGCACTGGTAGTCGGCATCTGGCAGCGACAGTGACAGCGAGGCGGGTGACACCTTCCTCCACTTGCCCTCGGGGACAATCACCTCCTGCGGGAACAGCCCTGGGTGAGCCAAGCCACCGGCAGCACTTTCTCCCGTGAAACTGGCAGCGCCGAGGACACAGTGGGGCCAGATTCAGCCTGGAACCTTACAGCATCTCCGTCGAGCACCAGCACATCCAAAAGGGAAGCTGGTCCTCCACAATGGGCCCGTGGGGACATAGGCTCCTGCTGCCATAGGAAGGACCTGACCACGCACCCCACACCTGCCCCAAATACCAATTCCTACCTCCTTCACCCCTTTGTTTGAAGCTCAGCACGGTCACCCATCATCCTCCAAGACCCACTTGCCCACCCTGTGGCTCAGCATACTGGTCCCAGCGCACCCCGGAAAGGCACCGAATTGAGCAGGGCAGCAGCCGGCACAGAGAGGGGTTCCCCCGCCGGAGAGTCCGCGGGGCTGGAGCTGCTGAAAGGCTACAGCCCTCAGAAGGACTGGGAGACACCACCAGCCTGCATCGCTCCCGATTCAGCCCTTGAAAAGTGCCTTCAACCCTTGGGATGCCACCAGACCACGGGGGACATCCCATTTGTCACCTCCTGGTCCAGTGTGTGAGGCCACTGGCCCACAAGGGCCACCCCAATTGTCACCTCCTGCACCCAGCCTGATGCACAAGGCCACCAGCCCATGGAGGACACCCTGCTCAGTGTCCCCGTACAGCCCAGCACAGCTGCAGCACCAATGCCTTCATGACGGAGCAGAGACAGGGATGGGCCATCCACATTTCATGGAGAGGACACATCCTGCCGGCCAGGGACGCAGCCATTGCGGGCAGAGCTGAGCCCTGCCATGCTCCAAAGGCAGCAGGATGCGGCCCCTCGTGCTCCCTCAGTCAAGCCACAGTTTGGCAGGCTTTTCCCTCTCCAGTCTCCCGGCTATGAGCCGTCCCACTCATGCCACAGGTTTTTGGACAATTCAATCACATTTCCAGCCTGTTATCTGTGTTCGCGGCTGCAAAGAGTATCAGCTGGCAGGAGCAGTATGGCAGCATTTTCCGCATCGCTCTGAAGATTTTCTGTCTATAAACAGACCCCCAAGACCAACCAGCCGAGTCATCAGTTTGCGCTCAGCCACAGGCTGTCCGAATCGTCCTCTTGACCCATCCGTTTCTGACAAGTTGGGGTATGAGGATCCCAGAGGACGAGCTACGAAGGCAACGGCCGCATCCTCGCACAACCTTTGTCAGCAGCGAGGGGAGAAAACTGACTCTGTGCCCTGCAAGTGGCTGCCAGCCGAATCTCAGCATGCCGGGAAGGCGTTAAACCCACCAAGGGGGCCAGGCGGATGCTCTCCTGCCCACAGCGCGAGTTCATGGCCGTCCTTCCCTCTCCCAGAGCCGCCCTGACCCTCACCAGCGACACGGCATCAGGCTCCTCTGTCAGCTCCTTCAAACTCAAGCTCTTCTTACTCGAAACCTGGAGGGGAGAAAAAATCAGGCGTTATGGTGCTGCCTCTGCCTGCTTCAACCTGAGCCAGAAAATTGAATTTTGACTTTTCTAGTGAGTCTAGGAAGAGCAGCTGTTTAAAACTTGCAAGCACGGGGATTCTGGAGACAAAGAAGAGCATCCAGAGAGAATGGGGCACTGCATCGCTGCTTCCCATCACCAAAAACCCTATGGGGCTGTGGCTGAGCTGAGGGCTTCTGCACTGGCCTCGGCTCCTGGCAGAGGGGATAAACCATCGGGGGAAAAAAACCAGGAATATCTAGGCAGAGCCCAGCACATTTCAAAGAATAAATTCCCCAGTTTGGCAATGGGTCTGAGTCACCCAAATCGCTGCCCCAGCACAGCCGGCAGACACCCTTCTGGATGGGGAAGGGCTCCGGCACCACTTCCCATGTGCTTCAAAGGCAGGGAGAAGAAGAGGTCCCCACAATCCTCCTCTCCAGCTCGAGGGCTGATGGAGGTCTTCACCCCTCAGACTTTTTAATTCAAATTTTTTTTTGACTTTGCACCATTTTTCCTCCCCTTAAAACTTCAGATCTGGGGAAAAGGCGGTGATGTGCAGAGTGGCAGAACTAGTATTACTACCAGATTATAAATAATTCACATACACGCCCTGGGAAAGAACAGAAACTCCGGGCTCTGCCTCCGTCATCCATGACCCAGAAAAGGCCAGCGGCAGCTCACAGGGACAGGATGCGCCCGGGGCATAGCTCCTGCCCCTCTTCCTGTCCCTTGCTGTGGAGCGAGGACGCTGGGAAGAGGCAGCAGGGCACCAGGGAGGACTTTGGGAGCAGTCTGAAGCCTTGGAGGCGGTGGTGAAGAGCTCTGCTCCCCAAAATGCAGCCCAAGGGGAGAGCACAGAGCCCTGCAGCCATCAAAATGCTGTCAGATGCGGGGTAGAGGGTACCTGCAGGTGCGTGCAGACTCTCCTCAGGACATCGTAGACGCTGTCGCGGGAGATGAGGGACACAAAGATGTACTGCAAGAGAAAAAGAGAAGCTGCTGGGAGAGATTTCCCCCCGTCCCGAGTCTGGTTCTTCACAGGCAGGGAACAGGCAGAGACATCCTGCCCTTGAATCTCCCCTCCTTCAGGAGCCACATCCCCCCCACAGGCATCTCCCTGCAGAGTTTACTTGCTGTTATTTTTGCAGCCTGCTAAAACCTGGACCAGATTTTTTTGGGGCCAGTTTCACTCAGCTGCTGTTCCCATGGGGCCTCCCGTGCTTAGCCCAGAGGGATGTGGCAGCAAATGGGGCCAGGAGCAACAGAAAACATCCCCACGGATCGGCACAAGAGGACACGGGGCAACGCTTGCCTTGCCCGATGCAGAGTCCACGCAATGTGCAGAGCAGATCGCTTTGAATGCCCAAATCCTGCCTTGTGCCACCCCCTGCTAAAATCCTGCAGGAATAACCCCCTCCCTGTCAGGGGATCTGCAATGCACGCTGCTGCCAGCAGCAGTCGGCCAGACGAGGACTCGGATGCACCGAGCAGGACTACGTCAGCTCGTTGCAGCCGACAACACCCAACGTGATTTAAAAGCTGGAAATTCAGCCCCTTAACGAAGTTTTCTGCCAGCCCAGGTTGAACGCCAGCCCAAACCCTTCCCCTGCTTGCGTTTAAGGAGTTTAAAGGTTTTATTCGAGCCTGGCAGGGATTTGTCAGGCTCGACCGAGTTCTACTCGGGCTTTGCTTCGCTCAAAAACAAAGTGAAATTCAGAAACAAAAGCAAAGCTGTGGTGTTTGCCCTGGCTGGCTGCCAGCACAGAGAGCAGCGCTCACTTCCCAACCGGCCCACACTTTCAGCCAGGGATGGGAATCACTTCATTCCCTGCTCTCAAATCGCAGCCAGCTTGGACCAGGGCATCCCCTGGCTGTGGTGAGGCTGGGTACCAATGCTCCAAGCGTCACCGTTACCTTTCTGCTGGCGTTGGTGGTGATGGCCAAGCCATTGGGCAGCAGCCGAGCCGTCTTGTGCTTTTTTATCAGCTGTACGGAGACCACCGGGATCACGACCTGCAGGGCAAAAAGACATGGGGACGGGCAGGGACGGGCATGGTGTGAGCTCAGTGAGTTTCTTTCGCAAGGCAGAAATATAACACGCATCGTAATTATGCCTCAAGCCGAGTGGCGACGCGGGGATTCAGCATTTCCCAGAGACAGCTGGGTTTTTATTAAAGGTCACAGCATCCCCGCCACGTTAATCTTGGCTGGGAGGTGGTTTCTACTCAATCAGAACAGCGAGGACATGAGGAAAGCATTGTCCAGCAAGTCTCCTTAAAACCCATCATGAAAGCCCCCTCTACAAGCCCACAGAGGGTTAAAACTAAGGCAGGATATAATTTATGGCAGGATAACTTCATTGAAACCCCGTATTTCTATCAGCTATTTGTTTAAAGTGGCTGATATAAATAATTCAGTTCTTCAGCCCAGTTTTAAAGGAAGTCGTCTCTCCCCAAGATCCCCGTCAGCCACAAGACTAACAGGGAAACATCAGACTGTAAATCAAAAAGAAAAGCCAAGAGAGATTCAAATCTCCCCCCCCCGTCCCCCCCAAAACCTTTGATCTTCCTTCAAACACTGTTGCGGCTTGTAGGAGGTTTTGCATCAGGGAATTTTAAACCAAACCAATATTTGGTTTCCCCAGGCAGGTGCCGCAGGTGATCAGAGGGGGAGGCACAACCATGCTCCCCTTCACATCGGAGGCTTTTAATTATGATTTTGGTGGTATTTGGATGTACGAGGGGATAAGCTGCAGCATAGCCTGGGCTACAAGCTCTAAGGGACCAGGGTGAGCTGGTCTCCGTGTTACCTTGATGTCCTTCCCAAAAAGGTTTGCGTAGAAGCAGAGCCAGTTGGGGGAGATGTAAAGCCTTCCCTGGATGAGGATGTCTCTCTGGAGCGCACATGAGCAAACTGCAAGGCAGAGAGAGGGGCATGGCAGACTATGTGCCAGATCCTGCTACCCCCATACCCGTCCCTTGCCATGCCACCCACCTTTCAGCACGCTCTCCTCTGTCGGGATGTCCTTGAACAGCTTGTGGTACTGGGAGTTGTACTTGCTAGCGGCCTGAAAATAAAGCAGAACAAAGTTATCTAGTGACCTTGCTGAAGAGGAGACCCAGAAAAACACCCTCCTGCAAAAAAAATCTCCCTCTCCCCGCACCCGGGACCAATGCAGCAGGGTCCCACCAGGCTGGGTACGGCGGACCCGAAGGGCTAGAGGAGGGTCAGATGATCCAGCACCCAGCAAACGTTGTGCCATCCTCCCAGATAAACATATCCCCTAATATCTAAGGAGGCTCCTGAGCCTCTGCAAGGAGCCCGTTTTGTCCTGGGCTCATCTGCAGGCAATTTATTTTGCCCAGCTGTTTCTCTCCTCCTCCTCGAGCTCTTCCGTTATTCGGGGCACAGTGACAACACTTGCTTTGCACCCATCGCGCCGCGCCATCCAGCTATTTATATTCCCGGTGCCTCTTCAAAGCCTGCCAGCAGCCGCGGCAGGAGGCTCGGCAGGTTCGCCCTTAAATAAATCTGTATGTAAGTTAAAGGCTCCAAAGCAGTTCAGCACTTTGCATTAAATCCACTCAGTTAGTCCTGTAAGGCAGCGCAGGCAGATTTGCACCCCCTGCCCTGGAGGAGGCAGCGCCCCAGGCCTCGGGGTGCTCCCCAGGGATGCGACTGTCCCTGCAGCGGTGACAGCTGTCCCCTGAAATCCAAGGGACAAGATGCTTTGTGAGGACGTGGAGAAGTCCAGCACAGCTCGAAGGGCCCCAGGGCAGCAAGGCTGGTTTGCAGGCAGCACTGCAGGCAGAGCCCTCCTGCCCGTGGTGACAAGGTCACCTTTGTTCCGTGCACCTTGTCACCGGATGAGCTGGGCCGTAAGAGGATCAAGGCTCAGCATCACCTGGGGTCAGCTCAGACACCACCCCTGGGAGAGACGGCGGGATGGTGGGGGTGCCGCTGGGAGCGTTTCAGAGGGACACAAGGGGTTATGGAGGGACATGGTGGGACTGTGGCATCACCTCTGAGCCAACCCCAGGCTGTCTTTGATCCATAGGTCAAGAAACACCCCCTGGCCCCAGCACAAACCCATTGCCATCTAGTAAGCCTCCCAGATGCCTCTGAATAATCAGCAAAATGTTCTTCTCCTCCATCTTTTTCACAGGGAAAGGGAAAATGCCTCCTCCCTCCGCCCCTTCCTCTTCCAAAGCATCTCTTGTTTAGACAGACCGAAAAGCTCTACTTCAGGCATGATTTGAACAAAAAGGTTCAAACGGACAGGAACCGAGCTGCTTGCAGTCAAGATTTCCACTTTCTCCTTTGCTCTGGAAGGAAAATCCCCAAAGTGTTTGCAAGGCAGATCAGAGGCCACAGGAAACCATCATCGACTCCCCTGAAAATGCAGGCGGGAGCCTCTGCCCTACACCAGAAGCCGCTGTGGCTTCTCCTCTGGCTCCCGCAGCCCACGTTTGAGACCCCAGGCAGGCTCCGCCCTGGCAAATGGCCGGGGTCAGGCTACAACGAACCAGCCCATTTGCTCATGAAGCCAAAGACTTACCACTTCGCGGTGGCATTTCTTGATGTCTTCATCCTTCAGGGCTTCATTCAGGTGGAGGCTGGAAGGAAAAATATAATAATAATCATAATCATCATCATCAGGTAAGTGAAGAACCCCAGGTCTCTCACCCGCTCCCTAAAACACATGTGCTGCAAGAAGAGACACAGTAAGATGTAGAGGACTGCAGACAGACCCCAGGCAGCCACATTTCGGATGTCTCTGTGATTTATTGTAGCACTGGGCATTGCTGAGGTTAAATAACAGCTGCAGGAGAAGGCTGATCTCTGTCTGGCATCAGGCTTATAGTGAGCCAGTGGAGGCAGCAGCACCAGGGTGCCGGTACCCAAAACACACCCCAGCACTGGGGGAAGCAGCCCAGAGCTGCCCCCAGCAGTAGCCTGGGACAGGTTAGGAGCTGGTAACGGGCAGCTTCAGCCAGGTCAAGGTTTCCCCAGGGAAAGCACAAATGGGAATTTGGGAACGTGCCCAGGCAGAAGGACGGACTCGTCTTCGGCCACGCACAAGGGCATCCATCCACACCCATCACGCAGGCAGATGAAGGGAGAAACCACAGACAGGGAAGTCCTCCCAACAACCTCAGCAGCGGGAATACCGGTCCCCTTCCCCAAACCCCTCTCCCCTCCCTGCTTTTATAGACCCAGTATTCGAAAGGGAAAATAAAGAGAGGACCCTCTGTGCCCACCCATAGCTGGCGAGCTGCATTTAGGGGCTTGGAGGCAGCAGGGACACTGCAGGAGGTCGCAACAGGAGGCAAAAAAGAGCAAAGACTCGACCGTAGACCCCAGGATGCTGCCCCTTACCTGCCATCGAGGGAATCCAAACTCTTCTCCTTGTGGGATGCCTCCAGTTTCTCACGGCCATGCATGGGCTCAGGGCTCTTCAGGGGAGCTGCTTTTTCATGCATCGGCTTGGCGCTGCAAAGAGAAGCCTGTTAGCCCCCGGGGGAAGGGAAAGAGGGGGGAGATGCGTTTTGGAGCCATAAATCCATTCCCTTCAATCCCAGTGTGCACAGAGACGTCAGTATCTCTGCCGCTCAAGGACAGCAAGAATATTTCTGTGATTTCTCACGTCACAGGAGAAAAAAAGGGCATTTCCTGCCAGGAGCTCCCCAGCACTTGCAACCAAGTGGCCAAGGAGCAGCAGCTCCCTCCCCGCTGCCTCAGGTAACACCCTCCAAAGCAGAGCCTCTCCTCCCCAAGAGATGGAGGTTGGGATGGGAAAAATCGCAGCTCTACGAAACTCCCTGGGGTGATGGAGACTTCAGCCAGTGAGGGCCAGGGTCTGCTCCTCTGGGTCAGCAAAACACCATCTTCCCAGGGCAGAGCCCCTGCCGAGGGCACCACCTCCCTCCTTTAATTGCTCCCCTCTTGTTGAAGCCTGTTATTTACTATCATGAGTTTTATCAGAGGCGCTTATCAGCCACAACAGGTAAAGTAAACACACTCCCAGTGCCACCCGGGGAAGGTTATCAACCGGCGGGCCAGAAAGGTGACGCTTCCGCCCTCAGCAAACCGCAACTGGAGATTGCCATGCCACGGTGCTTCTGGCATGGGGAGCCAAAGCGAATCACTATCCCAGGGGACCAATGCCGGAACAGCGATCCATGGTCTGTGGCAGCACGGCAGAGCCGGCAAACAGCCACTGGACCTACAGAGAGGAAATTATTCAAGGGAAAAGAGCACGGCTCAATGGGCAGGGGGTGATGCCAGAGCAGGTGGGGGACTGGCAGGACAGCAGCAGGCAGGACAGGTGCCAGCAGGCAGGACGAGCGTGGAGCTGGAGCGCATCCCAGTGCCCGCAGGGATGATGCCTGGAGGTGCAGCAGAGCCCAGGCGGAGAAGCCATACCAAACTGCTTCCTACCTACAGAGAGGGGCTCTTTCGCTGCCTGTACTTCCCTAGCTCCCACTCCTAGGGGCTCATCTGAAGGGAAACCCATCTAAATAATCCCCCACAGTCTCAGTGAGAGCCAGGACAGGGGTGCTGCACCCCAACAGCCATGCCCAAACAGTCTGAGAATCAAAGCTGCGTAAGTCCCTGTGTCCCTGCAGCCTTGGGGGCCTGACCAAAACACTGTCCCGATGCAATGGAGCCAGGCTGAATCCCAGCTGGAGGCACAGGGAATGCTCCCTCAAGATGCAGCACAAACGCAGGGCTGCAGAAAAACAGAACGCAAGTCACCAGTGCCATGCAGTTAGGACCAGGCTGGGAACCAGCTCCTGAGTCCCCGCAACCGGCGTTTGCAAAGTAAACGAGCTGCCCATATAGCCCCAAAGCCCAAGCATTGTGGGGATGGGATGAACAGTTGTGGGGAATTTTTAGGAGAAGCTCAGGTCAAAGGATGTGTCTGGAAGGGAATGGAGATTCTACCGACAAGAAGCACCAAAATAACATCCCTTGACAATCACACCAAAAGGCCTCAGACACCCCGCACCTTCAGGACAGGCAGCCCTGCACCACAAACACCCTCTGCCAGGTGATGCCATGCTGCCCTGAAGCCAAAACTCCTATCACGGAGGCACCAAAGCCTTCATCCCCCCTGCCCCCATGCTGGAAAAGGGGCTCTGACCTGCTCTGGAGCCTTCCTCGATGGAGCTCAGCCTGCTCTGGCTTCCCCCACGTCATCCTTTAAATCCCCAAGCAGTTGCGCCACTTAATCCGGGCAAGTAGATTTAGCCCTAACCAGGGCTGACACCAAGAGGCACCGTGCAAGGGACGGGGAGAGGCACCCCTTGCTCGAAGCAAGGGCACCAAGAAACCCCCCCGGGGTCACCAAACACACAGAAATCCCCTAAAACAAGAAGGGCCAGAGACTGAAAAGGACTTGGTCCTGTCCCAGTTTTCTCTCTCTTACGGTCACTGCCAGGGACAACTCCTGGATCAGATGGTCCCTGGACGCAATGCTGGCATCAGGCTGCTCCAGGGAGGGTCTGAGGGCTGTGAGGAGCATCGTCAGCCCCAGTGGAGACATCGCAGTGGCTGTTTCATCACCCGTCTCCAGATCTCGGTCCATCCCTGCTCCCAGATGCAGCAGGGATGGAGATCTGGGGTTCGGGAGCACGGGATAAGATAAGGTTGGGCTCCAGGCACAGCTGACGGGGAGGTCTCCCTGCCAAGAGCTGCTTCCAGCACCAGCGCAGGGAGGAAAACACTTTCTAGCAGCTCAGGCCATCACCCTCCTCAAGGAATTTTTTCAGCAGGAAGCTGCTTCTGCAGGAAAATCACCATCCCAAGTGTCCCAAACTACAAGTGGAGCAAGAACAGTCAGAGCGCAGAGCCCCCGAGAGGAGGCAGAGCAGGCAGGCGCAGGAGTTGCCGGCAAAGGGAAAACGTTGCCGGCAACCTGCTGACGCCCTGCCCACGGTAACGGGGCTGACACCCCCCTCCCTGCCCACGCAGGCTCCCCCTGACCCCCAGCTCTCCTCCTGGGCTGTGGCTTTGCTGGGTGAAGCCCTGTGCTTCTCCCTCCCCCTGGATCGGCATCTCCCTTCCCTTACACAGTGCTGGGATCCGGTCTGGAAACGGTCTGGCACGAGCCCCTCCGACGGCGTTTGATTTTCACTGGATCCCTTCCCCACTGCTGCCGGCGAAAGCGAGGGGGAAGCACGCGGCGGAGGCAGGAGAGAGCGAGCCAGGGATTTCACCTTCCCCCCCCCAAAAAAAACCAACAAAAGCCCGAGGATCAGAGCCGGAGGGAGGCACTTGTGGCTGGGCAGCCTTGGCCAGAGCGAGCCCGGGCGGGATCCGGCGAGCTGCCCTTGTTCCCGGCTTTCAAGGTCATTTCAATCCCGTGTGTTGGCTGCTGGAGCGGAGCCACCGCCGAGGATGCTGGAGGGGAACGGCCGGTCCCCGGCGGCGCTGTCAGGAGAGAGGCGGGAGGTCAAGGAAAGGAGGACGAGACACGGACGGAGCCCTCTGTGCGTGTGTCCCCAGGTCCCCGCACCTCGGGCGGCCTCCCTCGATGCCCCCCCGCCCCCTCCCCGGGGTTCTTCTCCCTTGTCCCCGGGGACCTACACCCGGTGGGCGACAGCCGGGGTGAGAACCGAGGCCTCGGTCCCAGGATCACTCCCCAGCACCCGGGATACCGGTTTTTACCGGGCGCCGCTCCAAGAGCCCCGGGCCACGTTCCCCTCGCGGCCCCGGCGGTGCAACGATGGGCCAGGAGAGCTGGGGGACGCGGCGAGGAGCGACCGGGGCCAGGCCCCAGCCTCCTCCCGGGCTCGGAGCCCCCTCCACACACCTTCCTCCGCCAGGCAGAACCGGCGGCCCCCCTGGCCAGGCAGCGGCGGGACCCCCGGCCGCACTTCGTCCCCTCACTGAGGTGAAATGGGGGGG
>NW_010972775.1:1005546-1026108 GCF_000737465.1 Haliaeetus leucocephalus
GGGGGGGGGAGTGTGTGGGCGAGGGGCAAACACGACTGACGCACAGACGACGCTGCAAGGGGAGCACGGGAAGGCCTTCGCACTGCGTCGGGAACCAACACCTTTCTTCTACCCCCAACCCCTGGAACAAAAAACAAAACCCACTGGCTTCAAGGGGGCTGGATTCACCTTGGATTTGGTCTGCACGGGGGGGGGAAGTAGCAGCTTCCCTGGAGTTAGGAGGGTTACAGCAGAACCGTTGACCACACGTCACCTCTCCCCTTCCCTGTCACCCCGAAACAGGGGCAGGGAAAGGGACGTTTCACACCCTGAGGACAGTCACTAAACTAGGAGGCCCAGCTGCACGCAGGAACCTCTGACACCGACCCCAACATACATCGGGGCAGGACTTGCTACGGGGAAAGATTTTAAAAAAACTAAACACTTCAAGTATTTTTTTTTTTTTTTTAGTGATTTAAGGTCTCTTCCCCCCTGCTGCTGCTGCACTGGGTGGTTTAGCAACCTACATCCACTCTAGGGAGAAGGAGAACAGCGCAAGCGATGGCTGGTCTAACGCGAGGGGAGAGGGGAGCGGGGTGGGGGGGAAGGAAGGTGTGTGCGCTGGTTGGAGTCAGTCGTTCAGGGAACCGGCACCACACGCATGGTGTTGGTGTAGCCCGAGCCAGGACGCCAGCCCGTCAGTACGATGACCAGGTCACCACTCTTGAAGAACCCACGTGCTTTGCCTAGGAGAGAAGAGAGGGAGGTGTCAAGAGCTCAGGTCCCACCACCGTCAGCTTGCTGCGGGGGGGAACATCACTTGTCACCCACTCCCCTCGCCACCGAGGTGCAGGGGTGGGCCTGTCCCACAGCAGCTGCGGCCCTGGGCTGGTATCAAGACCCCGTCCTCCTGCTGCCCACCCATCTCGGACCCTTCGCCTCTGCTTTTGGCTCCTCTGCGACACAGAGCTTGAAATTCAACAGCACGAGATTTGGAGAGGGACCGGAGAAAGGAGCCACCACGCTCCAGACTTCTCTTGTCTCCAGCATCGCGGTTCAAGCACTTATCACGTTAAAACCAACCTCGTTTTCTGCTGGGACCTATTTTAAGGCAGCTGTGACAAACTTGCTGTCCCATTTCACAATCGGATGCGGCTGTGCTTATGCAACTACTGTACCCCGTTTCCCAGTCGGATACCATTACCACACAGGCAGGGAGTTCCTCTCCCCTTGTCACCAGTCCCCATCAGTAACCCCAGAAGCACCATCTGAGGTGCTCAGGACCACCACATCCCACCAGACTGTTCCCCAGAGGAGGCTGGAGCAGCATCACTCACCAACATTCATGCCCAGGTTCACACGGAGATCCACGTCCTCTGCCCACGCGTCATGGGCTGGTTCTTTGCACAGGACGGGGAAGATGCCCCGGTAGAGGTGGGCCTGGCGCGCCGTCTGGTCGTTACGGGTCACAGCAATGATGGGAGCCCGCGGGCGGTACCGGGACACCAGGTGTGCTGATCTAGAAGGAAACCAGACACGAGGTGAAGCACCACGTTACAGGCACAGCCGCCCAAGAGGAAACCCATGTACAGCCAAAGGGAGCACAAGCGGCGGCGAGGTTTGCCTGTCACCCTGGAGGGCTCCACAAAACCCCTGAAGGGACACAGGAGCTACTGGCAAGAGCCAAGCTCACCAACGAGCTTGATGCTCTGCTGAATTCCCAGCCAGGCAACTGGGCGGACCACCACCAAAGGCTATCCTTTGGCGGCAGTCCCTACTCGTGGTGAAAATCACCTCGCCTCCAAGTTTAGGAAGTGCCATCTGGGTGTTTTGGGCCTGAAAACAAGCCTTTATTTGTCTCTGTTGCTATGTTAAGGTGGCAAGGTGCCATTTATTCTGGCCTCTGCAAGCAGTCCTTGGCATCTCAATGGGGGTCCCTGCAAGTTCCCTCTGTTTTGAGGAGCTCCCGCTTTATGGGATGGAAAGAGCCCACGCCAGCAGCGCTACCCAAAGCTTGCCAAGGAGGAAGCCATTTGCCTCCCAGCCACGTTCACCTGCTGAAGCCAGCGAACAGGCCGGTTCCTCCACACAGAGCTCTGCTCTTGTGCCCAACAGGAAGCAAATGCAACCAAGGCCAAAATTTATACCAGAAAGTTGGGCACAAAGTCCTTAAAATGCCTTAAAATAGCAAGCAGCACACCCTGGGTGGGGACTACAGCTTCCCTTTCCCTGGGCGCTGCTTACAGAGGGCATCAGCAAATAAATGTAGCTTAACACTGCAAGGCCATGGCATTTACAGCTCCATCTTTCCAACGAGCATGCCAGTATCTCCACTAGCTTTGCAGCCTCATTTAGTGGAGCCAAGCTCAGCAATACTCAGATTCAAGGATTGCTGCTTAAAGTAGGCAGTAGCAGTCTGCTCAAAGCACCCAAACACACGTGCCAGCTCTCAGACAATCCTTCCCACGCTGTCCAAGAAGCCTCCCGGTAGCTTAAGGAGATCCAGGTACTCAAAGGCTGTAACAGAATCCACAGCTAAAAATATTCAAATATCAGAGTTCAAGTCTCTTTAAAAAGGTCAAGTGTAAGACTGGAACCTTTTACAAAGAAACATTAGAAGCACGAGGGTGTCCAGAAACTGACTGCTTATAGTCACTCCTCATCTCTGCAGAAAGTGGCTGCTTCAAATCGTTTTAAGCGTAAATCTAGGTGAAGGATTCACCAATGGTCCAGATCTTCAGGTAGACCGTGCCCAGCACATATAACCACATCCCTGCTGCTGCACTATTTCTTTGGTCCGAATCCAGTGCAAGAAATTCAGATTTTCTTCCAGAAAGCAGTCTGAGACTTATGGTCGGACGTGCTTTGAGAGCAGGCAGCCTAGTTCCTCTAGACGGAAAAGCCGATCAGCAAGGCTTCAGCTCCCTTTCCACAACTGGAAGAGTGAGTCTCTACTCAGTAGTTGTCACCGTCGCTGGACAGAAATCCCAAACTATATAGTTCCAGTGCATCCGCATTGCTGTCTTTCACCTGCAGCCAAGGCACTGAGCTCACCTGAGTGCAGGCAGCACTTGGCTGCTGGGTGCCTGCCAGATGCCTGCCTGTTCAGTGAGATTACTGAAGGCAGGCATAAGGAAGCCTGTAAGAGGAAATTTCTAATGCTTTCAGTTTCCCTGCCTAACAATTCTAGGCTAAGCAGTCCCTCTTTGCCACTTGGGCTTAAGCAAGCAGGGCTGATGCCTGAAAGGTTCAGCAAGGGACCAGTAACTTGGATGCTACTACAAAAGGCCAAGGCCTTGATTTAAAAAAAAAAAAAAAAATTCTGCATCCACTGAACTTCTGCCTTACTGTTAAATGGAGGATTTCTTGCCAAGAAGTTTGAATCGAAGCTGCAACACTTCTTTTCCCTTGACTCTTCCAGCCAGCGCTGCTGGCAGAGATGCCATTTGCAACAGCAAGGGGAGGCAGAGCTCGCTGCTGATGCCACGCTGGCAGGGGCAGGCTGAGGAACTCGGAGGTTACGTATGTGCAGATGTTTAAGATGTCTGCCCATCTCCTGAGGAACCGGCACTGCAGGCAGGCGGCCTGGGCTCCCAGTCGCTGCCAAAACCCACGCTTCGCTGTTACAGCTCTGGGCTTTCAAAGCCATCTTTTTGCGAGTCTCCTTCCCCCACCCTGTCACGAAGTGGGCTTGACCTGAGGGAACCTGTCACCTCCTACCTTCCAGACTTGGTGAGGACAATAATGGCCCCGCTGCAGCACTTGAAGGACGCTTCCACAGCGCCAACAGCAGCGGCCTCCGTGGGATCACAGTTCAGGGAAGTCAGACGACGCAGTTCCTCAAACAACTGCCTGTGAAAGATGGCGGCTTCGGCCTCCCGGGCAATCTATAAGAGCAACATGCGTTCGGGAAGACAACACTCACATCATTTGCTCGGGGCAGCACAGGGTAAGGCGAGCTGCTCTATCAGCAAGGTGTCACACAAATACTGTCAGCTTTTGACATTAACCAATTAGCAGGCCCAGATTTAGTTCAATACGCTGGGGCAATGGCCACAACACTCAGCCACCCGACCAGCACAGCCTCATAGAGGAACCATTCGATCCTCAGGGTTTCTTTTCGGAATTGGTGGCACCTACTGAGTCACCTCGCCCTGCTGAGCCCACACTCGGGTGACATTCATGCCAACTGCCAGGCACTCTCGCTCTGCTCCTGCCTACCTGGAGTCCCTCCCTGCCACAGAGAAGTCAACTCAGACCGCAGCAGTTATGCAAGGCTGATACTGTAGCAGCAAGCTGCTTGCTAAATATTTGCAGTGTTAGAACGGAGCGTGTTTTTACTCATGGGAAGAACTGGCACCAAGCCCCCTCTCTGGGCCCTACCTGCCAGACTCGGTCAGAACTATCAGGGCTGGAGCTAAGCACTTAAAAGAGGCCTCCACTGCTCCTACTGCCATGGCATCGGCAGGGTCCCTGTTGTTAACATTGAGGCGGAAAATTTCTTCGAACAGCTGACGATGAAACATTGCAGCCTCAGCCTCACGAGCGATCTGCAGGCCCGAGTAAGAGGGAAGGAGGAGAAAAGAGGAAAGAAAAGAAGGAAAAATATACCAGAGTAACATGAGATCACATTAATTTGCTTAATTGTCATAGTAATGCAGGCAAGGGGATATTAAAGGTCAGGCTGTGAAACTCCTTGGCTCTCAGGTTGTGAATTTGTTGAACACAACTCAGACTAACGTGCCACAGCCACACTGCCTGGTCCACCATGCCATTTAACTGGTGGGCCCTGGTCACTGGGCAGGCATTGCGAAGGTGGCATTCCTGCTATATTTTGGAGTCCTTTCAGAGCAGCCAAATGCAGATTGCTTTTCAAGGACTACAGCAAGCCCATTCAGGCCGCACTTTGCTGTTGCTGCTTATTACTTCCTTGAGAGACTCTCATGCCATCTGCTTGCCTCCGATTCCTCAAGAGGCAATCTCTGTAGCTCCATGTTCCCCCTTCATATTCTCCCAACACCACACAGCACCACTAGAACAGTCCTCATGGAGCCAACATGCAAGCAACACACTTCCAACGGCACCCCTGAAGTTGGGAGACTGTCTCTCTCGGCTTCGTTAGATTTAGTTTAACTTGAGAGCCAATGAAGTTTCACCTCCAAGAGTTGTACCAACTTCCCTTTCAGTAATAGAGAAATAAAGAGGAACAAGTCTTCTTTACAGGGTTGTCACAATGTGTATGTTGGGGTGTTTGTACAGCGCCAGACTTGGACAGACAAGAGGTGCAGAGGCGTAACTAAGGGCTTTCTCTTCAGGCTAAGCATTTGCAACAAGTTCAGTAATCTATTCATCCCAGTACACTGGGAATCACTCACATTTAAAGACAATCTTCATCTCAGAAGGCTGCGTTAGCCCTTGACAACCCGATAAAGAAGGCTTGGAGAGACTAGAAAAGCATGCAAAGGTTGATCATCTTTTCAAGGACAACTTCATTCAGTTACTCCAGAAAGTGAGCAGCCACTACACAAAGCATGACAAGTTGATGTTTAAGCAGAGACTGAAGTGCCCTTATAGTGAAAGCTTTGTAGTTAGACCCCTTCCAAATAAGAATTTTGCTGCTCTAGTGTTAATGAATTATTTTATGTGATGCTAGGAATTATCCCTCTTCCACAGATATCAGTCTAAGCCAAAGTAGTTAAGTATCTTATGTCTAAAAATAACAGGACACATGTGACAGGCAGGAACAGTACTCCAGCGCCAACTCTAGTCCTAAAGCAGTGAGTTTTGTTACTGCTGGCTTTACACTTGCTGTTAGATAAAATGGAAGTATCTGCCTCGAAACACTTACTCCAAATGCAAGAGCTGGTAGCCAGGCAGTTTAACTTCAGCTGCTAGTCCAAAAGCAGGCAGCTCTGCCTAACATGCAGAGTGAACATGAGTTTAGAGGGAGGCCTGCACTCCCCAGTTGTAAGAGAATATGTGTATACACGTGCCTGTTTTGACAGTGGAAGGGCACAGCAATTCTTAATGCCATGTCACAGCTAGCTTTACTCACACAGAAATGGCTAGAGGGTTTCCAGTTGGTACACAGGTGGAGATACCAGGGTGGAGGTGGGAGAAAGGAAAATGAAGCGGCTATTTAAACGTTGGTCCTGTCAGACAGAATGGCCAGGGCAGGATTTGAAGACAACTGTGGATCATGGACTGGAATTGGAAGGAAGCCATTCCCACAAACAGGAAACAGCCTGCCCAATATTTGGAAGCTCGCTACTAAACTCAAACCACATGGCATTTTTGTCACAGAGATGCCAGCTACTGAAGAGCAAGCTCATTTGTACGAGGCTAGCTGGAAAGGGATCGCTGAGCAAAATCCCTTCAGAGTCCCAGCAAAGCTGCTGGGACAGGCTGGCAATAGACAGGTCAAGTCTTTGAGAGGTGCAAGGATAGCACATAGCACAGACCCTGATCGTTCTCAGCATCACAGCCCCCATGTTTGCTGCCTGCACTTCACGACAGAGAGAGCTTTACTTGCAATACTCCTGTAGCACCACTGCATAAACAAATATATAAACCCAAACTGATACCAATTTCAGGCCAGGGAATGCATACAGGAGCCACTCTTTACCAGAGGCAAGGTGCTCTCTCCCTGCTATGACCACGTGGCCACTTGAGAAGGAAATATTCCTCTGCTCTGGCCATGCTGCAGATTTTCAGACCGTGGTTATTCAGGGCACTGTCGCTGGGCAGGGCTTCTCTCAACTAACACCAAGTGAATTAGCTCAGATGAAAGATCCTGACTGTAGGGGTATATGCTCCTACCATCACAGAGTTGGCACCTCACTACCTGTGCTATGTTACATTAAATAAAGTGAAACTGTATTTGCTCCTCTGCACAGAGGGTTAAAACCACTACTGCAGGGGCCTGGCAGAGTGAACACCACCATTCCCAGGTCTGCAGGAAGAGAGAAGCACATGCAACAGATCCTGAGCTCAGGCTACAGGTACAATGCAACGTGCCCAAGTCTAAAAATTAATGCCAGAATGGAAACCCAGGTGGTAAGGTTTGCTGCAGCAAGTTTCCAGCTCTTGGTGGAGAGTCAACCCTCCTGTTTTAGGGGGTGAAAACTGAGGAAGAACCTTTTAGGTGCACCGTTAGTGTTCAGCCTGTAAACCAGCAGTCACTGCGCAGTAATCATCAAGTCATATTTTGCATTTACCACGTGCAAAAAACACCACTCCATATTGACCAGATAAAGGTAAAATATTCACATAATGCACTGCAAACAAACACTAGCTGAGTTCATTAATCTATATAACCTGAATTGCAAATAAAACTGGTGAGTTATAACTGGTGACAGTTATCACTGCTATGATTCACAGCACTGGTAACTGGGGAGAAGTAACACTTGCAGATATTTGACATGAGGCTTTTTATCAGCTGAAATGCAAGCTGGGTGAACTCAAAGCAGAGCAGAGGTTTCTGGCAGTTCAGGCATGTAAAAATATGGTGCTGTCAGTACTCCTGCAACAAACACTCCCAACACCAAGCACACCAGGTGCTGAATGCAACAGCGCTCTAAATCAGACTCACAAGCCTCCCCCCCATCCCACCCTCCCTCCCACCACAGAGGAGTCAGCCAATACCTTTCATTATCTAGAGATAAACTGCTTAAGCAGCTCCTTGACCTTGGAGAAGTTTAAGGCATTTAATATGCCAAAATGAATAGGGCATTTGGAGAAACTCATACCAAGGTAACAGCAAAAAAAACCTTTACCCTGGCCTAAACAAAAATTACTATGAGAAATCTGAAGTTTTAGATTTCAGGGCACTGCAGAGCAGTTCTCAGCTCTGCCCAACAATAGTTTGGAGCACACAAAGTGAGATTTCAGGCCCTCAGGACCATGCTCGGTAAAGAAACACCTACAGCAGGAGTGTGAACAAAAAAATCACTACTTCGGACTGCTAGGTGCTGCCACCTAGCACCAGACATTTAGATCTTCAGGTGCCTGGCTCAGGTGGAAGATGCAGGGCAACAGAGAATGCTACTTTCACCTGTGGGACAAGCCCCCCACCAGAGCAAAGGCTGTACTCACAGCATGCTGCATGCGCACAGCCTCAAGCGGGTAGTCTCCCTTGGCAGTCTCTCCGGAGAGCATGATGCAGTCTGCTCCATCCAGGACAGCATTAGCAACATCACTGCCCTCAGCACGGGTCGGGCGAGGTTTCTTGATCATGCTTTCCAGCATCTGGAAAAGAACAAATCTGAAGAAATTAAGACAGTGCAGAAGGATGCAGCTGCTTTTTCACTAGCGTGCTTCAGTATATTTTATAGATAGGTAGGGCAGAAGATAGGATGCAGCCGAAGGACTCCGGGAGAAGAATTCTCCTGTGGGTTCAGGACAGAGGGACCTGGTCCCTAACCAGCTTTGAATTAAAGCATCTATCAGTGAGAAAAACACTTCCTCATGAAACACCACCTGAGGCAGCATTTCAGTTGCAATACAGGAAGAGGAAGGAGCATATGCCACTGTAAATCCAGAACCTTGTCTGATGACCACTGTCTAGAGACAGTTTTCGCTTCCACAGCCTGTGCAGAGAATCAGCACAGCCAGGAAACCAGCCCTCCCAGTGCCTGAGGACTGTCCATACATGATCCCTACTGGAACCAGTGAAGCTGAGCATCAGGTCTCCCTCCCTCACTAGCAGCTCCCACAATAAGGAGATGGATCTTTTACTCAGTTCCTTCTGACACTGCAGCGTGGGCCCATCTTGCTAAGGTTCCCAGGTATCTTCCAAGTCTTCTCTGTTAGACACAGATGTGCTGCTACAAGATGGCAAGGCAAAGCATAAGCGATTTTTTCCCCAGAATTTGTTTAGTCAGCCCAAAAGGCTCATACTGCATGAGGTTTTGAGGGGTACAACCTTCAGCAGACAGACAAGAGGTCCTGTAACCTTGCTGGGGAAGATCCCAAACACATCTTTAAAGAAGTGCCTCAAGATGAGCTCAAGCAAAACCTCTTTCCTCTTGGCATCTCACTCTCTAGCAAACACCATCAAGCCATGACAGCTACTGACGTTCCCACCCTGCCAGACTCAGGCAGTTATGAGCTAGTGTTGCATTTCGAGTACCTGAGTGGCACAGATGATGGGTTTGCCAGCCCTGTTGCAGCGCCCAATCATCATCTTCTGGGCGAGGAAGACTTTTTCAGCAGGGATCTCAATTCCCAGGTCACCGCGGGCCACCATAATGCCATCGCTGGCCTCCATGATCTCATCAAACCTGACAGCAACGGAAGAGGTTTGTTACCCCCATTTGTTCTGCAAAGCACCTTCCCATCTATTCTGTCCTCCCCCTCCGAAAGAGGGCCTTGCTCCCAAGCATAACACACAGCTACGCTGTCGGCGCATGGGCTTTCCACGTCCCATTTTGGTAAGCTGTAATGCCAAGGAAGGAGGAAGAAAACCAAGACCAAGTCATAGCATGTATAAAGCACTATAGAAAGCTATACAAAGACAGACTGAGAGGAGCATGAGTTGATCTGAGATATTTTGGTCTGATAGTTTGTCGCAATTGTGGTGATTCCCATGCATTAGCTTGCCGATTTGCATCCGGAACAGCAAGTTTGCTTTAGTTTGAACTCACATTTGCTACAAAGACTATTGTGGATTTTTCAGAATGGGGGGAGAACTGTGACATTGTCCCCATGAGCTCAGGGCGTGTGACAGTTACACAACCCACTGCTCATACCACACCTACGTCAAGTCCCACGCACGTGGCATTAAGTGACAGCCTGCATTACCACCCTGTTACTCGGACTAGACAGTTTTCTGCTGCTGGCAAGCCAGAGACCAGGAGTCCTGACTACAATGCGAATGGGCTGTGCTCTTCCGTTGATACAGGGTGATAGACCTGCAATGCCACCTGCACAAAGCTCACCTGCGCACACCCTCATGGTTCTCGATCTTGCTGATGATCTTGATGTTCTTTCCCTTTTCCCCTAGCACCTTCCTGACAGCATGGACATCAGCAGCTTTGCGGATGAAGGAAGCGAACACCATATCCACGTTCTGCTCCACACCGAATTTTAGGTCCTGAATGTCCTTTTCAGAGACCGCAGGCAGGTCGACTGCAGCGCCAGGCAAGTTCACTCCCTTCTTGCTGCCGAGCATGCCGCCGTTCTCAACCTCCGTCATGACATAGTCCTTGCCTGAAACAGATGTGTTCCCACAGTCAGTGTTTACCAGCAAGCTCCCCGCTGCCGGCTCCCACACCACCTCCCGACCTGAGAACAGCAGTGCCAACAGCCATCGCACGCTATAAGAACCACATCACTGCTCTCTTCAGAGGACTTATGTAACACACAAGCTTGCAATTTACCCATGGGAGCACAACAGACCAGTTTAAACCACTTCTACACTGTTTTTGGAGAAGATGCCATTTGTTCCATGTAGGAGGTTGAGACTGCCTCCCCCAAAAAAGCTACCAGGTTGCACTTCTGCACACAGGAGCCCTGTGATACCAAACTGAGCACCCCAAAAGCCTCACCTCGATCTCCCTGCACACTCTGGCTGGGATTAGAGATGATACCTTGAGGCTAAAGAAGTCTAGGCACCACTATAAAGGGAGTATTGTGGAACTAACCTTGCCCCTACATTACCAGTTAAAGCTAGTTCTGTTTCTAACCACAAAACTCAGGGTTTATGCTGTAAAACTAGTTACATCCTGCATTAAAAATATGAATTAGCCTGGCTAAAGTATGAATTAGCTAAACAGGCTTTGATCATGAGCACTGCTAAGTCCCTACCACACATTCACCTTTGAAGAGGGATTTTAGATGTCAGTCTAGTTAAACCCAGCTGAAGTCAGTTTTTGGAAACTTGCTACACTTGAAGGAGAGAAAGTTTTACACAAAGTCTCACTACAGCATTAAGAACCAAGTAATCCTTTAATACAGAACTGCAAGCTAAAAAATAGTTAGTGGAGGGAAACCACAAATATATCCTGAGGAAAGAACAGGCATCATAGCCGGAACGGTTGTTACCCACCTTTCTCCTTAACCAGCAAGGAAATCAGACCATCATCCACATAGATCTTGCTGCCAATTTCTACAACCTTGGTGATATTCTTGTAGTCCACCCACAGCACGTTCTCATCGCAGTTCTCCATGAAGGCATCATCCAGGGTCACTTTGAGCGGTGCACCTTTCTTGAGCTCCACTTCTGCTGTGCCACTCTGCGTGTCAAAACATGCATTTTAGCAAACACAGTAAAAACCAGCACACAACCAACTCTCAGCTTGCAGCAGTTCATTCCAATTTTTGGTAGCTAGCTCGCTACCATGAGACATTTTTTTTGTTTGGAAAATGCCACAGGCATAATACGGTATCCAGTCTCACATGCTGAAAAAAGTGGCAGAAAAAAAGAGCAACTTACTCCCTTAATGAGTCCAGTTCTGATTTCAGGTCCCTTGGTATCCAGTGCAATAGCCACAGGTCTGTAGGTGATAGGATCAGAGGCAAAGCTCTCTGTGGCTTCTCGCACGTTCTTGATTGTGCCCTCATGATACTGGTGAGGAGGGGGAAAAGATGGAAATGTTCAGCCCATTTCTACTCCACTGCTTTCCACTGCTTACAAATAAACCAAGACCACTACACACCCCAAACACTGCCCAAGCTGACAGCTCTGCTCTCACACGCTAAATTTCAGTTCTAGCTTGAGAATTTAATTCAGACTGAGCTTCCAGAAAAGCAGAGTGTGAGGAAACAAAGGCCCTCCCCACATTAAAGTGGGGTCTGGCAGTTATCTGACTGTGACTTTGGTGCCCCCAGTTCTAATCCCAAAAGGACAACTCAAGGAGAGAGCCCAGGTGCTCGGCTGACATGATTTTCCATCAGGACATACACTTGCCTTTTGAAGATGGCCCACCAACCAAGAGGCCTTCAGGAAGAACGTTTCTGAAAGCTTTGCTGAACACCTGCCTATTCAACATGGCAGAATACGGGCAGCACTGGCAGCTGGATGGTTATGTGCGTGGAAGACTCCTGAATGCCAGAAGAACGTCACAGCTAAGCTACTGCCACACATGGCTGTTCTCCTCCTCCCTTCAAAGCACAGAAGGGAGGATGCCATTCTCTACACTGCTGACTCCCCCACAGACTTCCAGCCTGACCCCTCTTATCAGTCCCACAGGCGAGCAGATGGACAAGTTTTTTTTACAATTCTTTTGCTTAAATTTCCCCTAAAGACAAAGGATTTGCTAAGAGGACATTATGCACTTAAGTATTTACATTTTATTTTGAGAGCCAAAGCAATCACAGCCACAAGTTCAAGACTCCAGCACCACGCACCCGGCTTCCAAACTTTCAAGTGTGCAAGAGCATTTCATTAACGCTGCCAGTTTCAGGACAGACAGTTCTGCAGGGAAACTCCCATCCCAACTACCTCAAATGAGCTTCAGATGACCAGCAGATCAGTTTACTTTACTTGCTTAAACAACATTAAGAGATAACCTTGACTGCAAGTTGTGTAACACTTGACAGACTTTTCTAGATAAGAAATAACCTTTCCCCTCTCTGTACCAGACTGACAGCGTTTGACCTGACCCACCTAGAAACACCCAGCTCCCCCCACACCATTCATCTGCCTCGACACAAGCCCCAAACGCGGGCTTCAGTATCACAGGGACAATAATCCAGCTCCAGGAAGGTGGGGCTGGAAAATGCTGTGCTGAAGTTTGTGTGCATGCCCTCTGCCAGAGATACACAATGGCTAACTCTTTAGAGCAGGAAAAATTTAGTTTATTGATTTGTGTTTGCAAGTTGAGGGGGAGAAGGCCCCAACCCTTCCATGCACCGCAGCCTAGATGGATGCAGTACAGAAAACCTGCCTGTATGGTGCTATTACATTTATCTGATCCCAGCCACCCAGGATTTTTCCTTTTTAGTTTGACAGCAAGGACTAACTGAAGTCTGACTTCCTGAAGAGTTACATATCCAGGACAGGAATGCAGGCAGAGCTGGAAGTAAAAGCCGTTTTTGTTCCTATATAAAATGGTGGCAGCCGGGTGCTAAAGGACCTCTGGTAAAGTTGAAGCCCCATTAAATGCTTTGGGGTGGACACAAGAACCAAAGCACTCGAGACAGATGAAAATTCTTTGGGGCTTCGCTGGTAACTGGAACATTTTGGAGGAACCAGGAGAGGACTCAGACTTAAGACTGGCTATGGCTGACAGTCAAACTCAACAGGAGATGACAGCAAGACCAGACTCTGCTGTAACCTAACCTCATCTGTGTGAAATGTGCAGTTAGACCTCACCCAAAGCAGAAAGCCACAGGTCCCTGTCCTTGACCTCAGCTAACAAGTATGCAAACCACAGAAGCAGCTCCACTAGGCAGCAACGGTGTGAAAATTCCCAGTTTCAGCCTGGCCACCAATTCCCTGATGAGCCACCCAGCTGCAGGATTTGACTACTGGAAGGCAGAGTAATTCCACACTACCCTTTCTTCAGGCAGATTTTGCTAACTACAGCCTATGCACCGACACTACACCAGGGTGTTTAGTCAAGGTCTGATGGTCGTCCACAGTTAAGCATCAGACCTTTTGATTTTGACAGTGCCCTGTGGCCTTTAAAGGCCACGAGGGTGAGAAGCCAAGCTGTTATGCCCCATGAGGCTCACGGTTCAGTAAGTAAAACCACCTACAGCTGCTACTGGCTACTGTCTGACATTTTGAAAGCTGGAGGGCAGCCAGGGTAAAAAAAAAAAAAAACTCAGCTCAGGGTGGCATTCTAGGCAACCTGGAATGGGATCCTCGGCTCCTCCAGTATCACTTAGGATCTCATCTATTTATATCAATAAGGGTTTGTCTGCCACAAATCACGTTGATTTCTTTTGACCTTATTCTTAAAAGCTCACCACACCACCTCCCAAATACCATGGTGCTAACTGCATGACTCCCAGGAACACAACCAGAGTTGCTGGTTAGCCAAGCAAACCCAGGAGTTCAATTCTTTCAACTAGGGACAGTAATTACTTCAAATCACTAACAGTTTTCTCTTGAGACAAGGTTATTCATTGATTGCCCGCTTGCAAAATCCCCAGCAACAAAACAAGAAGCGAGACGAGCAACCAATAGTTGTGTACTCCTGCAGAGGTGCACAGCAAAACAGGGACAAATTTTCTCAGCTTCTATTAACTGAGAAGCAGCAGCTTTGTACAGCGAACAGCAGAACATGAGGAAGAACTGAAGGATTTCATGACAAGCAGTTGGCACACAAGTGTCAAGTATCAGTTACCTGGCTCCCTGGTACAGAGAAAGGGTGTGGAACCAACTTCAACTACTTTCATAATGGCTCAGAAAGCACACTTAAATGTTAACAGCAATTACACAGGCTCAATATGTGCAACCAGTATGCTTTCCACAAAAGCAGAGCTAAGTTTTGCCTTCCCACACTAAGGCTGGCCTGGGCTAAGCTGGATTTCCCTCTTCCATGAGGGAGAGGGTGAGCAGACACACACACAGAGCCCAGTGAGGGCTGTATCAGTTCAGACCCCACCCTCACCTCGTGGGTGCCGTGAGAGAAGTTGAGGCGGGCAACATTCATTCCAGATTTAATCATTTCCTTCAGCTTCTCCACCGAGCGGGAGGCTGGGCCTAGGAGGAAGAAAGAGTTTGAATATTAACTTTGTAAAAATAATGAGATAACCCACACACGCCAGGCTGTTTCATGTGGAAGAGAAAAGGTATAATGGATACAGACTTGCTCAGCGCTAAAGCAGCTCATCTCTACAGAAGCAAAGATTGCTTTAACTTGCCTTGAGGAGCGCAGCAGAACCTAAGCAGTTCTGATTTCCCTGGCTACTGGATTCACTCCTAGCAATAACATGGGTTAGGCAGACATGGGAAAATCGTGTTCTTTCAACACACAAGTTCAGCCCTGGCAAGGGATGAAAGCTGAAGCCTTCTCACAATTTCCCTAACAAGTTTCACCAACACAGGGATTCACAGCTGCAATTCTCTCCTATCTAGGAATCGCGTACCGATGGTGCAGATGATGCCGGTGTTTCTCGCAATGGTTGGCTCCGAGTCAATGTCCAAGCGGCACATGTGCTCCAGGAAGGTGTCCGCCATGGCAGCGTGCAGCTGCTGGGTCTGGATGAAAGCGGTCCCTGCATCGTGGTGCTTCGACATCGTTGCTGGAATCCTGTGTCTAGAAGAGAAGAAAGCAGTGCCAGGTTTAGGAATCCCCCAGACTTGCTCATCAAGCAGAGACACCAACACACCCACGTGATGAATATGGAGGTAACAAGAAAGCTGCTACTGGGTCAAACTATCTTTATGTTCCTACTTGAGAGTCTCAGATACAGGCAAGACACACTGCTATTTCCATGTCATCCCCCACGTACACCACCCAAAGCTCACCTGCCTTCTATGCAGATGTTCCCTTCATAGCTTCTCTTCATTGCCAGTCTTCCCTTGGAGCTACACAACGCAACAAAATTCAAGCACTTGAGTGCACAGGCAGAGATTCTGCCTCATCCCTCCCAGCTCTCAAGTCATTTCTCCTACAGGCCTCAACTGCGTTACCCATCGCAACCGGGGATCGGGGCAGCTTGGCACTAGCGTGACTGCGGATATGCTCTTACACGGGCCATCTTCTGCCGAGAAGCACCTAATCACAGCAAAGTCCACCTAAGCTTAAAACCCATCCTTTAAGCCCGTACAAACAAGTAAACGTGAGTTGATTAAACACAACACCTTGGCAGAGAACATGTAAAAGACTGAAGATTCCTTTAATACACTCAAGGTCCCTTTTCAAACTGAGGATGCTGCAGATCATCCCCATCCCTTGCATTCCCCCCTCACCCAGGGTGGCAGAAAACCACCACGAGGTTTAAAACTGGTTATTTTTTTTTCCAAGTTTGGATTAAAAAAAAAAAAACCTCTCTGAACTCAGGCTGCTTGCCTCTACAGAACTAGAGCATCCCCACAACAGCAGGAACAGCCCACAGTCCCAAGAGGAAGCTGAACTGAAGCTTAACTGTCCACTCGTATGGCAGGACACTCATTTCCCAGCAGTGCTGCTACCCCTGGGCATTTCTAATTGCGCACCTCAGGCCGCACCATAATAATCTTGTTCTCAGGTAGCAGTAGCTAGTGAAAGCTCTTTGTCCTCTTCGACCTGCCCAGGCTAGATTGCCGGTGTTCAAAAAGCCTCTGGTTAAGAGAGTGATTTAAGGCAGTGGCTACTGGCATGGGCAGATCACTAGTTTTGACTTCAAACAATGGTTTGACTTCAAACTTCATCCCCTGGGCACACAGGGGATACTTAAAGCAGGCTGCTCTTTCAGCATAAGCTGCCTTCACCTAAAAGATAAACCTTTAGCGTGGCGCTCATAGAAATATGGGCTGCTGCTCAGCTAAAGGTAGGGATAGAGCAGGGGGTTTGTTCTGCCTGCCCCAAGGAGAAAAAAAAAAAAAAAAACCAAAAACCACCCAACCAGTAAGTCACAAAATGGCGTTAGCTGCACACACCAGCTAGCTCAGTGTATTCAGCTTTGAAACAGAGGCACTAATAAACCCGAAAGCTTTGTCAAAGCTAGCAGGGCTGACCAGAACGAAGCCATGCCTCTAAGGAACAGGCAGGGAGATCCCCTGCCAGCCTGCCATGTGCCTGCCCGGTGCCGCAGAGGCTCTGTTCGTGCCGACGCTCCTCCCCTCAGCCACTTCTGCTCTGCAGACCTTCCCCACGTACGTGCAGATCGTGCAGATCCTCTCACAGGCAACCGTGACTCACCATCGCCTTGCTCCCATGCGGCATAAAGGAGTCAGGCCAGCGAAAACCATAATTTGTCCTGGCAAAGCCTCCTTTCCCTCAGCCCTGCCAGAAGCTGCTGATTCACCAGAGTCAGTACAAGAAGGTCTGCCCACATAAAAAGCCCGACAAAGTCCCATTATTATAGGAAAACCCACTGGTCAGCCCTGAAACATTGTGTTTTAGCCCTCTAACACTTGCTGCTGCATCCTCTGACACCTGCGGAGCAGCACCGGCTTCTCTAGATGCCAAAAAAAACAAGCCTTTGCTGGGAAATTGCCTCCATGCAAACACGGGCGATCAGGTCTGCGCAGCTTCTGGGAACGAGAGGAATATGAAACAACGGGATCCCGAGACAGAAACTGCATCCAGAGCATGACTTGGAAGTTTTTAAAAATAGGCAGGTGAGTTCCCCCTATCTCATGGAAATCCCGCACCCACTGAAGTCATTTGCAAATATAATTTTAAAACCCCTAAAGCCTTTATAAATAGGAAAGTTAAGTTCCCAGTCAGAACTCCCTTCACAAGATTTTCCAGCAGTTCAGTGAGCTCAGAAAAATTAATCACAGACACTGTGACCTTGTCCAGGGGCGAGAGCAGAAGCGCAGCAGCCAAAAAGTATCCCAAATACCCATCTGCCCACAGCACCATGCCCTGCTACCAACAAGCTTCGCTTTTTAATACTTCCTCCTGCCTCCCATTACCATGTATTTACAAAGCACTGACTGAATTCTACTGGAAGGACCAGTCTCATAAATGTAACAGGAATGTCTGGCATTTCCCACTACTCCAGACTTGCTTTTTTTAAAATCAAACAGAGGAGCAAGGACTTCAAGGACGCCCAAAGACACTCAGTGTGGGCTGAGCAAGGAAGGGGGTAAGCAATACCCTACAAAGCCTGAATGTTTCCAGCACTGAATAAATCTGAATTTCTTCCTCAAGGAATAACGATTACATCTCCAAGTTTATTACTTGGGCTGCCTGTGCTTCAGGCAGGGCGTCCCAAAGATGTCTGGTATGTCCCTGGCTCTTGAATATTCTAGAAAGAGCCGTCTGAGGTCAGGACAACCGGTTTTGCAGTAGCGAGGTGACTAACTCCAGCCAGCTCATCCTGCGGTTGGCTGAGAGAAACCCTAAATCCATGGCACCTCCGGATCTGCCCTGGGGGATGGGGAAAGGAGAGGCTGCGGCATTCCCCGCCGTGGGCCAATTCTTTGCTGTTATCAGTGACAAAGGGAAGTGGAAACTGCAGAATCCTTGCAGGGACTGTCCCCAGGCAGGACCGGCGTTAACCACCTCCATGCCAGACAAAGATGTTTTACTGCCTGTAAAAGGTGCAGACAGGCAGCAGGGATGCTCTCGGTGGGTGACTATTCGGGTTTTATTGGTCAGCCTCATTTACACAACCTCACTGAGACTGCAGAAGAAGGCTGCTCACGCCCAGTGTCCCTGGCCAGAGGCAGAAATGGTTTGAGTTAGCAGTTATATTTGAGAAGGGCAGGGTTATGAAACCGGGCAGGCCTTCAGATTCCCAAAAAAAGCCTAGAAAAACATTAGTTTTGTCATTCCAGAAGCTAAAGGCACACAACAACAAAAAAATACAGCTCTGTAGCAAAGCAGGCTTTTAATACAGCCTGTCAAGCCCTCTTCCAGGAAGGAAGGACAACACATTCTTCCCTGGGTGGCTGGTGCAGGAGGTGGCGTCGCGCCGTTACGTAAGTACAAGATGGCCACCCCAAAATGACATCTCTTTTCTGCAACGCTAGGATGGGACCCAGAAGCCACCACCTGCTCCTGGCTGGCATACACTCTCCCCGGCAGCGAGCCACAGCTCCGCAATGGAGACGCCTCTCCGGCTTTTCAGCAGATGAGCTACGTGGGATGGGAAGGTCAGGCCAGCCTGCATGGCACTGGGCAACATCAGCACTTTCCCTGTGTGCAGATGGATTAGCCTTGCCTTAGCTGAGCCTGCCCTCCCCAGAGGGTAAAGGGATACAGGAGGCTTAACAAAAAAATTAAGCAAGTCAAGGTGACAAGCATCAGATATTTGGCGACAAGAAAGATTTATCTCGAGGGTATTTGTAGTGCAGGCAGACCTACCAACTTTACCTTGCAGCATGTTGCTCTGACAGAAGACAAGCCTGGCCCCACACCAGCAGAAACCACCTAACTGCCTTCAAGGAAACTGTAAAAATCTTTTCTGCATTATAAAAGAAAGTTTGGGGTTTTGTTTTGGGGTTTTTTTTACATTTATATATAAATCTAGGTAGAAGTATAGATCCCTCTGCTGTATCCCCAGCTCCAGGATGGGGATTTGCTGCGCACCCAGCCGTGGGTGGCAGCGACAAGGTACTGCAGCCCCATTCCCTCATTCCCTACGTGCCATCCATCACCGCTTGCTGCAGCAGCCCCAGCACCATCTTCCCCCAGGGAGAACAAGGGCCTCCAGCCAGGCGGGAGATAAAGGACTAGCACGTGGTCCGGCCAGCCTGGGAAACGTTTTGTTTCTAGCAAATTAAATTATTAGCTTGGTGTGCGGAAAGGGAACTAACACCGGCACTGGATCACTCCAGCTACCGCCAATAAATTAAGGTTTTCATAAAATTTACAGCTTTGGGCAGATAAAGAAGTTGGTAGTCAAGAAAAACACAGGCTGCTCAAGAAACGGGCTCAGAAGCAGCGCTGCAGTCTCTGCAAGCTCGTTATTTAGTGAGAGTGAAGTTTCTCTGACGGGTTTCGCAGGGAAGAGTCCCAGCTTCAAACACGTGGCTCGCAGCAGAGCTTCCTGCCTCGGCTGAAAAGGCCTTCGTTAATCTGGTGACGGTTTGGAAACCAGCCAGCATCAGCATGACCCATTAGGCCATCAAACGTTAGCTCCTCTAAATTAGCCTAAATTCTGTTTTATAAATGGAATGTTGGGCATAAAATTACGTGCTTAGGAGTGAAATTTTTTTAATTAAGCACTCCTGCTTGCACAACAAGCCCTCGAGTTTCCCTGGGGGTATCTGGGTAACCAAGAAACCTCTTTGTCATGCAACCTTTAGGCCAAGGCAGGTCAGGATTAACAGCAGCCCTTCCCAGGAGCAGGAGGTAACCGGAAAGTTAAGACATTAACATCACAAAAACCTCTGGAAAACACTGATTTCTGTTAACCTGGGCCTCTCCGATAACGAGCTGCCGTATCGGAACAAAGCAGGTTTTCAGAGATTGTCCTCTACTTTTATTAATCTGAGGAGACAGTCGGGAGGTTGCCATTGTCCACCGACAAAAGCACTATTCGTGCCCAACTAGCCTGCAAAGAGGGTTTAAACACATTTCAAAGGTTTTCACAGTTCAAGGGACTGTCCAAATCAATTGGACGTGTTTAGGCAGACATAATTAAGGGAGAAGATTAATTCAGAAGGGGCCTTCTTTTCCGGGGGGGGGGGGGGGGGAATAAAGAGGCTGCAGCATCAGTGGTGAGTTTAGCGAGCCGTACACTGATTTAAGTTGATGCTCTTCAGAGCATCGCCGCGGCTCTTACGTGAGCGCAGACACGCGGGGGGGGGGAAGGCGAGCCGAGGGGGAGCCGGCAAAGCGCTTCGTTCCGTCTCCATCTGACTCAGCCTCCCAGAAGACTCCGGCCCAGCCCCGGCCATCAGGAAGGCGGACGAGATGTTGCAATCGGGGGCCCCGCGCTCCGTTTTACCGCCCGGTCTGCGGGGCACACGCTTCCCCCCCACCCCTCACCTCAAAGACCTTCCCCTCCCTCCCTCCCCAACACACACGG
>NW_010972775.1:1026733-1027649 GCF_000737465.1 Haliaeetus leucocephalus
AACCCCCCCCACGCGCCCGGCCGGCCAATGAGGGCGGCGGCGCACCCGCCGCGCACGCAGCCGGAGAGTGGCCGCGCCCCGCCCCGCCGCTCTTAAAGGCGCCGCGCCTCGTCCCCGCCGCTCTTAAAGGCGCCGCGCCACCCACAACCCCTACCAGCCCCACTCGCTGTGGGGCGCTGGTGGACCCCAAGGGCAGGGGTCGGGGCCCCTCTCGCCGGGCTGGGCAGCGGCGCTGGGCGTTTGGGGGTGGTGGTGGAGAGACTTGAGCCTTTAACTGACCCCCCCCCAGGGACACTGGGGGACCCTGGGCTGGGGACATTGGGCGCCCAACGTGGACGCTCTGCAGTGGGACACTGGGGACACCGTGCTGGGGACACTGGGGACGCCAGGCTGGGGATGTCGGGGACTGTCCTGGGGTCCCCGTGATGGGACCCTGGGGACACCGTGCCAGCTGCACGGGGACCCAACGTGGGCACCCTGTGCCAGGTCCACGGGGACCCTGGGCTGGGGCCCCCGTGCTGGAGATGTTCGGGACCCTGTCCCAGGACCCCGGGGACGTTGGGGACCCATCATGGCTGCTCCGCACCGGGACCGTGGTGACAAGGGGGACACGCCATTGACGGCTGGACCTGCCACGCGGACCCTGTGCTGGGCTGTGGGGACACCGTGCCTGCCGTGCGGGGACCCGTGATGGCCACCCTGTGCTGGGGCCATGGGGGACCCTGAGCCTTGGGGACTCTGCCCTGGGGACACGCGTACCAGGCCGTGGGGGGGCCCAACATGGCCGCCCCACGGGGGACCTTGTGCTGGCGACTGTGAGGACCCCGAATTGGGGCCACAGGGACCCTGCACTGGGGACCCCCACCAGCCCCATGGGTCCCCGTCACAGCCGCCCCCATCCCGGGGACCCCAGCTG
>NW_010972775.1:1028602-1048306 GCF_000737465.1 Haliaeetus leucocephalus
GCCTTGCCATCCCCGGGCACCCAACTATGCCATCCCCAGGCAGCCAGCCATGATCCTGGCACTCTCCCCGTGCCATCCTGGTCTCAGGGGTGCACAGACTTGATACGTGGGGAGCCACACGTGCCTGTCACTGCCCCACGAGCATGCCTACCCCGGCACAGTGGGCACCGGACAGCGGTTCCGGCACTGTGCCGGTCTCACCCTGTTCCCCCGCCGTGGTGCCGCGTGTCTTCACAGGGAGTATGGGACCATTGACGACGTGGACATCGACCTCCACGTGAACATCAGCTTCCTCGATGTGAGTCCCCAGGGCGTCCCCCACAGCACTGGCGTGGGGAGGGCTGGGACACACGCCCCAGGGGGCCCCCAAATTTCCCTCTCCGGCTGGGGTTCCCCACGGCTGTGCCAAATCGCGGCTGTCCTTCTGCAGGAGGAGGTGGCGACGGCGTGGAAGGTGCTGCGGACGGAGCCCATCGTCCTCCGCCTGCGCTTCTCCCTCTCCCAGTACCTCGATGGCCCTGGTGAGCGGGGACGGGCGGGACACGGTATCCTCGTGTGCCCTTGGGACGGGCACAGCGGTGGCACCGACAGCTTGTCCTCCTCTCTCTCCCCGCAGAACCGTCCATCGAGGTTTTCCAGCCATCGAACAAGGAGGGCTTTGGGCTGGGTCTGCAGCTGAAGAAGTAAGAGCCAAAACGCGGTGGGCACCCAAGGGAGGTGGGTGGGGTGCTCCACGGGGTCACTGTTTTGCCCCAAAAGCGGCCAGGTACCGCATGTAGCCACGCCACCACCTTTTATCTGCCACACAGCCCTGTGATGGGCTCGCCACCAGCTTTGGGTGGGGAAGAGGAGGAGCTGGGTGGCACGGACTGCCCAAGCACAAGGCTCAGTGGGCACTGAAGCACCCACGGGTGCTGGCACCCCACTCGGGCACCCATGCCACCTCTCTGCCAGGATCCTGGGCATGTTCACATCCCAGCAATGGAAACATCTCAGCAACGATTTCCTGAAGACCCAGCAGGAGAAGCGGCACAGTTGGTTCAAGACAAGCGGTACCATCAAGAAGTTTCGTGCTGGCCTCAGCATCTTCTCCCCCATCCCCAAGTAAGTGTCCCCAAGGGACCAACCCTCTGTCCCCTCACCCTGGGCGGCTGGGGACCTGGCACCATGCCTCAGTTTCCCCACTCGCCCCTCAGATGCTGCTGCTCCCTACCAGAACCCAAGGAAGTGGAGGTTGCTCCCAAAAACCAGCCGAAGGATGAATTCGGCTCCGGGTGATGGAGGAGTAGGGGAAGGTGACAAACTGGGGATCTCAAGGGGATTCTGTGCCTGCAGGTCTCCCAGCTTCCCCGTCATCCAAGATTCGGTGCTGAAGGGCAAACTGGGCATCCCCGAGGCTCGTGTCAACCGCCTGATGAACCGCTCCATCTCCTGTACGGTGAAGAACCCCAAGGTGGAGGTTTTCGGCTACCCCCCCTCCAGCACCCAGGCAGGTGTCGCCCCCTTCAACATCCTGGTGGGTGCCTCCCCGCCTCGGGGTTTGCTTTCCTCTCCTTTCCCTTCCTGGATTCCTGGGGGCTGTTCCGGGGTCGGATCACTTGTCGTGGGGTGGTGGGACCTCCTTGGGTTGGGGGGACCCCCCGCGGGGTTTGTCCCCAGCACCCTTGGGTGCTCGTGGGTGAGCTGGGACGCCAGCTGTGGGGTCCTGCGGGGTTTCACCCTCCATCTTGGTGCAACGTCCCCGCTGCGGCTGCGTCCCCAGGAGGGTCTTGGCATGTCGGGGGTCCCGCTGTGCCGGGGGGGGCGTTTTGGGGGCTGCCGGTGCCACGTGGAGGTGGGGGTGTGTAGGGGAAAGGGGATAACGCAGCTGGCTCCGCTCTGGCTCCGTCGCAGGTTGGCGGCCACTGCAAGAACGTCCCTACGCTGGAATACGGCTTCCTTGTCCAGGTGAGTGTCCCGCATCCCACTCAGCCCCATCCCACTGCCCAGAGCATCCTCCCAAGCGCCGTCACCACCGCGGGGGCTGACTGCCACCATCCTCCCCCTCAGATCATGAAGTACGCAGAGCAGCGGATCCCGACGCTCAACGAGTACTGCGTGGTGTGTGATGAGCAGCACGTCTTCCAGAATGGCTCCATGCTCAAGGTGCGGAAATGGGGACTGGGCAGGCACGGGCTGTCACCCCGTGTCACTGTCCCCAACCCTCCCCGTGGCTCCTGTCCCCTCCGCAGCCAGCAGTGTGCACCCGGGAGCTCTGCGTCTTCTCCTTCTACACCCTGGGCGTCATGTCCGGCGCGGCAGAGGAGGTGGCCACGGGCGCCGAGGTAGGGGTGCGTGCGGCAGGTGACCACACCGTCACTGTCCTCTGAAGGGACAGGGTGCTGTCCCTTCACCCCACGCTCTGTCCCCAAGGTGGTGGACCTGCTGGTGGCCATGTGCCGTGCCGCCCTGGAGTCCCCTCGCAAAAGCATCATCTTCGAGCCTTATCCTTCTGTGGTGGACCCCAACGACCCCAAAACGCTTGCCTTCAACCCCAAGGTAAGTGCCAAGGGGGCAACGCTCCCCCATGCCAGGGGCAATTGGGCCAGGGGGAGCCCCGAGGACCCCTCTGATGGCCACCTCTCTCCTGCCCCACGTGTAGAAGAAGAACTATGAGCGGCTGCAGAAAGCCCTGGACAGTGTGATGTCCATACGGGAGATGACCCAGGTACGCCGGCGTGGCTCCACGCCACCCGTGGCCCCGTGTGAGATCCCCTCGGTGCGGGATCTTTTGCTGGGGGTGGCGTTTTGGTGTCAATCTCCATCCACTCACGGTTGGGTGGGTGCTGGGGGACCCACCCGCACCCCCTCTCACCTCTGCCAGGGGTCCTACCTGGAGATCAAGAAGCAGATGGACAAGCTGGACCCCCTGGCCCATCCCCTCCTGCAGTGGTAAGGCCGAGGGTGCTGTTGCCCCATCCTGCTGCCCCACCTCCATCCCTGTTGCTCCACATCCCCCGGGATAGGGGATGGGGTGGGGGGCAGCCGGACACCCCCAGCATGACCCTCTTGGCCCCTTTCTGCTGGGGGGGGTCACCACCATCCACCAGCCTTGGGGCAGGTTCTGGCACAGCTTCCAGCTCAGCCCCACTCCCAGGGGAGCATGGGACTGCCCTGTCTGACCTTCTTCCTCCTCCTCCTTCTCCTCTTCCTCCTCCTCTTCCCAAGGATAATCTCCAGCAACAGATCCCACATCGTCAAGTTGCCCCTCAGCAGGGTAAGGGGCCTGGCCGGCCTCCCGGTGGGGTGCAGGTGCAGCGTGTGGGATGGAGGGTATGGAATGTGGGATGGAGTGTACAGGAGGTGGGATGGGGAGTGTAGGATGCAGTATGTGGGATGGAGGATATGGGATGCAGGATGTAGGATAATGGGATACAGGGTGCAGGCTATAGGATGCGGGATGTAGGGTATGGGAAGCAGGACACAGGGTATGGGATTGTGGGATGAAGGATATGGGGTTGGGACATGGGATATGGGATGCAGGACGTAGGATATGCAATAAGGGACGTAGGGTGTGGGATGTGGGATGTAGGATAAGGGATGCGGGACATAGGGTATGGGGTGCAGGCTGTGGGATGGAGGATGCAGGATGCAGGATGCAGGATGTAAGGGTACAGGGCGGGTGATGTAAGGGTCTGGGATGTAGGATGCAGCCTTTGGGATGGGGTCTGCAGCCTGTGAGATATGGGAGGCAGCATATGGGATATAGGGTGGAGGATATTTGTCATGGGCTGTGGGACAGGGGACGAGAGATGGGGGAATGCCACGGGCCCTCCTGGCAAGCTCGGGAGGGCCAAAGCAGGGCCGGGACGGGCATGGGACCGGGCTGCCGTGCATGATCTCTGTCTGTCTGTCTGTCCTCTCTCCCCGCTGGCTCTGCCTTTGCTCTTCCCTTTCCCCTGGTAGCAGCTGAAGTTCATGCACACCTCCCATCAGTTCCTCCTGCTCAGCAGCCCCCCAGCCAAGGAAGCCCGGTTCCGCACTGCCAAGAAACTCTACGGCAGCACCTTTGCTTTCCAGTGAGTTGCGGGGGGCGGGGGGCAGGAGCCCCCCCAAGCGGGCGCCGTGGGGCAGGCTGACGTGGGGCTGGCTTTTTCCAGCGGCTCTCACATTGAGAACTGGCACTCCATCCTCCGCAACGGACTGGTCAACGCTTCCTACACCAAACTGCAGGTAACGCTCCCCTGTGCCCGACACCCCCTCCCTGGGGCAGGCAGGCAGGCAGGGAGGGATGCAGGCAGCTGGAGATGCGCTGCCTGCAGAGGCCGGGCTGCCTCCGCCACCGTGCCCAAGCTGTCGGGGTGACCCCGCATCGCTCACCCTGGTGTTTTCCTGCAAGCTGCATGGAGCAGCCTATGGCAAGGGCATCTATCTGAGCCCCATCTCCAGTATTTCCTTTGGATACTCAGGTAAGAGGCTGCCTGCGCTGCCCAGTCCTGCCTGCGCTCCCATCCCCACTCCCTGCATGGGCCCCGGGGATGTTCGGCATCATGCTGGCCGGAGGAGCTGCGTGGGAGTGGGCAGTATCCTGCATCCTTCCCGCCTGCACCGGCCTCTTCCCAGCCAGGCTGGGGCTTTCCGATGAGCTGGGGAATTAAAACCCCAACGTTTTTGAGGCTCCAAAAGCTGCTGTGCCCACTTTTGGGGGGTTCCCACGGTTTGGCCGCAGGGCGGGAGCACCCAGTGTGGCCGTCCCCGTCTGTGGCATGTGTCCCTGTGTCACCCTGGGGGTGCTCCCTGCCCGGGAGTGACGGCCACTGCCTCACTTCTCCTCAGGGATGGGGAAAGGGCAGCACCGGATGCCTTCAAAGGACGAGCTGGTGCAGAGGTACAACCGAATGAACACCATCCCCCAGGTGACGGGCCGAGGGACACCATGGGAGGATGGGGACATGGCACCCACGGGTGCTGGGGACGGGGTGTGCCGAGCCCGGCCAGGGAGGGTAACGCCGGCTGCTCTCCCCGCAGACCCGCTCCATCCAGTCCCGCTTCCTCCAGAGCCGCAACCTGAACTGCATCGCGCTTTGCGAAGGTGCGGGGACATGCCGGGGGGGGACACACGACAACGCGACGGGGGGGACAGGCGGCACCCACATCCCTGGCTCACCGGGTGGGTGGAGGAGGGAGGAGGGAGGGTCCCCACCATGGGCTGCGCCCAGCAGGGACCTCCGTCCCCCCCATCCGACAGCCCCTTCCCCCGGCAGTCATCACCTCCAAGGACCTGCAGAAACACGGCAACATCTGGGTCTGCCCCGTCTCGGACCACGTCTGCACCCGCTTCTTCTTTGTGTGAGTCCTGGGCTGCGCCCACCTCACCGGCACCCGTGGGACACCCATGGGACACCCCCTCACCCCTCCTTCTCCCCTTCCAGGTATGAAGACGGCCAAGTGGGAGACGCCAATATCAATACTCAGGATCCCAAAATCCAGAAGGAGATAATGCGTGTGATCGGGACTCAGGTGTACACAAACTGAGCGGCGGCAGGGCCACCCCCGGGGACACTCCCGGGTGCTGAGCAAAGACCCCGGGCAAGGCCAGGGGAAAGGATGGGCGGGTTTGGAGCCTCCCAGGCAGGGCAGACACGGGGGCTGACGCCGGTGGCTCCACCCTGTACATAGGCGTCAAGCATCCAGTGGGCACCAGGCGGGTTCAGCGGTCCCTTGTCCCCTCCCCGTCCCGTTCCCCAGTGTCCCCGACCCTGTGGCAGCGTGGAGAAGGAGCTGCGGGGGCTGGCGCGGCCGGTGGCCGCCCCTCCTGGCCTTGGCAACGATGGCGTTTTTATTGACGACGAGAAACCGAAGCAAAAAAAAAAAATTAAAAAAAATAACCAAAACAAACCCAAAAAACGCATTAAAAAAAAAGATAAAAGGAATCTGTGTCGGTGTAGTTTAACCTATTTAAATGGCCTGGGGCTGTGGGGAGGAGATGGGATGGTGGGGAAGGGATGGAGTCACAGGGGAAGGATGGGATCCCAGGGAAAGGGTCATAGGGAATTGATGGGGCTTTGGGAAGGGGAGGGGGCTGCTGGGAGGGAATCACACCATGGCAAAGGGATCGTGCTATGGAGCAGGGACCACACCATGGAGAATGGACTGTGCCTCAGGGATGGGACCACACCAAGGGGACGGGACCCCCGCAGGGACCAGTGATGCTGCAGAGACTCACTCACGTGCAGAGCGAGATGGAGACCTCCCAGGGACTGCGCTTCATCTCAGCCCTTGCCAATCCCAATAACTACACGGATACGGAGTCGGCGCCAGCACAGGTGCGTCCTGCTACGCCCAAACCCGGATGAAAACCCATCAAAGAAGCCCTGGAGGCTGCTGGGGCTCAGCGTGGGGACCCCCGGGAAGTGGTGGGGGGCTGGCAGTGGTAGCGAGGTCCCCCACGGTGCTGGGGCTCCCCAGGTTGGTCACGGCAACACGAGGCCACAGCAGTAAAATATCAGCCCTTGGGAGACGGTGGCTACTGCGGCATCAGCCGGAAGCCACCCGGGGACACCGGCCAGGGCTGTGGGGGTCCCTCACCAGGGGTTCAAGGGTCCGACGGATTTAAAAAATAAAAATAAATACCCCAAACCAGCCCTTTGCCACCCCGCCAGAAGCACGGGCGTTGTTTTCAACCAGGATTTATAAAGAAAGTTAAGAATCAACTTTTAAAATGTCCTGGTTTGGGTACAGTCACCAGCTGAGACCCAACAGGCTCATCACACCAGTGGGCGCACTCTCAGCGTCACTTCTGGTGTCTCCTGCCCTCGGGGAGGTGACGGAGGGATCCCAACATCTGTCCACCACTGCTCGTCCCGCACTGGCTGCTTGACGTCGATGTCCCCAAAGGCCACCTAAACCCAGGCAGAGGGGACACCAGGCAGGCGGCTATCCCCTTGCCACCTACCCTGCCAGCCATCCCATTTTTTTTTTTGCTTAAATTTGTGGGGTTTGGGGTGGTTTGGTTTTTTTCCTTCCCTTAAATCAAGCCACTTTCTCACGATCACCACAGTCGCTCGTCTGCGGGTGTGGCTGCGAGGGGACATCCCACGGGACACGTTAACGTCCTCCAGAAGCTCCCCCATTGCTCGGAAAGAACAACGAAACGACAGGGGCCGGGTCCTGCCTCAGTTCCCTCTGCAGCCACGGTGAATTCCTCCAGAAAATGGTAGTTCCTGGGAAAAAAGCAAATAAAAAGAGAGGCCCATGCTCCTCTCCCGGCTTCACCAAATTCCTGGCAGATGCTTTGGCCCGGCCGGAGTCAAGCTGGTCAAAAAGGGGTCCCCGGTATCATCTTCTCGGGGTAATTTGGGTGGTGGGACGCGGCAGCAATTGCTCCAAAGAACCAACCAAGGTGACGATTTTGACAAAATAAGTTTATTTCACTTCGCTTTGTTTCTGCCGAAACCTCACATTTTTCTTTTTTTTTTTTTTGGCTGAAAAAAAAAAAACCAAAATCCCCCAAAACCAACTGAAAACGCAAAGAACCGCATTGCTTCGCCCTCTCCTGGAGGCGACTGAAGGGGCTCTTTCAAGCTGGTTGACTCCCCCGCTGCTGGCTCCCGCCTGGGCTGCGGGGCTGGGGGAGCCACCACAGATCCCCAAAAAACCCCCCCTCTGCATCCCCCCATCCCCGGCCACAAATCAGCCCCCCAAAACCGAGCCCTTGAGCCCCGCGAATTGGCCTCCCAAAACCGAGCCCTCTAGGAAACGCTCGCAGCTCTTAACGCCCAAGGTTTTTCTCAACCTTCTTGATTTCTGTTTTTTTTTCTTCTTCTTCTTCTTTCCTGTTTTTGTTTTTTTGTGTGTTTTGTTTTTTTTTTAAATTAATTTATTTATAGATATATTTAAAAAAAGCAATAGTCCTTTGGTCCCTAAACTCTAAGGAATGATATGACTCTGAAACAAGTAATCCTATGTCCCTGTGCCAGTGACAAGCAGGGGAAGCGTGTGTCCCGCCGCCCTGCTCCATGGGATATATATATATATATACTTATTTATATATATCTTCTATAAGTCCAACATCCTTTGATCCTTTTTTTTTTTCCCGACGTGCGGAAAAAGAAAATCTTGCCCTTTTTCTTTTTTCCAAACAAGCATCCTCCAGGTGAAGCGCCCGAGGCTGGTCCCGTCCCACCGGCTTTGGTTTAAAAATCCATTTGGAGCCTCTTTTCCTCGTTTCTCCTGGGAAATCGGTAGCAGCAAATGAGTGCTTTAAAAAAAAACACAAAGGTAGATCGTATCCCGGCCGCCCGGGGCCGTCGTCCTTTCTCCCGGCGAGGGATTTGGTGAGTCCCGGCAATCGGCCAGCGGCGAATCTCAGCCCCAGGGCTGCATTGGTCTCCTCCTTCCTTGTCTTCCTCGCTCTCTCGTTCCCGTTAAGTAACAAACAAGACCGGTTTGGGAAACAAAAATCAAAAAAGAAAAGAAAAGCTACGACCAGAATGGCTCTCTTCTTCGCCGTTTTTCTCCATCACCTCCTCCTCTTCTTCCTCCTCTTCCTCCTCCGGGATGTGTTGCAAAGAAAGAGAGTTACGGGTTTGGATACTGCACTTGGGGAAGGGGAAAGTCGTCAGACACCACAGGACGCCCGACCTGCAAAACAACAAAGGGGCCGTTAGCCTGTGTCCTGGGGGATGGAGGGAAGGAAGGACAGAGAGAGGGATGGAGAGAGGGAGCCCACACACACAGACGGTCCCAGGCACAGAGACACCCCCCCCGCACAGGCTCGAGGGCATTTTTGGAGAAAACACGGCACCTGTGATGCTTTAGGTGAGCCAAGCCCCACCGCCAGGTCCCCCAGGGCATCGCAGAGGGTGCAGCAGGGCCAAGCCCCCCTGTGTTCCCCCCCCCTACCTCTCCGCAGGGCCAGGGTAAGCAGGGGTCAGTAGGGTCTGTTGGCATCTTTCGGCCGCTTTAGCTGGACTTTTAGCCTCTTCATGCCGATCTGGAAGCCGTTCATGGCCTGAATGGCTGCCTGAGCGCTTGTCGGATTGTCAAAACTGACGAAACCTGGGGGCGAGGGGCGAGGTGACAGAGGAGTTTGTCACTGTAAACATCGCAGGTTGCCACTTTGCTTCAGCTGAGGCGTTGAAATCCCGTGGGACGCTCCTGCGGGAGCCCCAGGTTGGGGGTGCTGGGAGAGGGGGATCGTGGGGTAACAGCACAGCCCCAGATTGCAGGGGACTGGGTGATGGGCTGATGGCATCTCTGGGGGCACCAAGGTTTGCAGGGACACTGAGGTGACAGGGTCTGTGGGGACACCAGCATAAGAGGGTCCACAGGGACACTGGAGTGGTCTGCAGGGACACCAGGATGGGATGTGCGGGCTCATGGGACACCTGAGTGACAGGGTCTGCAGAGACAGCAAGGTGATGGGGCCTCCAAAGACACTGGGGCGACGGGGTCTACGGGGACACCAAGGTGAGCAGATCTGTGGGGACACCAAGGTGACAGGGTCTGTAAGGACACCAAGGTGAGCAGATCTGTGGGGACACCAAGGTGACAGGGTCTGTAAGGACACCAAGGTCTGCACATCTGTGGGGATACCAGGGTGACGGGGGTCTATGGGGACACCAGGGTGATGGGATTTGTGGGGCCACCAAAGTGACACAGGCTACAGGGACACTGCAGTGACAGGTCTGCAGGCGGCAGTGGTGCCACTCAGCCGCGTGAGCAGAGCAGACATGGCAGCGGCAAGCGGTGACCAGCCCTCCCTGGCAGGCATGCCGGCAGGTGCACGAGGCGGAGGACATAGGGTAGGGGACAGCATAAGAGGGGACAGCAAGAGGGTACGTCCTTCTGTCCTGGCACGGTGCAGGACAAAAATCCCGCCCGTTGGCCCCAGGACGGACAGATGCGTTGCTCCAGCCACGGTACGGCTTCGGTCACCCATCGGTGCTGCCCGAGCCAGACCCCTGAGCTGGGGATGTCAGGGAGAGCCGGACCCCTGAGCTGGGGACGGGGGAGAGCTGGACCCCCGAGCTGGGGACGGGGGAGAGCTGGACCCCCGAGCTGGGGACGGGGGAGAGCTGGACCCCCGAGCTGGGATATCAGGGAGAGACGGATCCCTGAGCTGGGACACCGGGGAGAGACAGACCTCCAAGCTGGGGACATTGGGGAGAGCTGGACCCCTGAGCTGGGACACCAAGGAGAGCCAGACCTCCGAGCTGGGGATGCTGGGGAGAGCTGGACCCTCGAGATGAGACATTGGGGAGAGCCAGACCCCTGAGCTGGGACATCAGGGAGAGCCAGACCCCTGAGCTGGGACATCAGGGAGAGCCAGAGGCCTGAGCTGGAATGTCAGTGAGAGCTGGACCTCCAAGCTGGAGACCAGGGAGAGCTGGGATGTCGAGGAGAGCTGGATCCTCAAGCTGGGATGTTGAGGAGAGCCAGATCCCTGAGCTGCGATATTGAGGAGAACTGGACCCCTGAGCTGGGGACTGGGGAGAGCTGGACCTCCGAGCTGGGACGTCGGGGAGAGCCGCACACCAGGACTTACCAAAGCATTTACTCTGGTTGGTGGCACGGTCCACAAAGACTTTGGCAGAGATGACATTGCCAAAAGGCAAGAACATCTGCGTGAGCTCCGCGTCCCCGAACTCCTGGGGCAGGTGATAAATAAACAGGTTACAGCCTTCGGGACCTGGGTGACACACAAAGGACAGCCGCACGTCAGCCGCGAGGCGGGGGTCACCCTGGGGGGGGAGCAAAGAGCCACCGGCCCCACGGCAGGGTGCCCCCCACAACCCCTCACCTTCTCGCTGCTGCTGCGGGATGATGGGTGCTTGCTGGGGAAAAGCTTGGCTGATGGGTGCATAGGCGGTGGGATACGCTGCTGGAAGAGAGAAACGTGGAGCTGAGACCCCGGCACCCACCCCAGCCCCGGGAAGGGCTGGGGACAGGGATGTCCCCCGCTGCCACCCTTGATGGAGGTCCCTCTCCTGCCCCAGGACTGCTGGCTCTGCCCTTCCCACCCCTGCCGGCATGGCCCCGGCCTCCCGGCACGCCAGGGATGCAGGAATGGCTCTCCCAGGAGGGACGTTGGTGACAGCAGTAATAGAGCCTCATGGTTGAGGAAAGCCAGCACTTTTGGTTGAAAAAATGAACAATTTGGGGTCCAAAACTTGATTTTCTGTTGAAAATCTGAAAATCGCTGTTAGTGCTCCTAGTTAAATGGCTGCCGGGCTCGACGTACTTCCGCAGGATGCTTTGACTCCCTTCTCTCTGTGGCCCATCTCCTTGGCCATCAGATTCGGCCGTGCGATGAACATCCAAGGATTTTTCATGTCTTGGTGCGTCCATGGCCGTCTCTACCAGCAGGCTGGCGTGTCGGCAGGATCCAGCATGGAGCCAGCTCTCCATCACTGCCCAAACCTCGCCCCCTCTCCTAGGTACCACCGCCAGCTCTCCCCCACGGAGTTATCTCAGACCCGTGGGCATTAAAACTCACTTTGCTCCATCCAAAATTTGCACGGAGGGCCGTGCCGGGAGCGCATCTGTGTTGCTGGGGACGAGGGGATGGTGCTCTGCATCAGTGTCACCCCCACCGCTGCCCCGGAGCTCCTGCCAGTGTACGGCACCCCATGCTCACCACATTAATCTGTGACCAAGCACGCTGCCCCAATCCTGTGGTTCAACCCCAAGGTGACGTTCACCCCCCAAAAATAAGGGTGAGGAGCAAAGAGGGGAGAGAGGGAAGAAGTGCAAAGCAAAGTTTGAGACCTGCATAGTGCTGCATGCCTGCGTAGGCTTGCTGGAGGGGATCGGCCACCGTGGGGCTTTGAGCTGGGAAGAGAAAAGAAGGGAGAAGGAAGAGAGAATAAGCAAGAGAAATCCGGGGATGAGCAGCTCCCACAGGAGAGAGCTCTCGGCCAAGCACTGCCGCAGAGGGGCAGAGCTGCTCCCTGCTCTTTCATTGGAGCCAAGAGCATCCCCCTGCTTGCAAAGGCGGCAATGCCACAGGAGGAGGGATTTCGATGGGGATCGGTGCACGGCTGGTTCATCCAGCGTGTTCCTGGGGTGGGGAGCACCCCCGGAGCCTGCCGCGTGAGCCGAGCACGTGTCCCCAGTCCCGAGGGAATGTGGCGGAGCCCCCTGGAAGGCTCCAAGGAGGGTTACCAGGGTAGGGGTGGATGCCGTTGGTATAGATGGTCTCCGAGGCGGGCTGCCCGTTGGTCTGCGGCGGCAGTGGGCTGAAGCCGTTCACCCCAATTGGCGTGGCGATGCTGGGCACGGGCGCTGTGCTGATGCCAGGGGGGGTGCTCGTACCTGCAGGAGGGAGGTGTCAGCACCAGCAGCCCCCCCTGAGGTTGCTGAGCAGGATGGGGAGCAAAGGGAGGGGGGTCATACCTGAAGAGGGGGTGAGGGGGGCAGCCACCAGCCCGCTGACGTTGAAGGCGGCCATTTGCTGCATCTGGGCGGCGGCGATGGCAGCCATGGGGTTCAGGCAGGTCCCCTGCGCAGCCGCCATCAGGGCTGCCTGCTGCTGCATGATCTTCAGGAAATAAAGGGGGAAAAAGGGGAAAGTGAGTGAGTGGCAGAGAGAAGGGGGGAGCAGGGGAGGAAAAATTAGCATTCCCGCTTTGCACCCACGCACGGGGGCTCGCAGGGATAAATGCCACCCGCTGCCGGACCCGGGGACAGGAGGAGGTCTAGGTGACACTAAAAGAGGCGATACATGGGACTGCTGCACCCTACAGCCATGCCACCCTCACCTGGGGGGTGAAGCCTTCTGAGTGTGCCCCTAAATGGGGATACACCAACCCTGACGGGCATCCGCACCCACTGGCACTGGTACAACTTCACGCAGGCTTTCACGGGCAAAACCAACCCCCCCCACTCGCGGGGCTCCCCCAAAACCCCCAGGTCCCAGCCGGTGCCAGCTCCTACCGCTTGCGTATAGGCCCCGTAGGCGCCAAACTGGATGGTCATGGGGTTGAAGATGCCCAGCTGCCCTGCCATCTGATGCATCCGCCGCAGGGTCCTCTCCTTATCGGTGTCTGCAAACTTCACTACCAGGCTGGACGAGGCACCCTGAGACAGGGGGAAGAGGGGGCTGAACGGCAGGACCCCGGCAATGCCCCTGAAATGTCTCCCTGCTCCGGGGAGGGACCCACTGGCTCACAGCAGCCACAGCATCCTCAGCCCCGGGGATGCTGCCCGGCTTGGCAGCAACAACCAGCAATCGATGTGAGGTTTAATTATAGCCAGTTTTTTCTCCCTGGCAGCAGCTCCCTGACCTCTGTTTCCTTTTTCCCCTCCTTGTTCACAATTTTGACCTTCGACGTTAATTAAACAGCCCCTTTCTCCAGCGTGGAGGGAATTAGCCCTGCGCGCTCAGCCCCAGAGCTCAGCGCCCAGGCAAGGATGAACCTTGGGGTGATCTGGCCGACAAATTGCCGGTCTGTAGGATTTTGATCTAATTAGACAGAGGATCAAATTAGCTGGTGATTGGATTATGCAGGCAGCATGGGGTCGAACGGGGCAGGGCGAGAGCCTGGCACTTACCGGCATGGTTTGGCTGCCGTGCAGGCTGTTGATGGCAGCCTGCGCCTCGGTGTGGCTGCCATATTTCACAAAGGCACAACCTAAGGGCAGAGAGGGGACACAAGAGAGGTTGGATTCAGCCACTGCGGGAGCCAATGCTGACCAGCCAGCGGCTCCCACACTCCATGGGTGCCGACAGCCCACAGAGCGCTCACCCGGCTCCCCCAAAGCCCACCTTTGCTGGCTCCGTCAGGCCCTCGGAGGATGGTGCACTCCTCAATCTGGCCAAAAGGCTCAAAGAGGCGCCGGACGTCATCCTCGCTCTGTTGCTTCCCCAGCATACCCACAAAGAGCTTCCTGTCTTCTAAAAACAAAACCAAGCCCCTCAGAGAGCAGGATGCTACCCACCATCCCACCCCCTCATCCCCGGTTTGCAAGAGGCGCATGGAAGGGAAAGAGCCGGGTAACACCGGAGCCTGGGCAGAGAGCAATGCTGATCTGCCAGCAAATACACAGGGTTTATCACCTCCATCCTACAAAATGCTCAGGGTGGAAAAACCTCTCCTGCAGGGAAATTGCTGAGGGGTGAAGCTGCGAAGAGCTGGCTCTTGCTTCAGGGACCAGAGCTGGGGCTTTTCCTGGGGATGGAGGAGCTGGCTCCCCCGGCACTGATGCGAGATGCGGCTGGGAAACAAAGAGAGCCCGCAAAACAGTGGCGACTGCCTTTGTATGATTGACTCGCAGAATAACCCGCAGCCTCCGGCCGTGCCCAGGGGACATAAATAACCCAAACATGAGAGAAGGGAGAGTAAATAATGAGAATTTCATGATTATTACCAGCATCTGTCTTGCGCAGCCGCGCGCTCCCGCTGCGCGCTAATGGCATTTGACAAAGAAAATAAGGTGCCCTGTCAAGAGCGTTGCCGGAGAAATAAATAAATAATGGCAGGAGACGATTAATGCTCTGTCCGTTAAGGTACCAGGAAAATTAGTTAAGGGAATAGGGCTCTGTGTTGTCTAGTTAAACATAAACCATCTCCCGGCCAAGGCGGCCGAGGGGAGCTGGCTCGGTGGCCGAACATCGCCTCCTGGGCGAGGGGGCCAGAGCCAGGCGCCTGAGCTCGCCCATCGATTTTTAATCCTTCACCAATTACGCTCAGTAAGTGGGTAATTTATTTGCCGGGTCCCTCTGGGACGTGCCGGGACCAGCTTGCAGCGTGTTTAATAACGTGCTTTGATTAGGGCGATATCTACCCCAGCTGTCCTGCTGAGGGCAGGCGGCCCTATGTGAGCATCCCACGTGTCCAAGCGTGCCTACGCGCCCAGAGCTTGCTTGCGGCACTGGGAACTTCAGGGAGTTTTGATCCGATTCCTGCAATTTTGCCCAAATTATTGACTCAGCCTTGAAATGCCGTGGCCCCACGAGCTGCAAACCCCCGCGGGAGATTGGGGGGGGGGGGGGGTGCCCAGCAGTTTCTATTTGAGAGGGGCTTGGGCCACGTGTGGCCAACTCCTGCACCCCGACTCTGCTGGGGTCCCCACAGGCATCTCTGGGCGGGTAATTAGGTTGTTTGATAGACGAAGGGGCTGTCAGGGAGCGGCTGGCTGGCGCTCTGCCCAGCACGATGTCAGGATGCTCACAGTATGACATCAGGATGTTCTTGGCATGACATCAGGACATTCTCGGCGTGACGTCAGGACGCTCCCCCCAGCTGGCTGGGCAGGGAGAGCCAAGATCACATTTGCTCTGTGCTCAGTTTCAGACGCCACTGGCAAAGGCAGCTCCTTTTGCATGTTTCTCTGCAAACAAACCTCCCCGTGGCAGCCCCCACGATGCCACCGTGTCCCCCATCACCCCCTGGGCTGGCCCTCCACCCCATTGCCCGTGCAGGGCAGCCGGGGAAGGGGGGACCTACCTCCTCGGCCCTCGCTGTCAGCAGGCTTCACCTGGATGGGGCGGTTCATCTGCAACACACAAGGGGAGCGGGCAGTCAGTGGCGGTGCCGTGCCCCCACCGAACCCTTTCCACGGGGAATGGCAGGATTCGGCCCCAGCCTGGCGCAGGGGGACAGAGTGGGGAGCAGGGGAGGGACCTGCAAAAACAGAGCCAGGGCTCGTGGCCACACCGAACCAGGGATGCCGCGGGAGGAGGGCAATGCTACAGCCCTGGGGACGGGTACCCGGTGCCGCAGGCGCCCGCCGGGCTGCCGGTGCCAGCCTTGGCCGCCTGCCTGCTTTCCTCGACTGCAAAGGACTGCAGAGGCGGCGGCAGCACCCGGCCAGCCCCGGCCCCTCCAGCAGCACCGGCACCACTCTCCTTTTCCCGATTCTCACCCAATTTCGGCCTCCTCTCGCGCGTTGCTGCCGCATGTACCCACGAGCATGATATGCGTGTGCAGAGGGACACGCTGGGACGGCGCACACGTCCCTGGCCTGCTGCCCCACGGAGCCATTTCTCCTCCTCTCTCCCCCTCCTTTTTCCCCCCATTTAGCCGAAAAATGCTACAATTACGGCCGTTTCCACGGCAACAAGCGTGCTTCCCCCGCGATGCTGCAGAGCCCGAGCCATGTGCTCGATGGGGTCGTCACGGCAACGGCGGGATGTCACGCATGACGGGGCAGCTGTGCGCACAAGTACACGGCTCAAGCACACGCAGGGACAGCCGAGGACACGTGTGCTGCTGTCGCACCCACGCAGGTGTGCACCCCCATCCCAGGGTTCTCCTTGTGCACCCCTGGAGGGGGTCCCCAAATTTAGGGGCTGGGTGGGGGCAGCACCACTCCCCCCCCCCCCCCCCCGTGAGGAAGAGGATGGCTAAGGAAGAAGAGGAGGGAGGTTTCCACGGCAACCGCCTCGTCTCCAGGGAAACGCGGGGAGAAATGTCAGCACAGAGCTGAGGATGCTCCAGGGAGGGGACCGGGTCCCCAGGAGCCGTGGAGTGGTACCAAGGGACATGGGGCCACCCGGCTGCCCTCGTGTCACTGGTCCCCCAAACATCCACCCCAACCCCAGCACCGGGGCAGGATCCAGCTCACCCCAAACCCAGGAGGCTGTGATGGCACGAAGACCTGTAGAACCACCATCCCCCTGTCCCCCACATCCCTGCCACGGCTGGGAGGAGGGAACCCCATTTTTGAGGGGGGGGGGCTGCCCCCCCTCCAGCGACCTGCCAGTCCCATTTACCAGTGCGATGGCCTTTGATGGAATAAATTTCCCGTGCCCGCTGCTGTATGCTTAATGTAATAAACCCAGCGAGTATGATTTAGAATAACATTTACGGAGCCGCAGAGTGTCATTTTGATGTGTCTCCCGTCTCCGCTCGCCGGTTATTAAACTGTATTGATTCTCCGGGAGCGGCTGATGTTTATAAATGTCAGGCCTCAGGGACCAGCTAACCTACCCCAAGGCTGCCGCACCGTGCCGGGGAGAAACGGCCCTGGCCTGTGGACTCCCCCAGAAGGGGGTTTTGGCACCCCTGACATCACCCTGTGCCCACCCCAGGATACTCAGTGCCCCCCTGCACTGGCTCCCATGGCACAGGTGGACGGCTTGGGCACCAAGACCTCCCCCTGCACCCGGGTGTCCGGCACCCACCTGTCTGCCTGTCCCCACAGCACCCCTGCACCGTGCCCCTGTGCCCACCCAGTCACTCAGCCACCCGCTGCTGCCCCACAGCCTTCCATCCATCCCCTGACACCCAAAAAACCACCCAGGCACCTCCCCCTGCTCCTGACGTCCATCTGTCCACCCCCAACACCCATCCGTCCATTCACCTACCCCTGACACCCACACAACCACCCACCCACCCATCTGGACCTAGGATTCACCCATCAGTTCACCCGTCCATTCCCCAATACCCATCCATCCCCATAACACCCATCCATCCACCCCCCAACCCCTACCCATCCCCATAGCACCCTTACACCAGCCCATCCATCCCCCATCTCCCTGCCACCTGCCTTTCCACCCCCTTAGCACCCATCCCTCCACCCCCATAGTACCCACAAATCCATCCACCCATCACCCCGCTCCCACCCATGTCCCCCCCCATCCATCCTTGCACACCCCAAGGACACACTGACGCACCCAGGCCCACAGGAGACCCTGTCTGGGGTGTTCCAGCACCCACCAGTCCCATCACTCGTGGGTGCCCCACAGAACCCCAGCTACAGCACCCCATGGCCAAACCACCAGTGTGCTACAGCCTGAAGGGGGTCACCACTGGCTGCTAAACCACCGCCTGACCCCTTGGGCACTGTCACCTGCTCAAATTCAGAGCCCCCCAACAACCTGGGCACCAGGGAGAGCCAGCCCATGGTGAACCCCTGCAGTGGGACCTGCCCCGTGGGAAAGGGTCACTTCTGGCCCTTTGGTGTCACCCTCCTCCTCCTTGCACCCGACAGCCAGAGGATCTGGCAGGCCACCACGCATCCGAATGAGCCGAGATGGAGGTGCTGGGTGACGCTGGAGCAGCGGGTGCCCACGGGAGCCTGGTGCCCACGTCACCCCTGGGGTCCCTAGGCAGCCAACACACGGTGCAGGGAGTCAGGCGCTCGGGTACAGGCAGCCATCCATCACGGGAACACCCTGCCAGAGCCCTGGGGGTGAACTCACAACAAGGGGACACAGCCGGCCTGGGGACAGTCACACCACCGCACAACCCCACACAGGCACACGACCATCCTAGCACACCCCCACGCACAACCACGCATCCCCTACAGCCGCACTCCCGCTCCTGCACACCTCTGAGCACAACCACAGACCCACATACAGCATCCTCCACGCACGTCCACCCATCCACAGCTGCACGCTTGCCTCAGCACCCCCCCCCGCACAACCGTACACCTACACAGCCACACGCTTGCACCCACGCACAACCGTACATCCGTCCTAGCATGACTGCACACCCACATGCAGCCGCACACCCACCCCAACCCTGTGCACACCCGCACACAACACCCCTACACCTGCCCACCCTGAGACCAGAGTCCTCATAAGCACCCACCCACCCACAACCACACACCCACACAACACCCACAACACCCTCCCCACAGCTGTGGATTTGGCACAAGCACAGGCTTATGCTCCAGGGTGCACAGCCGGCACTGCCATCCATGCCAGGCAGGGACACGACGCCTCTTGCCTCAGTTTCCCCATTGCGGCAGCAGGACCCACGGAGGGACCCCCGGCAGTCTTCTGTGGACACACGGACGCCCAGTGCTGGACACCACCCCTGGATGGCCACAGCTCCCCCCCAGCAGCATCCACACCCCATTCCCACCACCACCCACACACACCTGAGCCCTGCACACACCCGGCCAGCTCCCCCACTGGGCACCCACAATGTGGGAGCCCACGCAACACCCATACGCACACACGCACTCTCTGCTCCCTGCTAGCACCCGGCGTGCGCACACACGCACGTGCGCACACTTAAACACCCCCCACTGCCATCCCCCAGGCCCACATACGCCCACACCCCGTGCGCACAATCCCTGGGTGCAAAGACACCCTTCGCACCCGCTCACACACAGCTGCTGACATGCTTGCACGCCGCTGATGTGCAACCGCTCCCCACCAACACCTACTTGTGCACGCCCGAGGGGCAAAACCATACCCCTGCCAACGCGCGCAGGCACCCTCGCACCATCAGCGGGTGCAACGCCCCCCAGCACATCCCCTTGCACACCTGCAACCACACGCACAGCACCAACACCCACACCCGAGCCCAGGGTAAAAAAATATACCCGCCAGCCAACACACAAACCCATCCCTGGCTGCAGATACACCCTCTTCACCAACACAGGCGTGCACACGCTCCATCCCTGCCTGCAAATACACCCCGCTCACCCACACCCCACCGCCACACAAGCAGCCCTGGGCGCAGATATACGCTCCCACCAACACCCACCCTCACACGCAGCATCCCTGCGTGCAGATACACCCTCTTCCCCAACGCCCCCCCACCAACACCCTCCCCATCCCTGGGTGCAGGTACACCCTCCTTGCGAATACACGCATGATCGCGACCCCCGTCCCGGGGTGGGGGGGCAAATACACTCTCATCACCAACGACCGCCCCGCCAACGCGTGTACCCCATCCCTGGGTGCGGACCCACCCTCCCCACCGACACCCACGCGCACACACCCCATCCCGGGGTGCAGATCCACCCTCCCCACCGACACCC
>NW_010972775.1:1048587-1052879 GCF_000737465.1 Haliaeetus leucocephalus
GTGCACGGGCAGGCGCGAGTGTGCAGAAGCAGAGAGGGGTGTGCCCACGGGTGTGCGCGCAGGCACGCAGGGGTGCGAGCGCAGGCACGGAGGGGTGTGCGCAAGCATCGAGGGGTGTGCACGGGCACGGAGGAGTGTGCACAGGCACGGAGGAGCGTGCACAAGCATCGAGGGGTGTGCACGGGCACGGAGGAGTGTGCACAGGCACGGAGGAGCGTGCACAAGCATCGAGGGGTGTGCACGGGCACGGAGGAGTGTGCACAGGCACGGAGGAGCGTGCACAAGCATCGAGGGGTGTGCACAGGCACGGAGGAGCGTGCACAAGCATCGAGGGGTGTGCACAGGCACAGCCAGGTGAGCAGACGGAGGCGTGAGCCCAGGCGCAGGGGTGTGCACACACGCAGACGCCTGCCCGGATGCATGCCCACGCACCGCTACGTGCACACGCGCGCAGAGGGGTGCGCACAGGCGTGTGCCCGCGCAGGGGTTCATGCCCGCGTGCCCACGTTCAAGCACGTGCTCAGGTACACGCCCCTGTGCTCACCTTGTGCAGGGTGAGAAGCGAGCAGCTACAGCAGCCACAGACCTCGCACACGCGTGTGTGCACATAACATGCTCGCCTGTGTCCCACAGGCAGGGCCTGACCCCACACCTCCTTTAGGCTCCCAAAGTGGGCTGTTAACTCTCAAACCTACCGATGCACAGCACCACCGGTGAGAGCACGGCTCAGGAAGCCGCGAACTTCGTCCCCCTCCATCGGCTCCACACACCCAAGGCAGGGATTGATATTCACGGGCCCCGGCGCTTTCCCCAGCCAACCAGCGGCCCTATTGATTTTTATTTAGGCGAATAATTAAATATTTATTTTCACTTTGTTAAGCTCGGGAGGTCGGAGCCCACAGAAAGCGCAACAGCACGCGGGCAGCAGGAAAATCAATGCCTTGGTTTGCGGCCGCTGGAAGCAGCTCCTGCGCCCGCACCCTGGGTAGGTGTCACCGTCCCCCTCCCCAGCTCACCCCGACCCCCCTGGTGTCACTTACCCCTGGCAGCGTCTTCTGCTCGTGCAGGGCGCTCTGCGCCTTCAGGGCCGAGTCGCGGGCGCAGTAGGTGAGGAAGGCACAGCCTGCGGAGACGGGGAGATGGGGTCAGTGTCTGGCCCGGCACCACCGCAAAGCCCCAGGCACACAGAGAGCTGGCGGTGCGGCTAATATGGTGCTGGGGTGTCACCCAGCAGCCCAGCACCCCAGCACACTGGCACCCAGCACCCCGGCATCCTGGTACCGTGGCATCCAGCACCCCAGCACCCTGCCATCCTGGCACGCAGCACTCTGGCACCCTGGCATCCAGCACACCAGCACCCTGGCACACTGGCATCCAGCATCCTGGTGCGCACCACCGCCAGCGGGGTCAGAGCTCAGCCCTGAAACAGGGTGGGAGATCTCAATACAGAAGAGATGGAGCACCAGGATGAAGGAAGGAGGAAGGCAAGAGCAGGCAGCGAGTCTGGCAGCACACAGGCAGTGGCGCTCCGGCCCCAGGCTCCAGGGAAAGCCGCAGCCAAAGCCCTCCGGGAAGCGGATCTCCAGGCGTCAAGGCCGCTCATCCCGGCTTGCCGCCACACTTCTCCTGGTCCGGAGCATCCTCCTCGCGATGAACCTCGCGTGGCGAAGGCACTCCGGCTCCTCCGACATCGCGGCGCTTCGGGAATCGGGAATACGCCTGGGGCGAGGTTTTCCCACGCTGACTCACGCTGCCGAGCCACTCGAGCGCCCGGAGCTGGCAGTGACAAGCAAGCCCCGGGGACGGGGTCTGGTCCTCTCCCCTCCGTCCCTCCCGTTCCTGCGGGAGCATCCCGGGTCCCTGTGCCGCCGCCACGCCGCTCCCTCCCCAAGGGCTCCCCCCCAATTTGCTGGGGTCACATCCAAAAGCGTCTGAAAGTGACATTAAAACAGCAGCAAAACAGTTTCCCTTCAACAAAGTAAATATTTAATGAATAAAATTGACATTGATGCATTTTTAATATTGGCACAATTAAATCCGCCAGCTGATTAAGTATTAATAACTCTTAATAAGTACAATCAGCGTGCCTGGGAGGAGAGGGAGCGCGGCAGCAGGGCGGGGGGATGCCAAGGGATGGGGTCCCTCGCTTGCCTCAGGGTGTTGGGGACATCTGCCCTCGCAGGGAGCAAGGAGAGATCACCCCCGGTTAAATATTATCCCACTGCGGGTGGAAAGGGGAGGTCAGCACAGTGGCTCGCGTCAGTCCCGGTGCCATTTCCAGTGTTTACCATCTGTAATCATGTTGGCTTCCTCCTCCCCGCTCTTTTTTACCCCTTTTTTTCCCCCTTTTCCCCTGCAGGAAACAATGTGGATGGTGGCCAGGCATTCCAGAGAAGTTCGGAGGGCTGGAGAGGGAGCAATCCTGCTCCGGAGGCTTGCCAGGAGGAAAGATGCCGTTCAAATTAGAGGAGCGTCCGCAATTAAATGGCGCGTCTGGGCCGCAGCAGTTGAAGCCCGCGCTGGAGGAAGCGCCGAGGGGGCTCAGCAAGGTGCAAATCCCATTGTTCAGGGAACACAAGCAGCTTCAGAGGCGCCTGGAGACATTTCGGAGGCCACGGTGCTGAGAACGATGGAGTCCAGGCAGCTGCCCCATGGCCAAAGGGCACCGATGCAGCCGCATCCACAAGCGCCTAGTTTCGGCTTCCCGGAAAGTCCTGGCAAAGCAGGCGCTGCCTGTGGCACAGAGGCTCGGCAACAGTGTGTAGAGGAGCATTGAGATCCCATCTGGGTGACACCCAGAGTGCCCTGACCCTGCTCCGGCGGCACCAACCCCCAGCTCACGGGTGGGAGGTTCCATAAAGACCTTGGTGGTGCACGCGTGAGCCCCTCAGCATGCCGCTGTTGGGGGTGCCAGGTGCTCTGCACCCCGTGCCGGGATGCCAGCCAGGCCAGCAGTGATCCCAGTCCCGCAGGTCACAGAGGCCTAGGACACGGCACAGGCAGGGGGCCAGGCAGGTGGGTGCCCCCATCTGCGGTGGGTGCCTGTATCCCAGGTGGGTGCCTCCATCCCAGGGGTGCTCCAACTCCAGGGGTACCCAAAACTCAGGTGGGTGCCCTGATGCCAAACAGGTGCCCCCAACCCAGGCAGGTGCCCTAAACACTATTGGGGTGCTCCCAGCCCTGGGATGCTCTGACCCCAGGGGTGTCCCCAAGCCAGATGGCAGCTCCCAACCCCAGATAGACACCCTAACGCCATGTGGGTGCCCGCACCCCAGGCAGGTGTCCCCATCCCAGGGGTACCTCCACCTTAGACTGGTGCCTCTGCCTCAGGGGTACCCCAATCTTAAGGGGGCCACATACCCGGATGCCCCATACTGGGGTATCTTCGCCTCAGGGGTGGTGCCCCCACCTCAGGGGTGCCCCACACTGGAGGGACCATACCAGGGTGCCTCCACCTCAGGGATACCTTCACATCAGAGGTGCTCCATATTGGGGTGCCCCATATGAGGGTACCTCCACCTCAGGAGTACCCCGTACCAGGGTGCCCCACCTCAGGCATACCTCCCCCTCAGGGTGCTCCCCCTCAAGGGTGCCCCCATCTCAGGGGTACTTTCACCTCAGGGGTATCCCCACCTTATGGGTACCTCCAGATCAAGGGTACATCCACCTCAGGGGTATCTCAGCTCAGAGGTGCCCGATACTTGGGTGCCCCACCTCAGAGGTGACCCACCTCAGGGGTACCTCCATCTCAGGGCTACCTCACCTCAGGGGTACCCCCACCTCAAAGGTGCCCCATACCAGGGTATGCCCACCTCAGGGGCACCTCCAGATCACGGGTGCCCCATCTCAGAGCATCCCACCTGAGGGCTACCCCTACCTCGGGGCGCTCCACCTCAGAGCGTCCCACCTCAGGGGTGCCTTCACCTCAGGGGTGCCTTCACCTCAGGGGTGCCCCATACTTGGGTTTCCCACCTCAGGGTCTTCCACCTCAGGGGTACCCCTACCTCAGGGCGCTCCACCTCAGGGTGTCCCACCTCAGGGGTGCCTTCACCTCAGGGGTGCCTTCACCTCAGGGGTGCCCCATACTTGGGTTTCCCACCTCAGGGTCTTCCACCTCAGGGGTACCCCTACCTCAGGGCGTCCCACCTCAGGGGTGCCTTCACCTCAGGGGTGCCCAACCTCAGGGTGTCCCACCTCAGGGGTGCCTTCACCTCAGGGGTGCCCCACACCCGGGTGCCCCACCTCAGGGCGTCCCACCTCAGGACGCCCCAACCTGGTCGTGCGCCGCCGGC
>NW_010972775.1:1053118-1066585 GCF_000737465.1 Haliaeetus leucocephalus
CCCGCCCCCGGCTGCCCCCTGCCGGGCTGTCCCCGAACCCCTTCGTCCCCATCAGTCTCCGGCCTCCGTCACGCCACGTACCCCACCCCCCCGTCGCCTCCTGTCACCCCCCCATCGTCACCCTCGGTCGTCACCCCCCCGTCGTCACCCCCTCGTCACCGTCACCCCGAGGCGGGGCTGGCCAAGGCACTGAGCAGCCTCCTGCCTTCGCCCCCTGTGGCCCTCAGTAGGTTCCAGAGTGAACGCCCCACTCCTCCCCGCCAGCCACCACCTTAGGGCAGGATTTAAATAGGCAGAAAAGGCTCAAATTTTGGCACTTTTGCATTTTTCGCCTCGATGGACCCCACGCCGCCCCGGTAGCCCTCTTGGGGCTGCCCCAGCTGGGGGGGAGGGGAAAGGAAGCGCCTCCCTCCTGCACCCCCCGTGCCACCCCGAAAAATCTGTAATTAGACCGAACGGCATTAATACCTGGTGCCGTCGTTAATTAATTACTCCCAGAGCAGCAGCTGGGCTGGGGGTGCCCGGCTTCCCCAGCACGCTGCCACATGTGTGCAGGTGTGTGCAAGCATGTGTGAGCATGGGGGCGGGTGTGCAAGACTGTGCAAACGTGTGCACGTATGTTGCAAGCACGTGCGTGTGCACGTGTGCGTGCCTGTGCAAGCCTGTGCGTGTTTGTGTAAGCGTGTGCAAGCATGCACACGTGCATGCACGGTCAAGTGTGTGCAAGCGTGTGCATGCAAGCATGTGCGAGCATGTGCAAGCACATGCATGTGCTGCAAGTGTGTGTACGTGGTTGCAAGAATGTGCACATGCGTGCAAGAACATGCAAGAGTGTGCACGGGCACATGCAGCTTCATGCCCGTGTGACAGTGCGTGAGTGCTTGCATGCATTTGCATGTGTGCATGCGTGTGCGCAAGCACGTACAGGAGTGCATGTGTTTGCAAGTGTGCATGTGCACGTGTGTACACACGTGTGCACGAGTGCACGTGTTTGCAAGGACCCATACGCATGTGTGTGCAAGCATGTGCATGAGTGCACGTGTTTGCAAGCGTGCACACGCCTGCAAGCGCGCGCGTGCAAGCATACGCAAACATACGCAAGCATGTCGCAGTAAAACCCACTGGACGGGGACAGCGCCCAGGGTGGGCACCCACGGGTGGGTTTTGGAGGCGCGGAGCGTAATCCTGCCGAAATCCGGGGGCTCAGCGGCTGTTCTTCACCGCCGCTTGGGTTTATTTTTAAACCCGTTGGCCCCGAGTGATTCACACGCTGCCTGTTCTCCTCTGCTCCCCGGCAAGTTTTACGCGACCAAAATAGATGTTCTGGAAGGAATGGGCCGCGCGGCGAGGCCGCGGCGGAGGAAAGCGGGGTGCTCCCTCCCCACCGACAGGGATCCCGGCCAAGATGGTGGTTTGGGGGAGATGCTGGCGCAGACCCCCCCCCGGGAAGCAGGGCCGTGGATACTAACCCCCTTCCTCCATGCCTGGCACCCCCTCAGAGCCCAAAGCGCTGCAGCCCGGCAGCGAACCACAGCGTCTGAGCTGTCCTTCCCCTGGTGCGGCTGCGGGCAGAGCCAGGCAGAAGCGGCCACGCAGAGGTGGAGCAGATGCCCGGGTCTAAAGCACCGGAGGCCACCCGCCTGGACCAGAAGAGAAAGCTTCTGCTCCCCAAATACCCCCGAGGTTTTTCACGCTGCAGAGCGATGCTTCCCAAAGCCAAGGGAAGCATTTTGCCCCAGGATACAGGAAGGCAGCCCTTCCCCTCCCAACCCGAGTGGGGGGGGGATCCCTCTACCCCAAATCTGGCTAAATTTCCCTGCTTAAGGGTGGCTGGGCTTCACAAGCTTTTTTTCCCCCCTTTAAGATGTATCACTTCAGAGGAACAGTGTTTGGGTATCCTTTCGCAGGAGGGTAAAGAAGTGCAAGACTTGACAATTTCTGAATATTTTTAATGCAAAGTTAATACTGTATTTTTAAAGTTCAACAGTAAAAGGTTTCCAGCCATAACAACAGATCTCACTCATTTAAGACCGAGACACACATACAACAGTCCCATCAGCCAGGATTTCTCCTCGAGAGATCACCCCATTCCAGCTGGACAGGGTTTCCAGTGCAGCAACCACAACCATCAAAGGACAAGAACCACGGCTGTCCCAGCTCTGCGGGACAGTAGTACCACCACTCTCTTCTCCAAGGAGGATACTATCCAAACCAAACCCCTCTGGATGTAGGAGACCTGGAGCTGAGCTCCCCACCCCAAGGACAACAGTGCCTGCGCTGTTGGAGGATGGATCAGTTGGCCAAATCTTGAGCAGACGCAACAGCTGATTGAAGAGCTGAGCAGTGACTCCGTAATATCTACACACCGCTCACACCAGGTTTGCAAGGTCTCCTTGGAGAAGCTTCAGACTGTCTTCTTCTCGGGATAAGCCAGAAGAGGAGATGGCTGCAGACACGGTTTAGGACAGCAGAGACGGTGGCTTGCAGGCAAGCCTTCTGCCCGGACGTAGGCAGAGAGAGAAGAGAGAGAGACAAGGAGAGGAACCACCACCACAAAGTTGACCGCTGGTGCACGGAAGGCCACAGAAGCAAACCCAAGGTGGGGTGTCACCTGTCCTGGCACAGGTAGTGCCTTGGTCAGGTGCAGACGGTGGGAGGTCAAGGTGAAAAAACTGGGGGAGCCCACACCTTTTCATCACCTTCTCTCTGCAGGGACGGAGTCTGTGATAATGGCAGAGATTAAACACCGTTTATCCAGCTGAGCAGGCACCCAACAAGCTCTGGAGCCACCAGGATGATGCTCCTCCATCGGCATCTCCGGAGCAAGCCCTATCCATCTCCTGCTAACAATAACCCTTGCACAGTCTCCCAAGCTCCAGCTGAGCATGAAAAGGCACCTTTTTTCCTCTTTGGGGTCATTTATTTATAGATTTAAAGAAATAAAAATAGAAAAAGAGGTGAAGAGTGCACACTAAGGAAAAAAAAAAGTTCATTGCAACAAAGCAAGAGCAGAAGCTGGGGGTGGGAAGGGGTCCCTCTGCCAAGCCAGCAGCTTTTGAGAGAGAGGGATCGTTCCTCCTGTGTGCAAAGTGACCGAGGGCAGCAAGATTCTCCCTTCAAAACCCGCCGAATTCATTTTCACAGTATCCTATGTAGAGAGGCTGCGCCTGGACACCACGCCTGGAAAGAGAGCATAGAAATGGCATTAGGCAGAGGGCACAGGCAGAGCCCACGGTCAGGTTTGAGCGGTTCAGGGAGTACAGGGTGGCCATTGGTGCCCGGTTTCAGATGTGACAAGGAGGAAGCCATTTTCATCCTGCACTTATAGACTGTTTTTTTGCTCACGTGTAGGAGCACGGGGAAAGGGCAGGTTCCCTGGGGAAGATGGTGCTGCAGGAGGAGTGGCAATAGCTGACGGGTCCCCCTTCCTCGGCACAAAGCCCTCTCCTCAGAAGAGCCACCAACCCACGCCGGCAGCAGGGGCTCTCTTCCAGCACTGCACAAAGCAAGCTCTGCCCACACGCAGGCAGGAGAAAGGCTCGGGATTTTCAATAAAAACAAGGGTCACTTTGCACCAGGGAAAGCCCACTTCACCCTCGCTGCCCTCCCCAGGGTCAAATCCCGGAGAGGGTGGCCTTTGCACTGTCCCCATGAGCCAGCATCCGGCTGTGAGGAGGGACGGTTACCTGAGAAGCTTGCAGCGAAAGTCGGCCAGCCGCACGTAGGCATCTTGCAGGTCCCTGACAGTCGCGTTACTCCACAGTCTCTCGGCTACGGCCCCAGCTCTCGGCCTTGAGGAACGAGGGACAGGGGCAGTTGGGTCAGGGGGAAGTTCAAAAGCTTCTCGCACAAAGCCCTGAGCTCCCAACACTTTCCCAAACGAAGTCCTTCACCACACAAAGGCACATGGCTTCTGTATATCAAAAGATCCAGTCCTAGAGACATGTGGATCAGGAGTGCACCGGGTGACAGGAGAGACCAGCAATGAACACATACTGGTTGCAGCAGCAGGTTGTACAGGAGCACGTTAGTCTTACAAACCCTCATTTAAGCCTCAGTGAAGCTGTTACTAGCACAGAGGCGCTGCCAGGGGACAGGGACAAGCACCACACGCGGACCAAACCTGCGGCGTTTGGCACACGTCGCTCAGTGGTGAAGGAGAGGGGCCTGAGCCCTGCCCCATGCGACTCGAGCTAACCTCCCCACGGCTTCCCTTACCAGAGCCTGGGGGCCAGGTTAGTGACGTCCACGTATTCGCCCCACATGCACGCCTCTCCGCCGATCACCCGATCCTTCTGCTCAGGGCTGCCTGCCAGAGGACACAGCATTCAGGTGATGGGGTGTTGTAAAATAACAGGGTGACTTAGCACCCTGCCCACAGAGGCGCCTGTAACAGCAGTGAGTGGCTCAGCTACAGAGGCAGTAACTTGCCCTTCTGGAAGCCCCTGCTTCAAACCCCAGGCTGGGGGAGAGCAGAGTTGTTTTCTGCTGGCAGCAAGGGAACAGGACATAGCACAGGAACCAAGGACACAGTCCCTCAAGCACCTTCACAGCAGCAGAGAGAACAGATTAGCAAGACAGCCAAACCTAGTGCTACCTCTGAGTGACAAGTCAGCTGCCATACGGGAAGGGGATGCAAGGAACACACCTTCGAACTTCAAGGGCTCCACCTGGTAGGCTGCCATCCAGTCCTGCCCATAGGAGATGCGGTTGAGGTACCAGGGGGCAGAGAGCAGAGCCCGGTAGCCAGCCTTGGTGACATTCGCCATCTCCTCCATGTACGGTATGGAGTTCTCCTTCCACACGTGGATGATGGTATCTGGCCTCACCTGAAGAGCACAAGCGAACCCCATGCACGGGATCAGTGCAACAGCAAGAGCACCTCCCCCTGCAAGCAGAGTGTTCTGACTCATCCACAGCTCTGAACACCCTCAAAGGGAAACTGAAGCAGACTTTGGCTTGACTTTTGAGCCACTTCCCATCTGGTTTGCAGAAGCAGAGGGAGGGATAAGCCCATTTGCAGAGTGTCCTGGGCAGGGGTAAAACCTGCCTCTTGGAGGTATATATACACCTGTATATATGGAGGGAAGAGACCGTTGACAGCAGTGTGACAAAGCCACCATGAGGGCAGCTCACTGGCAGCACCATCTCAAGATCAAGCCCAGTCCCATAACAGAGTACCCCCTGCCGCCCCCAGCATGGCACCACCAGAGCACACCAGTGCGTCTGGCTGGATTGCTGGTGCTGTTCACCCCAGCACAGGCAACTGCATTAGGGAAAGCAGGCAGCTCTCACCTTCACTCTGTTGTCAAAGACCTCCTGCCACACAATGTAACCTTTGCTGAGGGAAGAGATGATATCCAGAAGCCTGGAGCGGAAAGAGCATTGAGTTTTGGGTCATTCCAACTACACTCCCCTCTCTTTGCTGGTTGCATACAGCCAAAGCAGCAGCCCCAATATTCCCAACACCCACAGTGGGACGTGAAGGTACTTCTGAAGGAGAAGGGAGAAAGCATGGCCCCTTATGGGACTTCTTTCTCCTCAGTCCCAGGCTTTTTTGTGGTCAATCTCCCAACGAAACGCAGCTAGGCTACTCCCCTTGGGGTCAGGGAGACAGGCCACAATGGGCATGCTCCTGAAAAGGAGATCTGGTGTCCCTGAGACAGCAGAAGACATTTGTGCTGGTCACATACTGCAGCTGCAGGCCCAGGATGCAACCATCCTTACCTCTGGATGTAGAACGACTCTAATTTTTTGTAATCTTCACCAAAGCCCATCTCCTTCATGAAGGCACGAATTTTCGGATTGGACTTCCTGTGTACCAAAGAGAAGAGAAGAGAATAAAAGCACTGCAACCCAAGCTCTGGAGTAAAGCCAAGACACGGCCAAGTCCTTCCCACATCGGTCCAAGGCTAGCCCACACATTCCAAGAGCTGTGGCTGTACCAGCACCAGCAGCTTCCCACAACGAGTGTCACCATGCACACAGAAACCCCAGGCACCAACACACAGAGCCTGGAGGAGCAGGACACCAAAGATCTGCAGATGATCATGACCAAAAAGCAATGGGCTGCAGCCCCAGTCCCAGATACTTTCCCCCCAGTCCCCATGCAGACTGATCACAGACTCACCAGCAGGTGAAGTCCACCTCATCACCACCAAGGTGAAGAAAGAAGTCTGGGAACACAGCGCTGACCTCTTGAAACAAACTGGTCACAAACTGGTAGGTGCTGTTAAGAATGGGGTTGATGGGCCCATAGGTCCCAGAAGGATCCTTGCCCAAATAGCAGGGAGTCAGGAGGCCCGGAGCACCTGGCTCGTAACAAACACAGGACAGTGAGGAAGGGGCTAAATGTGGCCATATGCACCGTATAACCCCCCAGACCCTCCTCAGCACAGCCCAGTGCCAGTCGTGAAGACAGAAGACCTGGACATGGCACACAAGACACAATCACAGCAGCAGAAACATGATCTCTGGCTCAGGAAGCCTGATCTGATGGGGCGGGATCTGTGTTCTGCACTCATCTTGTGCTCCCCCCACGCACATCCACTACCGCCGCAAACACACACTTCCAAGTGAGATCAGAGCTCGAGCCTTTTAGGCTGGACCCCCCTTCCCCCCCCCGCAACTGCTACTCTGAGGATGGGACACAGACACACCAAATCCTTGCAGGATGCTAGTTTCTACCCTTCCCGGGTTTCTCCTTGGTATCTCTCCCCACTGCTTTTTGGGGGATATTCCTGTGGGAAACCACACACAGACCTGCTGGGGAAAGATAACAACGGTGTAGTCCCCCACCCTCTCCCAGCTTCATGCACCCGCTGCAGACAGGGAAGGGTGGCAGCCACAGTTTTGGTTGCAACCACGTGCACAGGGTGTACTCCACAGTGTGGGTCATGGCATTTGGAGGCAGGGGAAGGAGAGAGCAAGCTAGGACAACGTTTTCCTGGAGCCTCTCGCGCTTCCAGACACAGAAGAGGAGACACTTGCAGTCCTTGGAGCAGGGAGCAGTGTGTCAGGACTGGCGCGTGGCTGAGCAGAGCAAGGAAGCTTGGTTAAACGCAAGATGCTTGCAATTGCCCATAATGTTGGTTTTGGCAGAGCAGGTGTTCCCAAAAAGTCACCCAGCTTGGACTCAAGAAGAGATGGAAACTTTTTCCCTTTGAATATTGTTCCAGAAGTCGGACCATTGGGTCCTACTTCCCCCAGACGATGCTCTGCTCCTCCTCAAAGCCAGCCCATGGGACGCAGCTGCCCACACCTGGCTTTTGGGATCCAGGTTGCAGATCCCCTTCCTCCCGCCCATACAACTACAACTCTCCTCACAGCAGCAGCAGGCAGGGTCTGCTCCTCACCTGGACCCCAGGAGAGGGTGTGCCCAGGAGTGTCAAACTCTGCAATGACTCTGATGCCACGCAGCCGGGCATACTCAATCACTGTCTGCACGTCACTGGCTGTGTACACGTGGGTCATAGCATTGAAGGCTCCCTGGGGGAACACAGGAAATCTCAGAGCCTTGCTCAGGTGCCGAGGGAGGGATCTGCTCCCCCTGGGCTGCGCGCTACATGGTGATTGGGGTGGGTTACCTGCTTGCTGAGCTCTGGGAAAGTCAAGCTCTCATAGGGGAAAGACGGGTCGTCCACAATGTGCCAGTGAAACACATTGAACTTGTTGTAAGCCATGACATCCTGGAAAGGAACAGGAACAAAGATGAACACGCCCTGTCCCTTCTGAAAGATCACCCAGCTTGCCAGAGAAAGGGGACAAGGTCCTTGTTCTCCAAAAGGACAAAGAAAGCAAAGTCCTCAAATGCTCCCCAGATCCAGGAGGGATTCAGACACCTCCCTTCAAACACATCAGCACTACAAAGAGCTGCAGAGGGCCAGTAGTGCTTCTGCTCACAATAAAATCCCTGTTCTCCCTATAACTGAACCAATGGTGGAGACCTGGAAGTTTAATTCTGCTTGGGAAGAACACAGAATGACCACCCACCTCCATCTAACGTGGCTGGGATGAAGCCAGTGTTTTCCTTTGCCTCAGAAACAACCCAGCCTCGAAAAGTAATCCGGATTGCAAGAATCCAAGGTACCCCTCAGGGTTTTCTTCCTTATCCTATTTACAAAGGGAGCTGAGAAATCACTCAAATGAGGCAGCTGAGAGTTACACCGTGAGCAAACCCAGCCATGGGCACTGGGCAGGACCTACAGCACAGAAGCATCTTTCCATGATGCACGTCTGTATATTAAGAATTGAGGTCACGCAGCATCCCACCCCAGCCTGCTGCTTCATCTAGGTACAAGCAAGCTGGTTTTGTTCAAAAAGCCTAGGTTTGACAAGCTCTTCCTCAATGAGATGTAGATGCAGTAGCCTATGCATTAGACAGCTCCTAGGATCTTTGGAAAGAAGCAACACAAAAAAACCCAAAAAGCCCTCCAGGCCACTCAAGGAGCCTTCAGTTGTTGCAGAGGAAGGGACACCCAACTAAACCACCTCACCTCCCAGCACAGGCACCCTACCAGAGTTTCCAGGATGGCTCTCAGGGGCAGGTAGTGACGAGAGGTGTCCAGCAACAGTCCCCGGTGAGGGAAGCGGGGAAAATCCACAATTTCTGTCTTGTTGATGTAGTACTGCACACAGAGAACATGAGGAAGAGGCGAGCAGGGCTTTGGGCAACACAACCATTAGCAGGAGACAATCAGGGTTACCTTTGTCTCCCAGGGCTGGTGAGACAAGGAGGGGTACCCTCACTACCCAGGGTGCAAGCTAGCCAGAAAGAGCTGCAATGCTTTACTCGCTCAGAAGGCAGGATTCTGGCTGGATTCATGAATCTTGACTTGGCCCTTGGTAAGGCCATGCTGCACTGCTGGTACCCCCCTCACCCCGAGCATCCCAGCAATCCTCAGCCTGTCCCCACGGAGGCAGGAGCATTATGGAGAGCTGACTGCCCTCAGGAGATGAGGCCAGGACTCACCGTGCCGTTCTCATCTCTCCCAACGAGCTGGCTGAATGTTTCCAGGCCTGCAGGAAAACCACACACAGTCCCTTTCTCAGCACAGATTCCCCCAAAGGAATAGAGCTCAATTAACAAATAAGTCTACGGAAAGAGAGAGGCAGAGAGAGACATCCCCATAGGCCTGAGGCAGGGAGAGCGGGAATGCCCCACAGAAAGCACACCTCACCTCTGAGAGCTCCCCAGACAGCATCCGCAGAGAGCAGCAAGGAGCCTTCCAAGACAGACAGCTTATCTGAAACACAGCATCAGAGGGGCCACTGCTGGCATTAGGTCCCACGCTCCATCACACACTGCTATGGGCCATGACAGCCCCAGCTACAGGGTTACAGCAGCACCAGGCAGGAGTTTTGATACAGGACTGCACCCTGGGATCCCAGAGAACAGATTTTGGGGTTTCTTTTTTTGTTTTAAACTTCTCCCACTGCTTTATCAGCATCCTCAGGTAAGTTGCTCCCTCCTTTCCCCAGTTTCTCAATAACACAGTAAGGATGGCTGGCTCCCTAAAACTGGGGGTAAGTGCTGCAAAGTGCTATTTCTAAGGGGCACAGAAACAGCCACGCTCCCGCTCCAGTCACTTCTGCTCCCAATCTCTGTACTTACAGCTCTCCTTGGAGTCCAGGCTGGGAAACCCATCACAGCCCGGTGTGGCAACAAAGACCAGGAGCTGAGTGCAGGGCATCCCCCAGGATGGCTCATTCTCTGCAAAGGACACAGACCACGGACATCAACCCCATCCTTGCTCTTTTCCCTCCTTTCCATCCATCGCCATCCTCCCAGCCCCGCTAGCGATGGAGGCGCAGGAGTACATGGACTTTTAATACACGTGGCAGAAACGGACACACCCCCCCCCTTCACTCCAGAGGAGGCACAGGGGTGTTAAGCAGGGGCTTCTTTCAACACAGGCAACCAGGAGCACATCAGCTGACCCTAACCTTCAGCACGGAGAAGGTCTGCTGGTGAGGAGGCCCCCCAGGGAAGGCTTTGCAGTGGAGCTTAAAGGAGCACACAGAAGAGGAGAGACATCAGAGTGTGGTCTAGTAGCAGCCCCCAAGGCTTCCTGGACACCAGCCCCTGCTCTAAGCTACAGCTGCGACTACTCAAATCTTACCCAGTGGGGGTGAAAAGCTTCATGTTTCCAAACTCTCCCAGCACCAGGAAAAAAGCACAAACCCAAGAGCTCTGCTACCCTACCCACACTTCTTAGAAAGGGCAAAGAAACCCTGTAAAAAAGGGTGGAGAATGAATCCAAGCATACTGCAGAGTCGGGCTGAGTTAGAGGCCACCAAAAAGTCTCACCCAGCACAGAAAGGCTTCACCTTCTGCAGAGCAGGTCCCAGGCGCAGCGGCTAGAAAAATAAACCCATCCACATTCAGACCCCAAGCAGGAGCTCTAGCCACGCTTCCCTATGTGAAGGAGCACTTCCAAGGATGCACAGGCCCGAGTCCTCACTGGAGTCACTCCCCCAGCCCAAAAGGGACGTGTTCAGCCTTCGCTGAGACACATGGGGCTACTCACAGCAGTCTCTGGCCAGGAGGAGCATGGGTTAGTGGAGTGGGACCCTGCTAATCACAGCCAAGGTCCACGCCTACACCCTCACAGCATTCCCAGGAACAGCCAATGCTCAATATGGTCCCTAAAAAATAAAAATCTTGGCTTTGAGTGAGCCTGGTCAGAAGCCAGGCACCAAGCAGACTTCAGAGAGACCATGGCACCACCAGTGTTCAGGTGAAATGCAGAGAGCCTGTGCTCCAAAGCTCGCAGGAGCCAGAACCCCCACATTTCTCCAGGAAGGAATGGTGAAACCTCTGCAGAGAAAAGGGAAATGGCTTGAAGATAGCCCTCTGTTTTGAGCTTTCCTCTCCGTTACAGACGAGCCGGTAGCCAAGGCAACCTTGCAGATGTGAGAGCTGGCGCGCCAGCACAGCAAGACCTTGCTCCCTCTGCTCGGCAAGACAGCAGCTCACCAGGGACAGCCACTATCAAGCCTGGGGACACGGGAAATACTCATTCTATTGAGAAGCATCAACAGAATTGATCCCACCACCACACACCACGTTTAAACCCGCCCAGGGAGACATTGCCAAACCCGAACATGGCCTCCTCGGCCAAGGAGCAGGCAGGCACCACCACTATCACACCTAGAAGGCAATGCAGATGGGCACAGCAGGGGTCAGTGACACATCAACCACAAAGGCTGAGGTTCATGGTTTAAAAGAGCGCTGTGAAGGCACACGTCAAGTTAATTATGGTCATAGACTGGAAGACAAGGACGCTAACGCAATGACTGCAGCAGGTTAGCAGGAGAAGACATCAGAGATGGAGGGTCCTGGCTCTCTCCTGGAGTCGTTTAGGAGCTGCCCAGCTTAAGGACAAGGGAAAAGCAACAAGGGAAATCGCAATCAGAGAGAAGGAAAAAAATTCTTTACCTTGAGGGTGGTCAAACACTTCAGCAAGGGGTCAGTTCTCCATCCTTGGAAATACCACAATTTCAGCTGGACACAGCCCTGAGAAGCTTGACCCAACTGCAAAGTTGGCTCTAACTCCAGCTTTGGCCCTGTTTTGAGCAGGGGCTTGACCAAAGACCCTCATATGTCCCTCCTAACTTAAATTAGTCTCTGTTTTCATGCTTGAAGTCCAGGATGAATGCAGAATTTGGACATAATCTTGCTTGCTTGTTGAACTGACACAGCAGCTTTCCAAAACAGACAGAAAATGGTTTCTGCCTTTTATTTTCTCTATTAATAGAACCTATTTCTTTCCATCCAGGGTTTCCATTGCCTGTTGTTACTAACCACCCATGTTTAAAAAAATAAGGAAGGCAAAGAGGGAAAAAAGCCCTAAAATTAATTGTGTAGTTTGAGTGTCACAAAGCAGGGTGTATGGAAAGTGATGAGTATAAGCTCAATCTCGAGATCACAGAAAATTGCTCGATGTGATGGTCATATTTCCCCTCCAAGAGGAACGGGAAAATGTGAATAACTGTATCAGCTGTTTAAAGTTTAGCTCCTAGCAGCAAAAAAGAAACAAGAGGAGTCTTCTCAGCTCCCAAATCAAGATTTATTTCTATTGCTACTTACAAGAGTTGAAGAAATAAAATAAGCCAAACAGTTCTTCTCAGTGTTTCAAACTTGCCTTTGTCAAAGCACGACGTGCTCGAGACGAAGCAAAGCGGCTTCCAACACTGTTACCCTTCTCTGCTTTGATCAGTGGCGGCAGAGTTCACACTGGCATTTAAAATGCTTGGAGGCAGAGTAACTAGCTCTTTTTGATGAATGAAGCGTTTCATATTCCCCAGATACAGCACTTCAGGCTGCCGCAGACCCACGCAGGCACTGAGCATCCGTGCGTGGCCGGCTCCCCAGCCTGTGTTTGCCTCTGCAAATGCAGCCAGAGAATTTCCTGCATTTCACCCCAGACATGCAATGGGTGCTGTCAAGAAGTCCAGGCCCAAGAAACCTTTACAACCTATCAACAAATCAAGCCCAGGCTCTTAAAGCTTTTGCCTTTCCTCATCTCACCCTACAATTTCAGGATGAATCTCTGCCAGAAAAGCCATGCTGCCTCGGGATGCGTAACAGCTTAACTTTGGCAGAGAGAACCCCACGGCACAAATACGTACTTGGAAGAAACACATGTGAAGCAACAAAAGTCTTTCCTCAAGGTAAAGCTTCACACTGGATACCAAGAACTGCTAGAAAAGGCAAGAGCCAAGACATGCAAAAAGCACTGAAGCTGGAGCAACTGCAACACCGGTGGCAGCAGCTCTCCCTGCAGTTGCAAGAAAAGGAAGCAAAACGAAGTGCTGGGGAGCTGAAACACGATCTGGAGGAGATAAAAAATGAGATAGAAAGAGCAAACTCTTGATAGCAAAAGCCTAACTCCTTGAAAGAAATGGAAGACAACTAGTGCTCACTGTGCCAAACAGGATTAGATTTTATTTTAAAATGTGCGTGCCACAGGCATTGACCTCCACGTACGAGCGCAATGCTGCCCTTTGCTACAAGACTCGATTCAAGCCACCGCGCCATCAGACCACAGCTACCACCTCCCCTCGCCACCAGCCCCTGCCGAACTGAGGAAATAAGGGGGTCTAAAAGCAGACCACCACACAAACCCCATGGTCTGAGCCCCCAAATAAACGAGGGTTTGGGTTTGTGGTTTTTTTTTTAAGAATAAAGCCACACGTGAAAGGGCCAACCGCCCTTCCAGCGGGCCGCAGAGCCCCCCGCCCCGCCGGCAGCCCCCGCCCCGCCTCACCGGTCGGGCGGGCGGCGGCGAAGAGCAGCGCCCAGTACCGCTGGAAGGCCGCCTCCAGCACGGCGCAGCCCGGCCCCACAGCGGAGCCGGCGGCGTAAGCGAAGCGGAAGCGGCGGGGAGGCAACGAGCAGCGACCGCGGCCCGGCGGGTAGCCCTCGACCTGGGGCTGCGGCCACACGGCGGCCGCCGGCTCCAG
>NW_010972775.1:1066638-1075309 GCF_000737465.1 Haliaeetus leucocephalus
CCGCCGCCATGTCGCGCCCCGCAGCCTGAGGGAGGGGGCGGTGCCGCCCGCCGCGGGAGGGACGCCCGCGAAATGGCAGCTCTGCCCCGCGGGGCCGGGCCCGCCTCCCCCGGGCCACGAACGCCCTCACAGCCCCCTCAGGCGGCCGCCCGCCAGGTCTCACCCCAGGCCGGGAGTGGCTTTACTCAAGCAAGCGCCTCTTTGCTTTTAAATAAATCCACAAAACCCTCAAGCTCCCTGCCGAGGGTCGTTTCTTCCCCGGCCCTCGAAATTTAGAGTCCCTCCGCCAAGCTCCCTGCCGCCAGAGGGTGCCCTTGGCGAGTCTCAGCAGCTTGATTTTGGGTTTGAGGAGAAGATTAATGACTTAAAACACGTATTTCACCTCCACCGCTTTCCAGCTGTGCACGTGCTTTGGATCCACCTTGGGGTTTGGCATCTCTCCTTAGTACCGTGCATTTTTATGAATGACCCTGGATGAAAATGAGCCCTTGCACAGGCTTCCAGTGGTATGGTATTATATAGGTGGCAGGTGAAACATTGGTTGGGTTGTACAAAAAAAGGGCTTTATCCCATGGTGGAGCCTCACAGTGAAGTGCTGCAGAGATGCCTTCCACGCAGGGTTTGGCTTTTGCAAGGAAAAGCTCAACCTCAGATGAACTCTTTCTTTTGCCTCTTCCCTCCCAGCTCTGCATTCCTCAGCAATTCCCAAGTCAAATAAGGACCCTTAAGCCCAGGTCTTACCCATCTAATTGCCAGCACAACCCTACTAGCTCCTATACAGGAACCAGCTCCATCAAATTATTAAAAAACTGCTGTCCCAGCCCTCCTGAGCAAGCAGTGAAGCTGCCAGAAAACTCGAAACTATCAGGAGTGCCGGGAGACAAGCCACAGGCATGGGGAGCAAGCAGGAAATTAAACAATTGCCATGGGAGAATGCACAATAAGGGAGATAGCCCCATCACACTAGCACAAGATGAAAAACCACTTTGCATGAGCAGGACGCAACCATGGAAGGGTCTGGTGAGGAATTTACAGGATTGTCCCTCCCATGAGCAGCATAGAGAGAACCAGGGTCAACAGGAAAAAAGTATTTTGCAGAAAAACCCTCAAGGAACTTGCTGTTAAAGGTTACAAAACCACTAGCAGAAAGCTGGTGAGTGCTCGTGAAAGGAGAAGAGCTGGGAGGACATAGGGGAATTTCAGTGGGGTTGGAGAGGGATGGAGGAAGGTGCTCACCAGGGTTGAAGGAGCCTGCGAGGTACCAGTGAAGGTTTTGAGGATGCCAAGCAGCAGGAGGGGATCACAATTAGGTTTGGGTCTAAACAGGATTGTGGAAATTTCATGAGACTGATGAAAATTGATAGGGGATCTCAAGTGGAGGAAGGCAGGCAGGGGACTAAGGGTCACCTAAGGATAAGGGAGCTGGGCTCCATCAGGAATGGGGCCAAAGAGAGCCAGATGGTGTTGCCGTGAGCTTAACACCTACACAGCACTGCATCCTTCTTCTACGACCCTGTAGAACAACAAAGACCACCCACCCACCTGAGGGAAGGTGAACCAGGAATCGGGGACAGGCACAACATGGGCCTGGGTGCAGCCCCACAGCCAGGCAAGCAGAGCGTGGTACTGGTAGCACCAATGGGGCCCATCAACAGTCCAGGCGTCACCCAGTAAAAGCAAGGCACCAAGAAAACTCTAAGATCAATCTGGGAAAACCTAAGAACAGATACACCTACAGGACAACCCAAGAAAAAAAAAGTAGTTGCCCAGACCTCAGCTTAAATAGAGCTTCTGGAGCAATGGGTCATGGGTGGAGGTCCCAAGTGAGGATGACTGGGGCAACTGAGGACTGTTGGTGCCCTCAGGCTCCCTACAGTCCTCACTTGTTCCTTGTTTTCCCTCTGGAGATGTGGCAGGACCCCAGTTCAGCATGACGGCACATGCCAAGCTGCTGCCTCATGGTTCTTCTGACTCCAGCATCATTGCTCCAGGATGTTGGCCCTTCTCTGTCTCCATCCACATCACATGGCAAGAAGGGCTGTGGAGGACAACACCTATGTTTCAACCTGTGTTGGACATCTGGGAAAATGGCCCCTGTCATTCTTTGCGTTCAAGTTTTCTTCCACTTGTCTCAAAGCTGCTGCTGGTCTACACGAAGCCTCCACGGTCTTGAGCAGGGTTTGTTGCCTTTCCCCATGCAAACCTCTGAAGCGCCAACTGTTGCCACCACTTTTCTGACAACACTGATTGACTCCAGTATCTCTGGACTTTTCCTCAAGTAGTTTCACTGTATTAAAATTGCAGGGGAAGAAAAAAAATAAGGGAGCATGTTGCATCAGGCAATATCAGCAGCATCGGCAGGGCTGCGCTTCCCAGTGTCTGAGACTGAAATGCGAAAGTGCCCTGGCCTGAAGCGAATCCTTATTTCAGTCTGGGGAGGGTGGCGTGTTCGCCACACTTATGTAAAGCATTGTGATGATAGCTTTCAGTCGAAATATTCAAGCCTTTCTATGGATTCTGTTGTTGTTGCTATTTTAGGAGACCTGATGTCTCCAGGGAATGACTCAGAGAAGTTCATCTGTAGCTGGCCGGCATTAATCTAGACTAACAGTCTGATTTGGGAATGCATCTTTATGCAAGAAAACTGTTTAAGCATGTGCTTAACTTTGGAGCTTGGCTAAAAGAAACTATTTTACGCACTGTCCTGCATCGGGCATGGAGCAGCAGTAGCCAGAAGTTGCTGATGCTCTTCAGTACTCTTCAACAGACCCACTCGTGGTCTCAGAGCATACCTCCAGGGTGATATATCCACCTGGGAAGGTTGGCCTCTTCAGGCTAGTTCAGCAAGGAACAAGCGGGGAGTAAACACGGAGACACAAGGTTCAGAGCTTACCTGTCCTCCCCCACCGCACCTCCGCTCGCCCTAACCCGGGTCACCAGCCCCACAGCAGGGATGTACCAGCTCAGAGGCACTTTGATGTTGGTGCACCGGGCTAAGCTGGTGGCTGAGAACATCGCACTGCCCCAGGCAGGTGAGAGCCTTTGTGGGAGGTACCTGCAAACCCCTCTTGTCACCTCTTTGACTGCAAGAGCTGGAAGCCAGCTTGCTGGCAGATTCTGCAGAAAAGTGCGCTGCACCAGGGCTCTGCTGAATTACTTGCTTACTGCCAATAATGAATTTGGTAGAAATCCAAATTCATTGTTCTGACATAAATTGTTATAAAATCTGGCTGGTGTCACACTTGGGTCTTCCTGGTTTGTTCGCCTTCGGGGCATGAAGGTGGCCTTTGGGCTGTCACTGCAATTCCTTGTTCCACAGCATTTTTTTAAGGTATAAACCCATTTATTATGCTGCCTAATTCCCTGTAACGTTGTCTGCTTCTGCATTTAATCAGGAGGGTGATTTGCATACAGATTCCTCTGCTGGTGAGAAGCATATAAGCCAGTGAAGGGGGAATGGAGGAAGCCATTCATGAAAACCTTCACAGAGCACGACTTTTCTGTTTGCTTTGCTCTTTGAGCCAAACACTGTCTAAGCACACTCACTCCTGAATGAAGCCAGCTCCCAGGTCAGGGGACTGCTGGTGGTCTGGCTGGAAGAGGGCTTTGGAAAACACAGATCATCTTCTGGAAATGCCTGCAACTGCCTGTAGACCTCTGACCTCAATTTTGGTATCTCAGAGGCTTTCTGGGCAAACTTCCTCGCTCCATTTGCTTGTTTACTGCCCCTTTCGTCCTTGGTAAAATAATTATGGTATTTGGATTGCAACTATGTGGGTTGCAGCCATGCGATGTTGACGTGACCTTATTTGTAGTGCTGGTTGGGGTGGAGTAAGGGTCAGCATGTGGTGGGTCTTTGGAGGTGTGGACCTTCCTGTTGCACATCTCTGTATTTCAGGGATGATATTGCTCAGCGTGGTGTCACGCAGGTGCTGGCAGGGAGCAAGCCTTCTGCACAAGTTGATACTGATGTATCTGCTGTTCCAGCGTAGCTGCTCTGTGCAGATGGAGGACATGCTCCACTAGAGGTGGGATGACAAGGACACGTTTCCTCCTTGGGGGTGACATCGCTCTTCTCAGAGTGACTCCCATGAAATTTGCTGTAGACATGGGCACACCAAGCAGCAGCAGCAGGCCTCGCTGTGCTGTGTCCTGAGCTGGGGCTTTCTACCAAAACCAAACTGAGTGTCATAGGAGAATGGGTGAGTCTCCCAGCCTCTCGTCGCCCTGCCAGAGATACCTGTCCCCGAGGGAGTGATGAGGGGGAAAGCAGTGTCCCTTTGAGCCCGAACGCTGTGAACTGTGAGCTGGAGAGGCCGAGGTACCAGCACCCATTTCATCGAGCAGAGAGGTGCTTACATTTAAGCACCCAGCAAAAGTCAGGAGAGACGATTGGTGGAGCATTAGCACATGCACAAAGAAGATCCTAAACAAGAGATGACCCTAAAAACATGTCCAGGGTATTTTTACCAGCCAGATCCTTCACTAACAGCTCAGCTCATTGGGAACATCCATGCTTTCGGGGGCTGAAGCAGACTGGTGTAGAGCACGCTGCTTTCAGAGCCACAAGCACGTATCCCAGCACTTTTCAAAGCACAGGATGACTCGTTTTCATATCTCTATATTTCCACCTTGACCACTGCGTGTCATGCTAGATGCTGCCATCGAATGGTTTAGCAGATGCACGTGGTAAACAAATTTCTCAGCACAGATGGAGTTGAGCAGAAGGGACCTCTTCAGATGGGAGAGCACATGTAAGGGGAGCGAGGCCTGGGAGATTCAGAGTGAGCAGGCAGGAGCGGGTCTCGGCGAGTAGAAATATTTCAACAATTATGAACTTAAAAGTGGAGTTTAAGGCAAAAAGCTTGAGGTGAGATGTGTTAATCAGTCTGAAGGATTTGGGTTCCTGACTCAAGCTCAGCCTGGTGGTGTTTGCACTATTGATATTATTTGCAAAGCCTTTTTTCCTCTGGATTATCTCCAGCTCGTACAGCTTTGGGGCGGCTGAACAAACAGCAGTGATCCGACAGGCATCTCAGCCCACGCTTGTGGTTGAGGTTGTTAATGGGTGTGCAGGCATCCAAAATCAAACCCAAGGTATCTAGAAATCTCCTGGATTTCCTTTCTTCCAGTGCAGGAGCTCCATTTGTCTCCGGTGATGGAGGAGAAGGGCTTTTTCCGGAGATCCCACCTGGCTCAAGGAGTGGTGGAGCAGGAGGGAGGCTGGGTGAGATGGGGGGCTCACCCCGAATCCATGGGTGAACCTCCTAGTGCAGGAGCCCAGGGGTGGTTGTGGCATGGGGCACCAGCATTTTTGCAGCATTTTGGTATCGCAGAATGGGGCTTGTCACGGGGAGATGCTGTGAGTTATTGTGGAGGCTGAGTATTTGTGGCTGCCGTCCCTGGCTGCTCTCAATCACGGCTGTGAGGCTGAGCTGGAATCAATCAGAGCCTGTGGATGTGCGGTGACAAACTCCTCATGCACAGAGGCCCTGCTCCCATAAATCCCGTAAGCATGTGCTTAACTTCATGGAGCAAGGTGATTGCAACACAATATTTTATTCTTGTCAGCTTCAGCGTTAACAGTTACTAGAATCACTTGGGTAATTAAGCTCTTGCAAGAATAAAATGAAAAAGTGCCAGGTGCCTATGGAGATCTAAATCATTTTTCAGAGTGGATAGAAGAGCGGTTCTCAGCTTTCTTCGGTAGCTGGGGTCCTAAAATCCCCAGAGGCAGCGCAGATCCCCTCGGGATGAGGTGAAGGCAGCAGCCCTGCTTTTCTCAGGTGCCTTTTGCCAACCATCTACCGGGAGCCAGTGGGTTCTCTGGGTTCCATATGTGACCGTTGGGTCAGAAACTTCATAATGAAAGGAAGACCTTTTGCAAAAGGCGTGGCTAAAATTTCATACCAAAGAGTATTTTTGAGAAGTATTAGTGTTTTAAGTGAGGAGTAACCAGCAGCAAAGTGCTGATCTCCTGCGGGAAAAGATCAGGCCCAGACCATAGGAGAACTGCCTTCCCATGTCTGCGGGATGATGCGAGGAAGATCCCATCACTGTTTATATATGTTTATTACTGGGATTATATGAGAAAGGAAAACGGTTGGGTGCCCAACGAGGTTTAACTGTGTTTCTAAATGGCTGTGCTCTGTCCTGCTGAGGGATGGCTCTTCCCTTTCGTGTTTGAAGGGCCGTGGGAGGCAATGGTTTTAGCTTGGTGCCTAGTAGCTCATCTGGCAGGGCTCTGCGCCGAGGCTCCGGGCTCGGGAGCTCTGCAGCCTCGGCAGGGGCCAGGAGAGGGCAGCGGGGAGGCGCTCGGATACCCGCGGCGGGGATGTCGGGGGACACCCGGAGGATGGCCGGTCGCTGCCCGTGCCCCGGCACCGCCACAGCCAGCCCGAGGCCGGCGGGGTGCTCCCGGTTACCCGGAGGGGAAAAACTCGTTACCAAACACACTGATAACCCCGTCCCGGAGGGGAAGGTCACCTCGGCGAAGGGTTGGACCCGGCTTTGCAGCCAAGCATAGGCTCTGGGAAGCTGCAAAGCTCTGATAAAGCAAAACCCGGCTGTCTGGTCAATGCCTTTCTTGGCTCCTTGGGGTCCGGTGAGCAGATATGCTGCCCCACGCCAGCTCATGCCTGCTCACTTGTTGGTGAGGAGCTGGACATGTCACCAGCTGGGCAGGACAGTGCTAGCACAGAGTCCCAGGGGGTGACACACAGTCCCCCTTCGGGGACGAAGCATAGGGTGAGGACCCGGGGTGACCATCTGAGCCCCTGAGGCTTGACATGTGAGGTGGGACCGGCCTGGCAAATGTCCAGCCGGTAAGTCCGGAGCTGAACAAAGCCGGTGCTATTTATATTTATGTAGGGCAGGATGATTAATACCCCGGCCTTTGCCATTCCAAATAAGTAGGGTAATTAGGGAACTGGCTTTATTTACTAGGTAGCTTGGCATGAGGCAACCTGCGTGCCTGGCCCACGCCCCCCTGCACCCCTCCTGACTTGGGCAGAGCAGAGCTCGGGGACCGCAGGCTGTCCCTGACTGCGTGATGGGGATGGCTTTGCACAATGACTGTTTGGGGATGGCAGCAGGCAGTTGCGACTGTAGTGAGCTTGCTGGAACTGGCTGTAATGCTACAAAATACCCGGAGGTAACTTTGAGGCTGCTTGTCTATCTGAAGAAGCAGACTGGTACCCAGCAGTGTTTTGAGAGGCATCTACCCAGGACGTCAGACACTTAATCTTCTTGGATACCCAAGGGCACCTGCCTGTGTCACCCTGAGCTTAAACCCCTGTCGCTGCAGCCATCATTACGCTTTCTGTGCTCCAGCAGAAAATAAATGCCCTTTTGGAGGTGGCTTCTAATTTTCTGCCTGTTTCACAAGGTATTTGTATTGAAGCAGGAGCAGGAAGCAGGATCCCGCTGTGCCGGGTGCTGACCTAACACAAAGCGCCACAGTGACTCCCGCCCCAAAGAGCTGATGAAACTCGTCACACCTACGCTGCATACCACCAGGCTGAGTCTCCCCCACCCTCCAGGCGCAGGGGGCATCTTCATCCGGGTGGAGCAGGTGAATAATGTCACCACATCAGAATGGCCCCACTTCACCCAGGGAAGAAATGATTCCCTGGAGCGTGAGGAAGTGGAGGATTAGCGCCCTGTGGTAGAGAAGGTGGCCCTGGAGCCCTCCCAGGGCTGTGCTGGCTTCTCGCATCTGCAGTGAATAGCAGCAGAGGGGTTGGTAGCAGCTGGCTCTCCTCTGGGCCAGGCTGCAGCCTTGTTTCCAAGCCAACCAGAGTCCCTCGTGCTCCCCAAACGGCTGCAAACAATAAGCCCAGCTCACCTCCCCCGTACCAGGCCGAGCACGGCTGATACTGGAAGCAGAGCTGCCCTGGCCATGCTGCCATGACAGCAGGCAAAGCTGAGGCGAAGGGTGCTCAACTCCTGCAGCACGCCGAGGTCCACCTTGCCCTTTGGTGGTGGCTTGGTGTCCATGCGCGAGGCCCCGGCAGGGACGAGGCCACCTGGGAACAACACTGGCCCCACGTCCCTGACCTGCTCAGAGCGTTCTCCAATGCCAGGCTCTGCCCCAGCTCTGCAGGGGCGAAAAAGGTCTGTCTGTGGTCTGGCGATGAAGTCCCTCATGTGTATTCTTCCCCCCTGCAAAATACCAAATTAACAAAGGGAATCAAGCCTGGCACTACTGTGAAGACTGGATATTAATATCTCCGCTGACCAGAAGACAGAGCTTGAGTTCAAGAGATGCCACCCGGCATCCCTCACGTTTCCCTCACGTTTCCCTCACAAGTCGCTTGCCACTGGTGCTGCACCACTCTTTATGTAATGGTGGTGCTGAGGGCCTTCCCTCCGTGCTCGGCTGACAGGGCACCTCAGGAGGGGCTCCGCGCCCCCACCTCCACCACACGTCCCCGCCATCCCGCGGCGCCTAGACCCGGGTCGGTAGCCGGGGAAGCCAGTAAACGCCCCCCCGCCCCCGCCGCACTCAAGATGGCGCCGCGCCGCACTCAAGATGGCGCCGGCAGACAGGGCGGGGTGGGTGAGGGGGTGTGTGTGTGTCGGGGGGGGTGTGGCACGCACTCAAGATGGCTCCCGGCGTGGCGAACGGGAGATGGCGGCCGCCGCGCAGGCGCGACGCGGCGCGTCACGC
>NW_010972775.1:1075427-1315937 GCF_000737465.1 Haliaeetus leucocephalus
CCCCCCCGGAGGGGCTCACCGGCACCCCCATCCCCCGGGGAGGCCCCTCGGGGCAGGCCAGGAGCTCGCTTCCTGCCGTGGAAGCGTCGGGGACGAGGCCCTTGGCTTTAAAAGGGCTCCTCTTTCTTTGTGTGGTTTCCAGCCGGTGGGCTGTAACCTGTATTTTGCTTTTCTTCCCCTCCGTCCTCACGCTAGCTGGGGCGGGGGGAGGGAGGTTAGCCCCTGCAGTTCCTTCGGTAAGCCGGTGAGTCGATGGCAAGCTCTGGAACTTGAGCAGAGGCAGCCAGCCACCGCTCTGGTTTTGTTGCCTTCTCCCTTCCCTTCCCCCCTGCCACATACAAACGCGCTCCTGCTCATGGGGTTGAACCTTGTCGTGTTTATTTCCAGCGTAGACCAGGAGGGGATATGAGCAATCGTTTCAAAATGATAACTTACCCCCCCAATTTTTAAGTATGCCACTTTAAAATTGAAATTGAATTCAAGAAAGTATCAAAGTTGTATCTGTTGGCTCTTGAGCTTTTGGAAAAAAATTCTAGCCACTGAAGCTATCTGGCATCCCTTTCTAAATGTTTAAGGCAAGGTTTTGCTCCAGCTCACCATAAAGTTTCTGATGCCGTTCACTTTTTCTGCAGGTGACCAGAGTGCGTGGGTTTTCTTTTGTTTCCATTTACTCGATACTATTCAGAGTTAGTGCGAGTCAATAGAAAATGCTTCTCCTTTTCCAATATGCGGACAGGAATAGCGTGAGAACATGAAATCTATGGATACTAAATATTGAAGGGTACAGTGCCCAGAAAGCAGTTGTTTTGCTAGTTGTATGTACTTCCAGTGTTGGTAAATCTGTTTAAATATGAGATGCTTCGGTGAATGCTTTTGCCCAACTATTCTGTGCTCTACAGTGGCTATAATAGCAGCTTTAAAATGTTGCTTTGTGTGCTATAAATCCACTGTAGTTTATGTGGAGCTTGACGCAAACAACTGTAAAAGTATTTGCATACTAAATTAGTAAATGGCATTTCTTAAGTCAAATTAGAGTTTATAACTTTAATAATAGTACTGTACATGTAAAGCTGAATAAAGGAGTCTGTCTAGATTAGCTGATTACCCTGCAGTTAAAGAAGATCTTATGGTTAAGTATGGATGTTTCTTTGCTACCAGATATTGATCCTAATATAGAGAGGGAAACAAATGGCAAGTAGACGAGTTGGTAACTTAAAGTTTTTACTCTTTGAAATAGTGATTAAAATGGTGAGTCTGTATCTAATGACTAAGACTGCGAAAATTGCGACCCATGCTGCTGTATTGAACAAATTCTACCATTTGTCCTATCTTTGCATAAGCAAAGTGGTGGAAAAGTTCCTGCCAGTGAGGAGTAGTGAGTATTCCTGCATGTGCATTTTCCAGACCTGGCCGGCACGGTGGACTCGTCTACATGTTCTTCATGAACTGATTTCTTGGACAAGGTCCTGGTTTCTGGTCTGTGGGTTTTTCTCCCCTCTTCTACTGCCCATGAGCTGTATGACTTGTGTGCTTGACCTCCAAGTTGCAGAACTAGTGGAAAGAGGTCAATATAGGTAAAGAGACCCTGCTCCTCCTCCTGTACCTGGGGTGGTGGTGGGAGGCCTGACCCTGCGATGGACTTGGCTGCGTTGGGCTCTGCAGAAGCCTTGCAGACCGCCTACACAGAACTGCTGTGGCTGCTGCTTATGCTTTAGTTATTTGTGTTAGGTTTGCAGTAGTTATTCCTGGTTTAACAGAGCAGAGTGCAGAAAGCCAGTTTGTTTAGGAATGTCATGGGTAAACTCAGGACCTAAAATCAGCTTAAGCCCTGGAACGTATCAGAAGAGGGTAGAAAAACATTCAGTTGCTCTGAATGGCTTTTAAATACCAGCTTACTGCCACTAGATTTCTAGTCTGTTCAGAGGTAAGTGAACCGAATTCAGCTGATGCTTCAGTATTTGCTCATCCTAGTCTCTGTTGCCGGTGGTGAAATCTTCCAGGGCTCTGTTCTGTTTATTTCCTTGCTTTTGGCGCCCAACCAGGATTGCTGCTGCTGCTTTTCTGGTTCAGTAAACCTTTTCTGGAGTCACATTGGCTCAGGATCCTGCTGCGGATCCTTGGTTGCAGTGCTGTGATTCGCTTGTTCCAGTTGAGTACTGGATGGCTTTGGTCTCTGTGTATCTACATTGGGTTCTTGGTATCAAATGATGATGGTTGCGGTTATGTTTTGTAGTGCTTGGGAACTTATTTGTTCAAGTGAGGATGTAATGCAGAGGTGCCCCATACCTGAAAACTTCAGCTGTAGGTCTTGTGCCCTCTAATCAGTGCGGGTACTGATTTCTTCTGATCAGGAGTAAGATATAAATAGGATTTTGTTTTTCAGTTGATCATCTTTGCAGCTGCAGTGAAAGGAAAAGGTATCAGTGAGCCATGAAGTATCGGCAAGGGGGTATCTGAGCCATGGTAGGTATAAGTCTCTGTATTAAATGGCCTTTGTCTGTATTAAAACACTGCATTTGACCACTTTATTAGCTGATAGTACTACTAGTTGAAGGGACTAAATTAAATTTATTCTCCCATCCATTTAGTAATTTCCAAATACAAGCTGTATAAGAAAAACATAAACTTCTCAGGACAGGGATTTGATCTGACGAAGACTTTGCAGGAGTAGTAGCTAACTTGTGGTAAACTTACTGGTTACAGAGCCTGTAATTTGCACCATAGCATGTAAAGGGCTCATGAAGACGGCTGCTTGGTGCCGAGCTGTTACCTTTTTTTATTGCCTGGCCTTCTAAGACTGCTGAACTTGCAGTGAACTAGGGAGGTTTCAGAATGACTCAAATATTTAGACTATTTTGCATTTGTTCTTTCTTGTCTGAGCCTAAGCAGGCTTTCAGGCGTTTAATGATGATTTTTACAGAGTATTTGGCATTTATGCTTTTAATCTGATTTGACTCCATGTGTCGCACAACAAGAATTCCCCTTCCTCTCTGAGTGCAAAAATAGGGGTATGAATAAGCCCCTTAACCTTGTGCTGTCGATTGGCTGAGACTTTTAAACCCCACCTCAGGTCAGAGTATCACTCCCATTATATCACTATGATTACACAGAGTAGAGAGTCATTTGACATGTTATTTTGAATTTTAGTTGTCAAAGTAAACAGGCGCATTTCTGGTGGTTTTCCAGCTGCCGGCAGAATAACTTACTGAGCAACTGTAAAAACCTAGACATAGAGGTGATGTTGAACAAAAGGCTTTCTTCTCTCAGAGGCGTTTTCCCACAGTTGAATGTCTTCCCCATATTCTTCCTCTCTGAACTTTTGTCCAAATAACTTGCTGTCACCGTTAACATCTTTTTTTTATATCAGATTGCTGTTTCCATCTTTGCTCTAGATTTTCTGAAAATAAACTTGAAAAATGTTTAGAATAGCATGTTTATTTCTGCTCTGAATAGAATACATGATGATCTGTGCCTCTAGTCTTGCGTGGCCCAGTGTTCTCCTTGCCTTGTTGCAAGCTTGTGCGATTTCAGTAGTTCTCAGTTGGGTTAATTTCCCCTTTTTGGTCACCTTTTTCTGGAGCATTCCAATGACATCATTGTGATGTCACTGACCATATTCATTCTTTCTGGACTTTGTAATGGCGAGGTGTTGAAAATACTGGGATGAAGCTCTGAGGTGGCTGGTGTTTAACACGAAAGTGCAGAAAAGGGAGTTGAGACTCTTCTTTTTCTCCCCACCCTGCAGCAGGGAGCAAGACCCTGGATGCGGCCAGGTGTTGTGCCTGACTGCCGCGTGGTTGTGAGCATGTCAAGCTTCAAACCTGGGCTTTCTCTGGAAGGAGGTGGCATCACTGGATCCAACAAAAGTTAGTCTAGCTCAAAAATATCTTTTCTTTTTACTATAGGCTTTAAAATAAGGTTCTTCAGAGCAGTGCAGGTAATGTGTAACATCAGAGCATTTGTAATAAATACTGGTTTCTCATTTACATGAAGAAGGTGGCTGACTTCTTTGGAAGGAAGGCCAGGTCCTTACTGGATAAAAGCTTTGCTGTTAAAATAAGCCAGAACCCCAGGCCACTCCTAAGTTACAAAGCCATGTTTGTTAAATTTGTTGAGGAGCGGCTTTTTTGAGAGGCTGGCAGAGTTGAGGCGGTGCAGATATCCCCCAGAATGCTGCAGCCCTGCGGTTAAATAGAGCTCTGTTAGGGCAAGTGCAAATCCATTGTCGCTTGGCAAAAGGGGTCTCGTTAAACAGTGGCTTTACTTGGACAAAATGTGCTAATTTCCAGTTGTAACTTAGGAAGTGTCCCCGATGCTGGTGTAGTTCAGTGCTATGGGCAGTACGTTCCATGTGTGTTGTCCACAATAGGAATCACTTGCCAGTGAGCAACAGGAATTGCTGCTGTTGTACAGGATCGTGCTTAAAACTGTATTTAATGTTAGAGATGACATCTTGAAAACTCGGAGTACTTAAAGCTGCTTGACAAGCATTAGGTAGGAGTCTGTGGGCGGAAGCACTTCAGGCTGATGCTTCTTGCATTTGGGTCTGTTTGCACTGCCTGCACAAGGTGAATTTGCAAGCCTCTAACTTCTCTTATTGTGTGGTTAGTTATTTGATAATAAAATTCTTATTGGGCCCTAAATGTTATGATGCTGGAAGGAAATGCTTTGTTATACTCTTTGTTTCTGTCATGCGGTGTTTATAAGGTGTTTCATTATAGTAGGAATGCATTTAATATTTCCAAGGAACGGAGTAAACTTCATTGTGACAAAGCATTCCTGAAATCTGGTATAAGCAATCACTGCAAAGCTTTTGGAAGTGACATGGTATCTGTTTCCTGGCTGCCAGGACATGTAATTCTGAATATAATAGAATTTTTTTAAGACTTATTTTAAATTTCAGTGTTACCAGGTAGAAAAGTCTTGGTTTATCTGTTAAGTCTCCAGAGTAATTTAAACTTTGTACTTAGATGACCTGTTTGCTTGATGCTTTAGATTTCCGTTTCTGTTAGGCCAAATGTAAATCTCATGGCTGGCCATGAGGAAAAAAAAAAAATTTTATGCTGGTTTCTTTTGTCTCAACATTATTTTGCAAAGATCACAACAACGCTGCCTCCTCTCAGGGGCCTTGTGGATGCAGGTGGGGACTGTCATGTATTGGGGATGTTTCAAAGTGAAACTGAAAACACTCTTTGTTTTTTAGCTACTTTAAAACATTTGTTTCTAAAAGCAAGAAGCAAATAGTAAATAGAATTATTGCTATTCCCTGTGGGTTTAATTTTAGTGAGCAGGACCATACTTGCCATGCAAAGTAGAAGTGTTATTTCTGCCATAACTTGGAAACTGGTGTGCCACAGAGAAGTCGTAATTGAGACTGCAGCATTCGCGGTCCTTGGTGTGAAACAACAGCTTTTTCTGGGTGTTAAGCGTAATTAAAAATGAAACTATAGCTTACACTTTTATACTTGTCCCAAGCTCAGACTCCTTAGTTTTAGCCTTGCATGAGTTAAAGTTCATAATAGGAAATAAAACCCAAACCTCTATGCTCTTTGTGTTGCTGTGATGTTATACGAAGTGTAAGGCAGTCCTGTGTCTATTAAAAAAATATTTAACATTTTTTGCTTAGTGTTGTTTGGCAAGCAATGTTAAATTTAGGAGCATGGCACACAGAATTTCAGTTTGAGTCTCTGCTTCTTGTGATTAGAACTGAGACCTGGAAAACTTCAACATTTGTTTGAAGTGATGCCGTTAATTCATAAATTAAAAGTAGCTCCCTGTACAGAACCTCCCCAAGTGTCCTTTGCACCTGTTGAATTGTTTTCAATTTTCTATTTTGAAAATAATCTTTCTTCCCCTTTACTCCATGAATGAGATAAAGTAAACAAGAATGTGGTTCTGCTGTTCGGTGTCAGATGCAATAGAGCAGTTTAAGGAAGTGATTGTTGATCTCCAAGCTGTGCTCCTGTTACAATAGTGAGTCAAGATTTTCATACAGAAATAATCTGTAGGAGCCTTTTCTTTCTGGAGGATTAGCTGCTTGTTCCTCTGCTTAGGAAAGTCCCTTTTGGAGGGTTGGTAACTAGGAGAAGAATCCAGAATTTGTCACGAGAGCGGTGACTTTCCATGGCAAGTAACTGTGAAGCTGAAAGTCTATCCATGTAGCTCAGTCCGTAACTTACCTGTTCAGGGTCATGCTTCCAGTCCTCTGGACTTGTACTGCTTTTGGAGTTAGATGGATCTAAAAATATTGCAAGTGATATTTTCTCTTGTTCGTGGCTGGCTACACTGTATTATTGGCAGCAAGAAAGAATGTTTGGAGGCTTTTGCGTGTATACAAGCATATAATGCTGCTGAATTTCATAAAGTCATTCAGTAGCTTCAGCAATTGCAAGAAAAATGCAGGCTCGTTTATTGTAAAACACACACGGAAGGTTCATAGCTACTCGGTAATGCCAAATGGTGCATTTGAGTGCAGCCCAGAATACAGATGCCTGTGTGTTTGAGAGAGGACTGCTGAGCTTGTGTAGGATATCGGTGCAGGAGGCTCCAGTGTGACAAGGAAGTGATTCGACTCTGCATGAGCTGGAGGAAAAAAATTATTTTTTAATTTGATAATGGAAATTCTCATAATATTTAGATATCTTCACCATCCCAGGTGTTTACTGTTGGGAATGTTGAAAACCTTGAGTATGTCTGGCCTGTATTTGATTCCTTAGCTTGCCTTTAGCTTTTGATCTTGAGCTGTGATGGAAATACTGTTTAAGTGAATGCTTTAAAAACTGCTGTTTGAAGCTTCCTCAGTACTTGAGTTTCACACGTAACTTAGTTTTGTAGTGTTTGTACTTCACAAGTCAGTGCTTTTTTAGAATTTCAAATGTCCATATAACTACAGACACTCTTTCAAAAGAGGTCCCTTGTTTACATGGCGTAGCAATGCTGAGTAATTATTTTTGGTATTCGGAGTAGTTCACTGTGGTGAGTGTTTGAACCACTCTATGTATGCAACACTCAAATACAACTGTCTGCGTCGAGTCTTTTGCCTGTTTGTAGGGACTGAGAATTCTTGCCAAATGTCAAGAATAATTTCAGATCCAAAGTCTTATGTAGATAACTTTCAACAGTACCTAAGTCACTTAGAACAAGGAAGAAGCTAATAAGCTGTTTAAATACTTTTCAGAAAAATTTGCTTCTTCCCATTGTAGCTTAGCTGCCTGCTTGTGGACATGTTGGCTTGCCTTGTGCAAGTGTTTTGGCAACGGTGGTGCATTCTGGCATTGCCAGTGGTCTTGCCAGCTGTTTTGGGCAACATCTGACAGCTGGCAGGGCACCTAGCTGGTAGGCATTGCCACTGCCTAGTAAAGAGCAAACAAAAAACTCTGAAAGAATTGGCTTAGGAGGGACACATGTACCCCTTTGGTGTCCTCCCTTTGGAGAAGTGTGGAGCCTAGACAGCTTAAGTGGCGAGCACTACTTCTCTGTGACTGTTATGGTGTGTGCCTGTCCTTGCTGCCAGGCTCTGGCATGTCTGTGTGACAGCAAAAGATTGTAGTCCTCTGTGGATATATGGGGGAGAGGAACCAAATACTGCTGCTGGGGACAGTGGAACAACTGAGAGCCCTGTGAGCAGGTGGTTCTTGGCCATAATCTAGGAGTAACTGTGTGGTAGCCTGTGTACCACCTACCTAAAACTCGGCTTCTTGGCCTTCTCTTGAGCTACTGATGGTTTCTAGCTGGTGCCCACTTGCTTGGGCTGACATGTTAAGTTCCTTCTCCCCAACCTTTTCTAAAGCATTCTTGGTTTTGTGTCTTCCTCAGTTAAAACTTTCACGTCCCAGAGCGCCATGTGGCACCTCGCATTTCCAGGGACGAGCAGTGAAGTGATCTTGTCTTGGCCATCTGCCTCAAAATTAGGTCTTCTGGGAAGGTACTTGTGGCTGAAACGTAAAGGCATGAAAGAGAAAAGGTTTTTCCTATGACTTACTCGATTCTCTGACTTCTTGATCTTAGGCACCCTCTACGTTCTGGGACACCATGAACTTGCCTTTTCTTATGGGGAGGGTGCATGTTAATTCACAAAAGATCAAGCTTTGATTGGTTTGTGATTGAGGAATTGGGGAGCTGGAAGGAGATAATCCCCAACGTTGGAAATTAAAAGCTTGGGTATTTGCTTATTGCCTTTACAGCCCTTCAGAAAAATTGTCTGTGCTTGATGGAGTAATGTTTTGTGTGTTATTTCACCAGATGAAGGATGCAGACTCTAAACTTGGTTTTCCAGCACATAAACAGGATAGATATAGTAGGAGTTCCTGCTCAGAAGGATTCTGCTTGGGCACAGTTGAAGCCTTCTTGAAGTGGAGAACACATACTAAAAATGTGGAACCAGAAGAATCTGTATAATTGCACCTGAAAATAGTCAACTGACAAAATAACTGACTATTTTGGGTGTTAGTTCAAAGATTTATATATATATTTTTTTAAACTTAATATCTGTCTATTCCTATTAAGGAGAAAGCATGAAGAGACTTTCTTCCAAGATAAAGAAATGAAAATTTTAAGTGGTTCTGAAGGCTTTTGCTTCCTCCCTGGTATTATTAAGCTCGGGCAATCTCCGAAGGAGTGTGTTGAGTAAGCTATGTACTACCCTGGCAAAGTGCATTTGACCTGTTTACTTTAGCAAAACTTTTTTTGAGCCACAGAGAAAGTAGCTGGTATTTGAACAACCCCATTATATAAAAATCAGGGGAGGATATACTTGATTTTTACCATTCCTGTGCTGCTTTGATGTGTGTGTGGAAGCTGGTGCAATAGTTACTGCGTAGTGAAATACTTCACTCTGGGTGACTTCCTTTTAGGGTTTTTTTTAGGTTTTTCTTTGGTTTTCTGAGCTAAGGCAGCATGGGCTGTTGTTAGTAGCCTCCCATTGCTGCTTGGCTTGAAACACCAATAAACTCGAGCCTGTTGTGGTGCTTTGAGTTTCTTTGGGTGTTTAATACTTGTCTCAAGCAGTGCTTTTTGAGATGCAGGCGTGTATAGACACGTGCACCTGCAACATGAAATAGGGGCATGGTTACATCTATGTTGCTCTTGGCTTAGGCAGTTCCCATTCCCTCACTGCATGGGTATAACTCTTCTCAGGTCCAAGTAATGAATGGGATCAGTGAACTCTCTGATCAAATGTGCCTCCTTTCTGCTCTTATCAGTCAGCCCACTGTTTGACCCTGCGAGCGGTTGCTTTTCTCTATTTGCCAGAAGTGATGGTGGTTGAATTGCTCAACTCTGTACTGTCAGCAAAAGAAATGCATGTGTATCTACACCTGAAGACAAGGGTTTTGTGGCCTGTTTTGGGCGCACATATAATTATAGGTGTGTATTTAACTTTTGAAAGAGCTCTGGATAGTTTTTCAAAACTTTGATCCCCCCTGTAGCTGATAACTTTGGATTGTGTGTGTTCTTGTGTAACAAAATACAAACACAATCAGCATTCCTTTGTCTGGCAGATAGAAATTCGGAGAGGGATTAGGGGAGAACAGAATTCATGTGAGTAAACAGTCTCCCCTGCAGTGAGCTTTCCTGTGTGGGAAGAATACCTTAAGAATTAACTCCTAATAATCTACATCCTAGTCATGCTCAGGGACCTGAGAAATAGGGAGGTGGAAGGAATGATCTGGAAAGAAGAGGAGTTAAGGATCTCTTCTGGGAAGAAGGGAGAATGTGTGGGAGAGCCATGTCTCGAGGGTGTAACTGAAGGAGAAACCTCCCAAGGCCTGATGAGGTTAGACTCCAGAGTAGCTGCTCGGAAGTGACAGAGCTTCACTGATCAATGTATATTACAACTAGGCTGAACAGCAACATTTTATTAAAAAGATAGGAAGAACAACACTCCAACAGTTAGTTAGCAGCTTCATTTCTCTTCTGGGAGCTCTGACAGTTGCTAGTAAGCCCTGACTGTAAGGCCCTGCCTTAAAGTGAAGAATGAGAGTTCTCATTCTGCATTCCTCTTCACCTGAGTAAGTGATCTCAATAGATGCTGTTAATGTGAAGTTTGGTTTTGTGTGAAGTGAAGGTCTTTGGGGTAAAATCCCACCTAGTATGCATACAGGAAAATAAAGTAACAATTTCTAAGTACTGTGAAGATCTGATGAACAAATGTGTCCAACATCTTTGGTTTTGGTAGTTAGTAATACTTCTGTGATGACTGAAAAGCTGTCTGAGAAAATTGAGGTGGTATTCTTTGATTTATATGTATTATATATGCATTAGCATGTTCTGTAATAACCATTCTCTTTATTTTACTTGGTAAAATGATGTGTCTGAAACGTCCTTATTTGTATTGCTAAGAGAGCTGAAATTAATACTTGAAAATTTACTCTGCTATATTTTTATGTTGGATGATGACAATTGATAGTAAATGCAAGTGTAGTTCTGTATGACAGCAAAAGTCGAGTCTAATGTGATACAGGTCTTGGACTATTGTAGTTTAGAAATGCAAGATACTTTGCCTTCGATTGGTAATTCTGTACTGAGGCACTGGAAATGTGCTCAGAGATTGTATAGAAACTGGTATGATGCTTGAGAAACTGGTAAAATGCTTGCTGTTTGGCTGGCTTTCTTAATTTCTGAATCTCTCATCTACTTTGTGTCGTTACTGTTTGGGAACTGCCTTCCTAGCTCTGATAATTATTTTTTTCACTGGTATGGTAGCTTCTAGGAGGGGAACAGGGTGCAAAGACTTGGAGCTGTCTTTAAGGATGCCTGATACTGAAACTATTTGGAGGGAGAGTGCTTGGAGATGTTTGTGGTCTATGTCATCCTCATGTACCACAGGGTAATTCCCCTGGCTGGTGTCCTGCTATCACTTGCAAGGGTATCTCCACAGGCAGGCAGTGCTGTGATTTGGAAGAGGCTGGGTGCCAGCCTTTTCAGTGCACTTAATTATCTGCCAGTCATTAATGTAATTATTCATATTGCTAGCCTTCACATCAGTTATAAAGCAGGACTGATTAGGTGGGTTTTTTTCTCTTGCAGAGGCCTGATGATAGGTTGTAATATTTTTAATGGGAAAGGAACAAGGGATATCCTTGTCAGCCAGCACACGGTCCCATCAAATACAAAATTGCACATCCAGGTTTGTTTCCTGTTCACTGCTGAAAGGAAGATATGCCAGGTGCTTTGGAGGGTCTGCACATACTTGCCAGTTTAACTCAACTGCTTTAGAAACAGTTTTGATTAAATGAGTACAAGTTTATGTAGAGGCAAGTCTTCAAAGTCCCTAAATAAGAAAATGGTGAAAAAAAAATTGGAGGTTTCCTATTTTCCCGGCTGTATGACTTGTGTTTTGTTATTTCTGTGTTGAATCCCAACAGAGTATTTTCTCTTAACTCGAGGGAGCTCAGGTACTTGGTTAAAAATACCTGCAGCAGTCAGAGACTGCAGTTACAATTTTAGGTGTATCTTGTTAAAGGATGGGAATGAGAACGAACAAGAGAATTGCTAAACATTTCATGCCTCCAGAATATCCTTTCTTCAAAGGTGGCTTCTGCGGAGCCCTTGGAGGAAAAGGTTTTGGGGTGTAAACAGGCAAAATTACTTCTTGTAGCGGAAATCCCAGCTTGTAAAATAGGATGTTGCCAGGGCTCTGTTTTGTTGGCTATAAAACTAAGAAAGATTAAATGAGCAGAGTATGGTGAATAAACTGCAAAGTCATCATTAAAAAACGGTCTGAGCTAGAAAAGGCTTGTTGGGAAAAGGATGCTGGCAGATTTTCCTAGTGCAGATGCAGCTTCTGCCAGCAGAAAAAAGTGCTTTTGCAGGTATAGCTGCTTTTGTGCAGGGAAGTGATATAAGCTATAACCACATCTGCTCTGGGGCTTTTGCCAATGTAAAGATATTGCCAAAGATTACATCCCCAAGACAGTGCTGCATTGGCAATGATTTCCTGGGCCTATATAGTTTAAGAGTGTTAAGGTGGCTACATTTTTTTTTTTTTTCCTGATAGAGAGTTGTAGACTAAGGCATAGTCATCACTGGGGTAGATTTACTGCCTATTTGTCAAGGTGACATTGTGTGTACAAAACATTTTGCCAGTAAATACTTCAAGGGTTAAGCTCTTCCTGTTTTGTATTATATTGCATTGCAATTTGGCAAGACATCTGTCTTTCTGCTGAATGATGCAGAGATGATACATGGGCAGCGTCTGGTGTGGAAAATGGGAAGGTGGCGGTAAGAACTGGGATCCAGTTGTGAAGCTGGTTTGCTAAATGGGGATGTGTGTTCGATCTACGCTGAATGGTGACTGACTGCTGTGGTACAGCATGGTGCACCTAAGTGCTTTGTTTAGCCAGGTGTGTGCAACAGGAAACAATTTTAGGGCCTTTGTCAGTGATGAGGAGATGAAGTCAGCCCAAGGGAGGTGTTTTTGTTTGTTGGGTTTTTTTTTTCTTTTGTGAAGTAATATAGAGTGTGTTGCTGCTTTTGTGAGTGGGTAAAATTTCCGCCCTAAGTGAAGCGTGCTGGAGAGGGAATGGTTTGTAAAGGTGGGTGCTGCTTTGAGGAAAGGACAAAGTCAGAAGCAATAAGGGACAGAAACATTAAGAGAAATACCTAGTGCTTGGATGCTCACCAAAATGAGGCCTGGAGGAGAAGATAAGATGGAAGAATGTTAAGGATTTTTCCTCCATAAAAATTCTCTACGAGCTCTTGTAAAGTGCCACTGGCTAAAACTTCTTCAGCTAAGCCTATGCTTCTCATCAGTCACGTTGTCTCTGAAGGGGTTAACAGTTGCATGCCACCAGTGACCGTGTATCCAAATATATCTGAGCTAACCTGGCCATTGCCACGAGAGAAGTTTTTAATTGGGATGGCTTTTGTTTAATTTTCATGGTAGATCTTTAACTTACTGATTTTTGTGGGTGCTACTTCATCGTGCTCATGGAAGAAGTTATCGTGCGTTACCATTTTCTTCTCCCTGTCTGCATATTTGTTGGAAAATGTTAATTATGTTCTGAAGTGGACGTCTGGATTCGGGACACAGGCTGCACAGGTGTGTTATTTTAAGATTTTTGCATGGTAAGTATTTTCCCCCAAGCACCTGAGAGTCTGAGAGCTCTGACTTCTGCTGCAGGAGGTAGCCTGTCCTTTTGCTCTCATTCTTGTCAGAAGAGGAAAATGCTGTGTAGTCAAGCACCACAATAACTGCTCAGTGAGAAGAACCACGTGTTTTGTGCTGGCAGTGCACTTTGGGGTAAAGCTCTGTTCACAGTCGGGGGTTATCCTGGAAACAACTGATTTTGAGGAATCAACAGCAGTTGTCTTGAGGTGATGTACAATTTGGGTGGATTGGCTGTCTTCTCTGATAAACATCTCATCTGTCTTTGTGATTGAGCATACTGTGATAGATGATCTCCATTAGTGCCCAGTAACAAAAGCAGGTGGGAGATCACCCGACAATTTGAGACTTAACCAGCATTTGAGAGACACATTTAAGCTGGACATCCTTGGGGTCTGATTCTCTGCATGTGCAGTGTCTGAAGCGAGGGCACCCTTTCTTTAATCATCATCTGGAAGGACCTTTGAGACCAGGAAAAGGACAATTTGAGAGACCTTTCTAGAGAACTTGTAAAACTTAATCCAGAAAATCAAGTCGTTGTTTTCTTGGCACATGTTTGAGCCTACAGACAGACCTGCTATGGAAATTGTCTATGGAAAAAGAACACAAGTTACTGGGAATTTACCCTCCTCAGTATTGTTGTGATGTTGACTGTCAGAAAAATATTATCATCCTCTGTTTGTCTCATTTTGTGTACACAGTTCAAGTATGCCATGGTATCATTATTTCTTCAAGTTATTCTAGGAAAAAAAATAGTCTTTTGACATTACAAAATACTTACAGGATACTCTTCTAGGAAGGACTTTGCAGATGTGTGGGGGGGTGTTTTTAAGTGGAATAGACTTTTTTTGGTCGGATACTGTTCTGTTACAGCAGATCTTCGTGAATGAGGCATGATAACAGATCTTCAGGAATGAAGTGATGGTTTGGCCTTTTTGAAGAGGACACACAGTATGCTGTTGTATATTGTGCTGTAAGATGCTTTCTGTAAAAGTGCCATCAAAAAAGTAAATTCTCAAAACTTACGTGTGGCTGTAAGATTCTTGTGCAGTACAGATTTCTTACTAAGTTCAAGGGCAACTTCTAATACTTTCACACATCTGCTAATAGCATCCTCTTAACACTGCCCATCCATTGCCTTTTGACCTGGTGAGGCCTTTGAGCATGCTTAAAGCAGCAAAAGTGAAGTTCTGTTATCTTCAGGGCATGCAAAATCCATGGAGAAGTCCCAGCTACTGCTAACCAGTAGGTAGTTCACTGGCCAGGGTTGAAATGACCTGTTCTTGATGTTGTGTGAGCTGCTGGATACTGGAGTTAGCAGAGACAGCAGTTTTGCTACCTCATGGGGAGGAACAGTGCCAATTTCCTACAGAGATATCAAGCCTGTGAAATGGGTATAGCCCTATGGGTGAATCTGGCTCTGGACCAGAATCTGGCAATGTACAATGCTGACTGTGGTGAAAGAGTGAAATCAATTTACCAATGCATATTTGAGTGAGGAAAAAGAAGCAGGGAAAGCTTTTTTTTGAGACAACTTAAGACTTCTACAAAATGATTTAAAGGAGAAAGCAATTGTACAGTTCCTCTTTCAGCTTTATTCCTTCATCATCTGTTTCTGCCTGCAAACAGGACAGTTTCTGTAGGTCACATCGGCAGACGTGTACTTTCCCAGAAATATACAGTTCATTCAGAAGTTGAGTCACTGGAGACAGCATTCCTCTGAAACCCAAATGCGGTGCTTTGGGTTGTTTTCCTTTTATCAACTTGATGAGTAGCTGACCTGACATATGCCACTTCTAGTCTTTCCAACATTGACTAATAAAAGACCTTAAAAAAAAGAAGAAAAAAAAAAAGGTGTATTTCTGTCTTGCCAGGCTCATGACATGGTTACGTTGAAGACGCATCTTTGTAGAGACTGGCAGTATTCCCACAGTTTACTATCAAAATCTTACGTTTGGTAGCCCAGCTGAATATAGCCCCCAGACACTGTAATGACATAGACGGGGCTAGATTCTGCTCTTCTTAGTAGCTGGACTGTACTCCTGAGCAGCCACTTCCTTCAAGGTCTGTCTTGCAAATGGAGAAAGTTTTTGGAAGAAAGATATCAAGGTGTTGTATTTTTCTTCAAGATGAGAAACAGTATTTCTGGATTATGCTTTCTAGCATGTAAGCTACAGTTGCTGGTGGTATAACAGTGGAGAAAAGGGGGACGTCTGGCTCTAACTTGTGTCAAATTATACCCTGATAAGTCCCTTAAAGTCTTTGGGATAAGAAGATTTAGGGAGCCTGTTGACATGGGGAAGATCCAACTTTGACATGTCTGACACATGGCTCTCAGCAGACTGATTTCACAAACAAATTTCTTGGAAGCAAGTCCCTGTTGTCTGAGTTGTACCAACTCAGCTGTCTGGCCACATGGTGATCCCACTCTGGGTTAAAATAAACCAGCAACCCTTTTAACCTGTGTCAGTTCCTTTGTCTGGTTCACTTGTAGCTGTGCAAGCAGTTGTGCTCCCATTGCTGAGCAGTCAGTGGCAGGCCAAGGAGCCAGCGGTTGCATGAGCTTGTGTTGCTGCTGAAATAAATACTTTCTGAGCTGTTCCTTCTTGGTCTGGTGGTGATGGGATGCAGCTTCTTTGGAGCAGGCTCTGAAGAGCACGTTTTACTGCCCTGCCTAGTTACTGCCCTATTTCAAAGTAAAATAATAATCCAAGTAGCTGTTACTTTATCTCATAGGCAAAAATAAGAGCTGGTGCATAGCTAAGCCATTCTGGGTTTCTGGAGTCTTCCTCAGTGTCTCTAAAATCTTGTGCAAGGGAGGAGATTTCTTACCTGGTTCTGACTAACCTGTGCAGTTGGGCTAAGCCAAGGTATTTTGGTACGTACTGCCCAGTCACTAAACTCCTCAGCCTTCGTTCATTGTTTCTTTCTGTGGCAAAATGTGCTTTTGCATTCCTCTTGAACCAACATAGTATATTTTCTTCAAGCCTGGCATTAGTGAGTTGACATACTGGTTTGAGAGAAGAAGTGAAACCATACCCATGTGTCTTCTCTAGTCTTCTAGAGTCTGTTGGTCTGAGAGACTGCAGGACTGAAAGTATGAATTGATGCTTCTTTCTGCCATTGGGGATGCTTGTGATCTGGAGAAAATGAACAGTTTTCCTGTTTGATGGAGCTGGATCTGTTTGTGGTACACATATAGGAACAGTGCAGTAACTGTCTGGCAGGTCAACGTGAAGTGTGGGGTAAGAACTTTTATAGGGTTGAGGTCATGTACGATAGAAGGGGAAAAATGGAGCCTGGAGGTCTGGAAGACCTGTGGTGTCAAGCAGGAAGGGGACTGAACTATGGTTTGTGGATACTGATTGTGTGAGTAGTATTCTATGGATGAGCAGGGAAGGTGACTACATGTTGTTTTTGATTGGGACACAGAGGTCTGGTATTGCTTTTTCTAAATAGCTGTCTGTTTCATTGATTTCTCGTCCTACAAGAAGTAATGCTGTGAGGCACTGGATGTTGATTGAAGGTTTGGCATGAGGGGGAAATTGGTGATTACCAGGGACCCAGACTCTACCTGGATGAATTTGCAGGTCCTTTACATTCAGGGTAGCCAAAACTCTTTTGGGGCTTTTAATATTACCTTGTCCGCTGCCTAGCTGCAGTGCTGTGTGCTGTTTTCTTCCTCTGCGATGGGAGATATTAAGGAGCTACTGAAATAGTAAACTGGAAGGATTATATGGAAATGATGCCATCACCTTCTCCTACTCTTTTGAGGCAAGTCTTTGCAAATTCATGAGTGGGAGGCAATGGGTTGAATAAACCCATTCTGAAATGTACTCTGGCACCCATGTGCTCCCACTCCAGTTCTCTTAGTATGTCAGCTGTAGTCACTCAGTGGGAACTCTGGAAACTATAGCTGTGGTTCATGTTGCTTATGCAGATTTGCTGAGCTTTTTGCTCATACATTGGGATTTCTTGTGGTGGGAGACACCAGGAGAAGGGAAATGCTTTGGGTGATACTGCCTTTGTGGGCAGTAAAACAATAGTGCTCCTTATTTTAAAAGAATTAAAGTGAGAAACGGTTTGTGAAAGCGCGTACATTTGGACACCTCTTGTTCCATAGTCCTCAAGGAGCGTACAGTGGCATAACTTGCTTGAATTCACAGGGCCTCTGTACCTGTGGGCCTTTGCTCTTTAAGGGGTTGGCTTTATACTCCAGAACTGTAGCAAAAGGAAGTAGAAGCCAAAATAATCTTCAAATTAAATGTATAAAATAAGGGTTAATATCTCTCTGTATCCTGTCATCAAACCATAGATCTCCTGGTATGGAAGTAAGTGTAGCTGAAATACTGGAAAATATCTTCCCCAATTGTAGCCCACATGCAGTTTTTAATTTGTGTAGAGTTGGTGGTGGAGCTTCTGAAGTCATCAGAGAGCCAGCGCTGCCTAGCACACTTGAGCAGCGTGGCAAATCCATCCGATCTTCTTTTGATTTAGAAGTATTATGGTGTGAATTCAGTTCTTGCACTTCCAAACTTGCTAATTCATGCCAGAGTTTTTGCTTTAGTATTTTTTTTCTCATTTTAAAAGCTTTGATAGACAATGGATCCTTGTTGCGGCTCCTAATCATTAACCTGAAAACTTTCCAAAAGGCTCAGAGGAAATGTAAAGCAGCTGACTGCTTCATTTCTGTCTCTTGAACCAATTAACTGAAGTAATAGAGTTTTCTCTGAAGTTGCTTTTTATTATCTTCATGTTCATCAGACCTAAAAACAGGGAAGTGCAGATAGATTACTACAGAGTTCATAATATTAAGCTGCCATTTGGTGCCATCACGTAATGGTACTAATTCAGTAATTCCATAAAACTTAATTTTCAAAATTAAGAGATGATGTGTGAAGGGAAGTTAATGAGATGAAGAAAGATGTAGGAAGCTAAGGAGATGATCAACATTGAAGCTGAAGCCTATGTATGTGTTAATGGGAAGGTACAGTGAAGTGGTAAATGCCAGCTGGAGGGCAGCAGTTGACAGCAGTGACTGGCAGTGTCACAGGGAAGTAGCCTGGCTTCCTGCGGAGTTGCTTGGAAATGCCAGTCGCAGGAAACAGGTAAATTTTGGGGTGACTCAGAGGTGGGTAATTCAAAAAAGGCACTTAGTGTGGCCTCAGTGGGGCTGTAGGATGCAAAGACCATATCCTCAATGGGTGCATAGAGATTGAACAGTACTGATTTTGTTGTTGGTATAAATAACTGGTGTTTGGAAGTTGGGAAGTATCTCAGATCCACCTGTATGTGTGTTGTACTGGAACCATAAACCATGAGATGGCTAATGGCAGAAATGTACCATGGTGTGGTTCTCTCCCAAGCCTCAGGGGATGGCAGAGGAGGGGAGTATGGGTGGATGGTGGCGGACTTATCTGTTTAGCTGCTGTCCTCATCTTCTTACAACAGCCCTCTTATGTTCTGTCTGTAATCGAGGCAGGGAATGTTAGCTTATGTGAAAGTCTTCCAGCAGCTTCTCAGAGTGGTCATGCGGTGTTGCTTAAAAAACTAACAAGTTTGAAGATACCGTCTTTAGGAGATCATGTCCTGGAAGTACTCTAGACTTAGATCTCATCTTTTACATTCGGTTCCTGGGAATTTTATTAAGCTGCTAGAAATGAGGTTTTGTGCTTGTAAGATTTCTGGTGATCGTCTCCTGAAAGAATAGATGTGAATGGATCTTCACAAATGAAGATCACTCAGTGCACTTGCAAAACAATGCAAACGTTACGATGACAGTCTCACTGTAATGTGATTCAGGCTAAAAGCTTATTTAAACCACTTTCTGCTTTGTATGTTTATGTCGAAGGTTACCTGTATGGGACTGGGAGAGATGCAAGCGAAGGGCGGTGGTGTTCAGAGTAGATGACCTCGTTATTGCAGAATTTCAGACTGGTGTCCACTTTGTTATTACCTGATGAAGGAAGCAGCTGTATGGTGCTTGGTCTGTTGTGTTGGTTGCCCTTGCAATGTGCTGTGGGTGGAGATGGAGCTGTTGTCCTTCAGAAAGGAGTGTCAGCGTGCAAACCTGTTGGGTTTTGAAGTAATTGAAGACTTATGGGGGGTTTCTGCTCCTGCTTGGTGGTGGCACTTAATGCGGTTGGGTATTGCCTGTTTGTATCAGTCTTGAGGTTTAGGACTTGCCTGCTTGCACACCACCTCCATGACTTAGAGTCATCTGGCGAGCAGTGGGGGAAAAACCTGCAGCGCATCTGATGATGCAGATCTCCAGACCATCAATGAGAGCTACAGCTGAGGCAAGCAAGAAGTCTCTTTTAAGTTATCAAGAAATCTTTTAAACCTTCTCATGGTGAGGTTGCTCCTACTTTCCCTGCTAACATAAAATGTGATGTGTTGGTTATTTTATTAATGCTGCTTTCCATGGTGTGGTGTACATGGTGACAAGCTTTGGAGATGCTGTTCGATCCTGCATGTGCTCGGAGGGCAGCTGGAATTTCCACTTGGTGCTCTCCTATTGGCAAAGGTTGGGGTTTTGACTGATTAAATATTTACAGTGGTGGTGTGACATGCTGTCCCTGGATGCCACTTCACTGGAGCAAATGTTTGTGCTGCTTGGTTTCAGACAGGCGTTAGCTTCTGAGCTGTTCATTTGATGGCCCTTCTCTCCTGCAGCAGCGTGTGCAATATGTCACCACCAAGCAGAAGTCTTATTCTTTGCTGTCAAATGAAGTGAAACCAGCTGATTTCCTTCTGCTGGGGAATTTAAATATGGTCTTGTGTCACTTATGCATTCGTGGAATATAACTGTGGATGTTGTTGAGGTTTGAACCGTCTACAGATGTGTGAGGCTTGTGCAAAGCCAGTGTTTCTGGGATGTCTACTTTGATTCATGAGTGCAAAAGCAATTGTGTAGAAAACTGAACTGGAAGTGGTATCAAATTCATATTGCTGTACTGAGTCTGAAAAAGCTTCTGCTATTGGGATATAGATGCTGCAGTTGGGATGAAAACTGTTGAAATGCAAAATGCCATGTTTAGAAAACAAAACCAGCCATGAAATGGAAAGAAACAAAATGAAGAATTTATCAATACCATGTCTCAAGGAGGGGGAAAGGATTGTGCTAGAGAACTGAGCTTAAGTTGTTCTTGGTTTTTATCTGCAGTGAATGCTGAAATTGAAACAGGAGCTTACTCCCAGCATGTGATGAGAAGCTGAGCTCTAAAATATGCTTTTCTTGGTAATAACTGCAAGAATTAACTGTGCAGCTCGTCTTGATAGATGAAAACATGAATGGGTCAAGTACTGCAAACTATCATTCAGCAAATTATGCTGCTTGGAAATTCTGATTTAAGCTAATGTCCTAATAATCTTTAATTTATAATTCATGTATGCATTTAAGTGCATCCAGGTTCCTCCTTCCACTTCATACTTTCTTATTTTGACAGCAAAAAAGAATTAAATTCAAATATTAGTGACCAAGCTTCCAGTTCAATTAAATTCTATTAAATTAAGGAGTTTTATTTCAGTTAATAATGCTTCTTTGGAGAAGTCCAGACCGTTGCAGGGTTTCCCATCCCTGTATCTCCTGCTTGCATATGTGTGCTTAGGCATGGCAACATAGATAATGATAGTAAATGTAAATACCTCCAGTGAAAAGCACTGGTGAAGTGGGATCTGTTTGAAACACATTTGGGACTTGGCTGCTTTGTTAGCCTGAAAAAAAAAAAATAATCACTGCTGAAGGACTGACTGTGTTTCTCTCTGGGCAGAGCTTTATTATGAATGTTTTGTTAGCGAGATAGTTGTGACAGCGAGTCTTTTAAAGTGCCCTGAGAATTTCAACAAAATGGCTGCTTTTCTCGGGTTTCATTCCTATCTGGATATCAACAGGCTCACTACCTTGAGCTCTAGCAATCTTCCTCGGCTTCAACATGTAAAATTTAATAGGTGGCTGTTGTAAATTAGGTCTGCTGTTTCAGCTTTCATCAAACCATGTTTGGAGGAAAACAGAATGCTTGAACGTGTTAGCTTTTCCCTTGTTTGCCGTCTGTTTCTGGTTGCTTTACTTATTAAAATTTTTCTTTGTAAACAGAAAATGTGCTTTGTCAAAGCACGCTTCTCCCTGCTGCAGCTTCAAGCCTAAGTAGTAATCCCATCTGAGCAGCGTTGTAGCCTGTTCATAACTAATCTTTGTGGTGTAAGAGTCGTAGACAATAATCCTGTGTGCCAAATGAGAAGCCCATCCAGTTGCAGAACAGAAACTATAATATACCAGTCCTGTGTAATCTAGTGTTGTTCAAATACTCTGCTAATTTTTGCAGCTCTGGGCAGAGTGAGTGTCAAGTGATTGCTGAGGGCTTGTGCAGCAGCGGCAGGGTTGATGGAGAGAGGTCTGTAGCAGAGCTAGTGTCAAAACAGGGGTTGAAACATCAAATTATTTTGGTGTCGTTTTAACCCCATAAGACTGAGTTACGGGACATAGCTGCTCTGCAGCAGCTAACCTCTCATTGTGACAGATGCTGCGATTTACTCCTCCAAAGCTGCTCCCAAATAATTGTGAGGTAAGTGTGTGCACGCAAGTAATTAATGTGGAGCAGCTGTTACCCAGTACCTTGTTGGTGTGCCTTGCCTTAAATTAGAACAATCCTTAATGCCAGAGGTTTTTGCATTTGTATTTAACTGTGGTTTATATTATGCAAACCAAGCCTTTTAGCGCTGCCTCCCTCCCTGGCTTCAGTCCTCCCTCTGTAATGCTGGCTCAGGTTGTGTTGCTGTCCACGTTGCATATCAGCAAGGGCACAGTTGTATTAATCCTTGCCTTCTGTATCAGTGAAACAACTAGTTAAGTTTTAAATACTATATCTTGGATGTGGCAAGCAGAGAAAGCAGGCAGTCCAGCTATTTCTGGTAGGAGCTTGTCATGCTGCTGGTGTTTCCTTTTTTTTTTTTTTTTAATTAACATGTTGAACAAATATTGCTGTAGCTAGAGGAAGCTAAAGCCCAACAAGCCAGTAAAAGCTACTGCTCACTCCATATTTGTGTTTTAATACACCAAGCCAATGGTGCCGGTCTCTGGAGTATAATCCTAAATAATGTGCTGTTTCGCACATTGCTGTTGCAGTGGGAAAACAGCTTTCTTTTTGTGATGCTGGCATACGTGGGGGGGTCTGACCTAGGTAAACTTGTTTCGGAATGCTGCAGTGCCACTTTGTTGGGAAAATGGAGAAGCCAGAAGCGAAATGAGGCCTTCTTGTTCTTTGTGACCACGTGTCCTTTGGTGAGTGGTATTTGCTGGATTTGCCGTGTTGCACTCGATAATCACTGCAGACCACTTCAGTTCCTTGTTAATATGGCATAACTTATCCTTCAGTGCAGGGGGAACCTGTCTGTCCTCTTTAAAAAGAAAAGTCAGCCAGAGACCACTACCTCAGTTGCCTCTTAGCCTATTAAGCAATTAATAGGTATTCCCAGAAGTTTTAATACAGTGGCCAAGTGGGCTGCTGTAGCAGAAGGTAGGGCAAGACTTCAGGCTAATTCAAAGCTCTTGTAATGCTGTTGCTTGAGAAATTAATAAAATACTGTTTCTTTGTACATCTGGCAGATCTCTGGGCTGAGTGAAGAATCCTTGTGTTTGAGAAAAGCTGCGTGCTTTACTGTGTGAAACTTATTTGTAACTCTGGAGCATGGCAGGGTTGAGGGGCTCAAGTAATGTGCTTTACAGGTGGGAGAGTGCTGGAAGGATTACATGGAGAAACCTATACATGCTATCTGCCTGGTATGTTTAGGAGGAGATTTCCTGGTTTGAGGCAAGACTTCCCCTAGAAAATGGAATTAAAAAAAAAAAGTTGTACTGACTGTAGCAGGGGATATCATAACCAAGACAATCTAGAGATTGGATCAGTTTGTTTACTAAAGTATATTTTCATCTTTGATTAATTTGCTTTAGGAAGCGTGCGTGTTCAAGTGAGTTAAGAGCTCCTTTAGGTACTGCTACATAATACAGATAGTATTCTAGAAAAAGATTTGGAGACCTGAATACAAAGTAACCTAGAAAGATCAAAAACTAAAGCCCTGAAAGAGGCTGCAATCCTCCTCCCTGAAGCTGGAGTAGCCTTTTGGTGAAGGAGACCCTTAAATTCCCATACAGCTTCTTGGTGGCAGGACTGACTTGAAACAGTTCAACTGCTTGTTCCCTTCTGTCTGCAGTGCTGGCACAGGCTTTGTGCCACCGTGTGCTGGGCTGGATCAGGAACTGATACTATCAGAAAGCTTTTCCTTGATTTTTCTTTTCTTTAAATGGGGTTCTGTGCTGGTTTAACATGATTCCAGTGTGGCTGCAGCAGCTTGAGCAGTGTTGACCAGACAGAGCACTTGTTGGCCCCACTGCCGGGGCAAAAGATGAGGATGCAGCTCCCTAGGAGGTGCAAACTGTGCAAAGACCATCCTGTTGCCCGAAGAGCTCCTCACCCTTGCCTCTGGGTATATACTCGGTGTATCTGTGTTGTGTTTGCATAGCAAGGTGTATCAGCTTGCTGCTTTGAGAGCTACAAAGAGAGGGAAAAATAACTCCCATCAGAGCACCGAGCTAGTCCAGCTTGTCCCAGAGCTGGACCATCACTGCTTTGATGCAAGGCACTGAGTAAATCTGCCCAAAAGTGGGATTGCCCCCTTAGCAGACGGCTGCAGTGCTGTTATCCCAACTCCTGCTAGTGTGGTGAAGGTCAGGGTGCTGCCTCACTGTTTCGTAATGGCCAGTCGCATGTGGTTGTCAGCCAAGCACCTCATTGTGTTATTACAGTTAGGAGCTTGGATCCGTATTGCCTGGGAGACTTGTTCAAAGAGGGACTGAGGCCGTGTTTTCACAATACAGAGTATTTGGCAATACCAGTTTCTGGTTTTTCTGCCCCATACTGTGTAGCAGATTTGCCATCCCAGCTGTTTATGGGGCTCCACATGGACCAGATCAGGTATCTGGTCTAACCTATCCAAAGCTGCTTTTGTTCACATGCACTTTTTAAGCAGGAAAAATTTCTTAATTTGGCCTTAAACAAGTTGTACTGGCATTAATAAGTGTAAGAACACACTGCAGAGGGAGAGGAGTATCACTTTTTATAGCATAAACCACAAGACTAGTTCTTTGTGCTTAGATTTTGACCCTAGGGCTTTATTTCAGTGAATGTTTTGTTGGTGTTGCTGCTGAAAGATGCTGTCCCACTTGTCCCCTCCTGCCCTCTCCCTTGTGCTAATGCAGCTGTTTGTGTGGTCAGGCAATCAAACAGATTGGGGAACTGATTCAGTGCAAAAACAACTTAAAGGGAAAGAAGAAAAAAGATCCGAGCCAGTAATTTGCAGTGTTGCAGCATAAGATGGCTGTACTAGCAGGGACTGGTGAGTACAGGACATGCAAGTGTGTGGCTGAGGGTCAGGATGGGGTGGAATCACTGCTCTGGGTGGCAGGATTGACTTTTTGGCAGCTTCAAGTTGTAGCTGTAGCCCGCAGGCTCAGAAAATCACATTGCTAGTTTATGTCCTACTTTTCAACAGCTTCAGAGCGTCCATTGAAAATTTGCCCTAAAGCAAACTTCCATTTTGGTATCAAATGCCAAAGAATGTATAGCCACTTTCAGGATGCTCACTGTTGCCTCTGTTGCATGCAAATGGTCCTCAAACTGAGCCAAGATAGTTTGGATTTAGGGAGCTAAAACATGGTTCTGGGGTGTAACAGAAGCCATATGATTTGTTATGTTTCTCATATGACCCAGCCCTTGGCTGACGATACAGATTTAATTGGAAGAAGAATTTGTGTACAAGTGAAAACCAGCTTTTATTTCCGGTTCTATTTCTGACCTTTCTAGGCTGTATTTCTTTCCTTAGTTGTATAATTGCATAGTATCTTCTGAATCTTGGTGTGCTTTGGGAATGTTTGGAGACTTCAAAGGACATTGTCATCTTACACTGGCAGCCAGTTACTTTGTGAAAGAGTTTTCAGCCCAGGTGTTCTGGTGGTTGTGGCTGGGACAAACAAGGAATGTTCATGTTCTGCAAATAGTGTGGAGGTTGTGGCAAAAATGGGTAGGATGGATGGCAATTAGCCCTTCCTGAATTTTACAAACACCCTGGGTTAACATTGTGTAAGTACACTGGACATGGAAATGTTGGCACTCAAGCATCTGTTGTGGTAGCAGTATCTAACCAGTTCCTTAAGTCTTCAACCGTATTCTCATTTTATATAGTCATCTTGCTTTATAGAGTTTTTTAAAGTTTTCTGTTGAAGTCAAGCTATTTTCCAGTATATGTTAGTTAACATGTATTGTCTGCACAGATTACGTTATTAGACACACTGATTTCCCCATTTGTTTATTCAAACCTCTGCTTGGTGATCTCATAACAGTATACCAACTTGGTCAAGCAGTTACTCATTTATTGTTTTTCTTTTCTTTCTCTAGAATCCAGCAACTATCACTCGAATACTGCTTAGCCATTTCAACTGGGATAAAGAGAAGCTGATGGAGAGGTAAGCAGCCATCTTAGCGTGCAGCTGCATTTTGCTTCAGACCTGCAAGAAATGTTTATTACTGGATTAATGTGAGAATGGGTGAATACACAGTATGTGGCAGGAGGATCTCTTCTGTAAGCTCTAAATCTTCCCTTCCCCCTTAGACTTTACCAGCTAAGAGTGACTTTTTTTTTTTATGTTAATAATGCCTATTACGCTTCAGAGAAGTTTTGGAAGTTAGTTGCCCCTTGCAGGAAAGGGTGCCTTCCAGTTTGAACACATACAGGCACAGGATTTTCACAGGCTCTAGAAAAAAGCAAGCAGGAACAACTTCCTGTTATCTTGCAACTGTTTTGAATTTGGATTTAGTTGCTCTTGCATGTCATTCTAGCATGCATGCTCCTGACATGTTTGTTTTGGTCTTACTGAGACTGAATTGTTCTTGACTGGTAAAGTGCATCTGCCTTGTCTTCATCTTTGTAGCTCCAGGTTTTCTTTACTGTGTGTGTAAATAATGGCTTAAATTTTGCCTCTCCCTCCCCCTCAGAGCAGAGCATTTTATGGTTATTTTGCATCTTTGATTCCCAGCTCTTGGGGAATGTTGCTGGTAAAGGTACTTTTTATAGTTTGTTATTATACAGTGGAGGCCAAATCCAGCCACAGTGGTAATGCACCTGTGTGGCCTTTTTTTTTTTTTTTTTCCACTGCTAGTGTTGGTGTTGAAGAGAGTGTGAGGGAGCTGGAGAATTCAGTTTACTTGTAGAAGCTAGGGGGAGAATTAGTCTGGACTAGAAGGAGCAGTAAAGACAGTACAGGGATTTACTGGTTATTATGGTCTTTGCTGGTCTTAAGTGTCAAGAGACACAAATGGGGGGGGGGGGCAACAGGGACAGAAGGACTTGGTATTTGGTAGGATTGTCTGTTTGACTTTCAGTTACCATTTCCTTTGCCTGATGATCAGGGTATGAGAAGATAGGATGCTTTGTAGTCTGTAAAGCAGAAACAATTGTTGGTAGTACTGTTGAATTGATAAATGCCACTTAACAGCCCGTAGGTGCTCTGTGCTGTGGGCTGAGCCTGTGTAGTTCGGTCGTCATTTGCGCAGGGTGCAAGTGTCGAAGACCAACAGGTTTTCAGTCTGCTAGTAGATAGTGTTGGAGTTTAAATATTTCTGCTGTCCTGGGATAATGGATTTAGGACACCTTTAACCCCCTTTGTGTAACATTTTCAGTTAGTGATGGTGCTCGGGTATCTCTTAAGTTTTGTTTGGCCTAGGTTTTTTTTTTTCTGAAGTGATTGGTTTTTTTTAAAGCTTTCTAGCCTTTGATTTATTTCCTGAGATTGACCTCTTTTAGTTAATGTGGGAAGTATGAAAGCTTTGTGTTACAAACACAGTCATATTGAGGCTATTTAACTCTGACTACAACTGTAAGCATTCTGATTTAGTTCCTTCTCTATAATGTGTGTCTGTTCACTTCTTTGTAGTTGAGTTTCTTGTGCTGGTTCTTTTGGTCAGGCTAAAGTTCAGTCTCCTTGGCTACCTCCACCTCACTTTGAGATACCTCTGCATAAGTGTACTGAAATGTCATCCCTTTATTCAATAGTTTTTTTCCCTTCTCACTGAAAACTTGTTTGTTAAGGCTGCCATCAATTAAAAAAAAAAAAATTGGGCTGTGGGTTTTTTCAAAGGGGGCTGTCAGCCACTTCTATGTGAGGTATTATTGTTAAGGCTTTTACAGTTTCCAACTAAAACACTTTAAGTAGACGTAAATGTTTACAGCGTCCACGGGTGAACATGTACTCTTGGTACATATTCATTAAAACACTTATCTTAATTCTATAGGACTACCCCTGTGAGTAATATAATACGTGACCCTTGCTTATGCAGACCTATTGCACACTACTCACAGTTCTGGTGCTGATTGATGTCCTGCTGTATTAGAAAAACACTAAAACATTTTCTCTCAAGTAGCTGGTGCTGCTTTCTGTCAATTCTTCACCAAATAGCTTCCACAAAGCCCTTTGCAGTGCTCTGCTGATGCTCAGCTGTGTTAAAGTAGGAGTGGGAGGCTGGGGAAGAGACCGAGGGCTGGCTCTTAGTGTTCAAGAAGATTCTGTGATTGCTGCAGTAATAGGCGAAGGCAAGGGTAGGAGGCAAGTGGTCACTTCAGTGGTCAGGATGCAAAACAATCAGTTTGAAATAGTGATGGAGCTGGAAATGATGCCATGAGCTAGCTACACATCACATCTTTCTGCTAAAATAGAGGTGGTTCTTGTTTAGATGAACATGACAAGCTGATTAAGCCCAAATTTAGACTTGGTTATTCTTCCAGAACAGAAATCACTTCTGAGACTTGCATGGCTTTGTGTTTGTCCAGCAAATCTTATTGCAGCATTGTGCTAGTGTAAACGAGCTGAAAAACACTGGGAAACATTCATGGTGAGGTGGAGAGGCATGCTGTGATCGGACAAAAAAATAAGTTTAAATGCTACTTTATTTTTTTAAGGAAAAACCCCCAAAACATAGATTTTATTTGAAAGTAACACTATCTATTCACTGCATCTTCAGTGTCTGACCCAAAAAAAGTCTTGTGCCTGAAATCTCCAGTTTGCTCATGGCTTAAGTTGCGTGCTGGCTTGCCTGTCGGCATGCATCCATTGCTGTGTGGGCTAAACCCAAGCAGAGCCTGACCCCAGGGCCGGAGCATCTGCTTTGTGCTGGGGAGCCAGCAGGTAACTGCTGCTATTGCACTTCTTGCAGGCGCTAAGTAAAAGCGCTTACACACAGTGTTCTTTCACACCAAGTGAATCCCTGTTCTGCAACAGTGTTGGAAACTTTTTTTTTTCCTGGGGGACTCTTACTTTAGTATAAATTTGGCCTCTTACTCCTAATAACCATTAGGAAGACTTCCCAGGAAATTCCTGTTGTTGCCTGCAGTCTGGGTGGGTATAATGCATGCTAAGATGTAATGTTTGGGTGCAGTTTTTGGTGCTTGATTTCACACCAAGTCAGAGCTTGAACTTAGTTGCTTAATGGTGTATATTTACAGCACCTAGCCAGTGTCTGTTTTACCTTAGTTCATGGTGAGTCAGCATGACCTGACAGGCAGCCTTATCAAACTTTGCCTGTAATAAAGCAGATAAGCCAAGTGCCTTCTTTTTTGATAAGTGTTGAGCGTGGTGAGGCCTGAGCTTGTGAGATGAAAACTTCTGTGTTTTAAAACATGAAAACTTCTTCATTGCTTTTTTGTATTGTTATGCATGTTTTTAATAAGCAGGTTATTACTGTGTGTCAGGTTCGTCATGGAATAATTGCATGGCAGATATGTTGCAGGTACTTATTCCACTTACAATGAAGTAATAGCCACAACTGAAAAAGTGCCCTATCCCACTGGTGAAGTACTAATTGATTACCTTCCAATTTTATTATGGCTGATAGCATCTGTCCCTCTTGAGGGGAGTTTTGGGGATGAACCTCCTCATGATGAAGAAACTAAAATGCAGCTCTCCCACTTGGTGCCTTCCCCTGGTCACTTTTTTTTTAAAGACAAGTATTTCAGCATGTAACCAAAGGCCCAATTTAATCCCTGGAGGGTACAGACAGAGGTATTGCAGTTCCTTGTAGGTGCTTATCTTGGTGGCCACATGTCTCTGTTCCCTCTGAGCAGAGGACTGATGCCAGGATGGCCCTGGTGTCTTGGCTGCTAGCCCAGATTGCCTCTTCCCCTTGCATTCAGGGTCTGAGTTCTCTATAGGTACCTGGCTGTCTGCTTTCCTTTGGGCAAATAAGTACTTAACACTATTCAGCAGAGGCTGCAGAGGTGAAAAATTGTTCATGGCAGGTGTTTTGGTATGAAGATATCTTTTACTGTGAGTATGCTGATTCTCTGACATTCACAAATGCTATTTCACTGAAGTAAATATCCCAAAGTGTGTACTAGAAGCTTTTTTTTTTTCTGTGAAAAAGCTTTTTATCTTTGGTACTCCCTTGGATATGATTTGATTATGTCTAGAAAATGTTGATTAGGCAGTTAGCAACAGCAGGAAGAAATTTTGAGGAAATAAAGAAGCTGACAGCTTGACCCTCTGCCAAAAAGACTTGATACTATTATGGACTTGGTGTTGGTAAGCAGTGAAGAAATTATAGAACTTGAAAATAATTCACTGGTGTGTCTATTCATTTTAAAGTAGCAGAGAAAACAACTTTGTGATGAAGCGAATGAATTTTGAAAAACTAATAGAACAAGTTGTTGAAGTCAGCTATATTGAACAGAGAGTCTAATGTTGGTTGAATAGACTGTAACATTTCTCAAGTATCAGAAGTGCTGGAATTACTGAGTATCTGCATTGCAAATGGAGAAGAGGGCAGAGGGCTTAAAAGGCTGGTAATGTCCTGTGCTCCTCCCTAACATGAAAATAAGGAGCAAGCTACCAAGAAGCAACCCTTTAATAGTGAGAACTTGAGGAAAAATCAAAAACCCTGGCATTGTAAAGAAGGTGAGGAGGGAATTAAAGGATTTTTCTCCCATGTTTCATGGCAGAGATGACAGCATGCAACTGTATTATATAAAATATGGGGCATACATTGGGTTCAGCTATTAGTATGGTGTGTATAGAGTTACTTTGCTCAAAAGGGGAGTAGCATTCTAGATGGAACCTGTTAGTAAGTCCCTTATCAGTTAATTTTTGGGATGAATGTTTTTTAGTATTAATGAATGACTTGGCACAAATCTGTTTGGAGGCATTTGGCTCAGAGGAGCATCCATACTTCATACAGGAAAAAAACCCAGACAGCTGGGACGATCCTAGCAATAAAAGTGGTACAAAGTGTCACAATAGGTCTCATCAACACAGAGATGGAAAAGAATATGGGGTTTGTAGCAGAGATTAAAATGGAGCTGCTGACATGAAGGAGCTCTGGAGAAACGTAGACATCGTTTGGGATGCATTAGGTGAGATATCTGCAGGAGAAATATAGGTGAAATTGTATGAGATTGTGGTGAAATCTTATCTGGAATTGCATTGGTTTTGGCCTCCTTGGGTTCAAGGAGGATGAATGGAAATGGAAACTGGTGGTGGAGAAGGTTTGCTGGGACAGGGAAGTGGAGAAGTGTCATGTGAGAAGCTTATCGGCTGTGTTAGGGAAAGGTGTCAGAGCTGCTGCCTGTGAATCCTTTGAGCAAAGAACATGGGAAGGGCAAAGGGAGATCTGCTTAAATGGATGGTGTGTGTTGATGCTAGAACAAGTGGAAAAAAGCCATGGTAATTGGAATTAAGATTCATTCCTAACACTTGAAGGAACTGGAGCAGTCTTCTGACTGGGCCCTTGGTGTGTTTGCATAAGAAGTGGTGGAACAGTTAGAGGTGTTGGACTCTGCTCTGGAGTAGCCATTGGAACTGTGTATTTTCAGGGAGATCCAGGTTTTCTTCTGCGTTTTCTAGAGTTATTGTTTTCTTATTGTCCAGTGACAGCATGATTTTGAGTCTGAGACACATATGTACAAATAGTTGTGGAAATTACTTGCTCAGTGCACCCTGGCACAGCAAAGGTGGCAAATGCATTAAAAGAAAACAGCATGGGGAAGGAGGAATACCCAGTACCCTGTTTGTCCTCAGCACTGGTGAGGTTTACAAGTGGTAATCCCAAAGAGCAGAGTGAATATTGTAAGAATTAAGAGTGCAGTAGAGTTAAAAAGGCAAAACTTAGCCTTTTTTCTTAGATTGTTTTCTTCGTCCTCTGCATGGCCCTGACTGAGTCTCTCAGCTGCCTCATTTGCTTCTCCTGTGTAAGTGTAGGGGAGACCAGGCACTTGATATGGAAATGATTTGATATGGGCTGTGGCTGTTTTACCAAAATGTAATAAGCACCTGCATGCTTTGCAGTGTATTGATAATTTGGAAATTGGCTAAAGATTCCAATCTATAAATCTTACTTGAGTTACCCTTGTCACTAGCCTTTAGCCCTGAGAAACACAGGATGTCAAGTCACTTATTTTCTGTTATTGGGAATCTCCTGAAAGCCTGGGAAGGAAATGGTTGTTCTGAATTAGTTACCTATTGGTATTTAGAGGGAATAGGTAATTCCAGGTAAAAAGCAATTGCTGGTGACTTTCTGTCTATATGTCTTGGCATAGGGCAGTAGGCGTCATGGCTCAGAAAGTAGCTTTTGCAGAAATACTGTAAAAATAGAACTGCCCAGTGCAAGTGGTAAAGTCAAGTTTGTGATGGGGGTAATGCACCTTTAAACAGCCCACCATTACAAATATCTCTGGTATTTCCATAAGAATTTAGCTGACCACGAATGCCAGTGTTAAAGTTGCATCATAGCATTTGTCTTCAAAACTATTTTTTCTTGCAAACATCACACCCAAGTGTTTGCCTGCTCTTCTCAAACGGAGGATGTGCTACACTGATTGTGCTGCATGTGAGAACAATTTGAAGGCTGGAAACCTTTTGTGGAGTTAGTATTTATCCATGACTCTTTAATAAACAAATATTGTGTATAATGGGACTGCACTGAATTTGCTTGCTAAAATTTTTCTGGATATGACTAATCCTGTAGGCAAACAAAGTAACTCGGTTGAGTTACATCCCTGACCTAACACTGAAGAACAGGGGCAAAGCCTCATGTATCCTGCAATGCCAGAATTCCCCACTACCTTCAAAATTCAGTGTCTTTGAAAATTAAGATCTAAAGTATGTGAACTGCATTAAGAAACCTATGAACCAGCAGTGAAATTAACACTTTTTAATTGTAAGTCAAGTCTTGTCGGTAGGTAGTGCTATAAGAGAGCCGTTATGGATTTGGGACTTTTGGCGAATACTGCTTGTAAACTGAACAAGTTGGGTTTTTTTTTTTTCCTTAAGGGAATAGGAAATGGAAAGAAAGTGGTCTTTTGTCTCTCCCCAACCAATTTTGCATCCTCCTTTCCATGAGATATCTAATCTTTGAAAGCATGGTAAACCTGGAATTTTATTTTCTTAGGAGGTTGTTAAAATATGTCAGATTGACTGGAGACAAAAGATACTCAAATGGCTAGGATTTTGGCCCAAGAGATGGGTGGTGCAGGCTTTGGACATGGGTAAGGTGTTTAGTGTGAAAGTGAAGACTAGCCTAACTGGAGATCAGAGTCCAGACCTAGCAGCAGTTGTTCCAAACTCTGGAGATGACTGAAGTGTGTGAAAGGCAGTCCTGCAGTTGCCTTAATTGGAGATCGGTGACCATGCATAAGTGCTTGATCAACTGAACCAAGTGTCTGACTTTGCTGACACATTTCTCCTTAGATCAGAGAAGGAAGTGCCAAAATTGAAGTCAGGACCTCTTTGAGGCACACTTAATGTAGACTGAGTACATGGAGGAGAACATGAAGTACAGGAACTAGGGACCTGCTGAATCACGAACTGTGACTGATTACTGCTTCCTGCCTCCTCTTTAGTGATTAGAATATTAGGAAAAAATGGAAGGCTTAAGCTGAAAAGAGAATTGAACTTGGGGGCATCTAAGCTGTGCTTTAGGAAGGTATCCTGGTGCCTGGACTGCAAAGTGGGATGTTCTTGCTCTAGTTTCCTGTCTTGGAGTTTTAATGCAAAGCAATTGCTGTGGAGAATCGTGAATTACTTGAAATGCAGCTGAAGAATTGAAGGTACCTGAATTTTCAGGAGTGTGCAATGCAAGCCAGAATCTCTGAAATTATAGTTGTCTAATATCCACCTCTGTGGTCAGGGCTGTGTTGTGTTATGTTAGTGAAGAGTTTAACAGTAGTGAGCTTGTGAGTTTTTTGAAATACTAAACCCAGCTTTGTACATTTAACTCCCAAGTAGAATTTGAAAAATGACTTACAGGGAAGGTAGTTAAATTTTCATTCTCTTGTGTGTGTTATGCAGGTACTTCGATGGCAACTTGGAGAAGCTCTTTGCAGAGTGTCATGTAATTAATCCAAGTAAAAAGTCTCGAACGCGCCAGATGAACACAAGGTCATCAGCCCAGGATATGCCTTGTCAGATCTGCTATCTGAACTACCCAAACTCGGTGAGTACCTGGCAGCCAAGGTGGTATCTGACCAGTAACTCCACAGACTTTGCTGTCTGAAACGTAATATTTTGGGTGCAGAAGTCTGTAAGGATTTCTCCAACAGTATTTTAAAAAGCCTTGAAATGAAACTGAGATTTCACTTTTTTCATTGAATGTTCCAATCTGTAGTATATGCATTAAAAAACAGTGTTCAAGATTGTTTCTTAATGCAGTAAACCTTATGTCTTGTGTGCTGCAGCTGATCCAAGTAATGTGGTAGGGGACCACAGAATTATGTAGTGCTTTATGCGTTCTCTTCAATTCTTACTGTGTGGCTTGACAAACCTCAAATGGTATTAGTTTACTGGAAATGGGATTGTATTTCAAATTAAATTATTATCCTTTCTACAAAAACCTTTGAGGGTGTTGGGGTCTGGGTGTAGTGTAGTGAAGTTCTTCAGAAAAAAGCAAGCAGTAGATCAAGTGATTGTTACAAAGGTCAGATACCAATTGACACATGCAGATAAATGATACATGAAAGCAAAAATATATGGAAAGCATGACGGACAAAGGGATTTACTTAAATAGAATGACAAGACAGGAGAGAGCTTATAAAAGTAGTAAATAAGGATACAAAACAGTCAAGCTAGACTAGAATAAAACTGAGTAGGAGTAGACGTAAAAGTTGTGCTGTTCAGAGAACACAACCAATGTGGATATCTTTGGATCTTTATCATGTTTGTGCAATACCTTCTTAATCAGAGAAGATTAGGGTAGAAGTGCTTGCTGGGGGTCTAAATTAGTCTTTTGGTTTGTGGTAAGATAGGTGATGGTGCTTCTTTTTTTGTAGCTGTTGACAAACTCTAAACTTTCCCATAACCTAATCAGAGGTCCAGGCTTCTGCTGTGTTTTGTACAGGTGAGCAACTTGCTGTGACTTTCCAGGGGCAGGACGTAATGATGGGAGATCCTGGAAGAAAATGAGATTAGTGGAAAAGCTCAAATACGAGAGTCCATCCGTGGCTTTGCCAAAAGGCAGGGTGCTGACATACGTGAGGATTTCTTCCTTTATTGGAACCTACTGTTTGAGGTGGAGCTGTCCTGACCCTCCAAAACACCATAACATCTGCCTGACCTTTAAAGAGCAAAGCAGCCCTTAAGTAAGGCTTCCACTCTTGCTCTAGGTGTGTTTTATGAGCTTGCTTTTCAGCAAGAATGGAAACCATTATGAGCTTTGGGGTTTATGGGTAGCCTTGAATAAAGTACCCTTGCTGCTGTAGCCTGACTGCAGTCCTTTTCCTTGCTCTGGAGCAGGCAGAGCAGAGCAAAGCCCAGTTTCAGGCTGCTGAGATTCTCAGTGTTAAAATCACTATTGCTCTTGAGCCAGTAACCACAAGACTTCATGCATCTGCTTTTAAGCCTTGTGTGCACTGACTTCCTTTTTAGAGAATAGCTGCAAAGGAGAATTGTTGCTTGGTTTGCATAAAGAGGTGCTTTGAAAAAGGAAGACAAGCCTGAGAAATTTGTTTGGCTCTCTACCTTATGCTGAAATCCTGTTGTTTAATCACTGCAGACTTTCCATGTTAGGTAGTAAGGATATAATTTTGATTTTAGGCTATGCAATATTTTAAATGAAAATAGGAGAAAGACTGAGGGGGAAAAATGGGAGGAGACATCTTTAGCATCTTAATGTCCATCTCCAGAAAAGGTCCTTTTGGAAACTTCAAATATAGATTTTGTTTCTTAATATATTGTTCTCCCCTTTTCAAGGTAGTTGCTGTGCTGGGTGGGAACGATATGCCCAGCATACACAACTGACAGGTCTTTCCTCCAGCTGGCTGGGGGTACCTGCGCTGCCTGGGAAGCACCTTTCTGGCTACTGGAAAGAACTGAACAAAGCACACTAATACTTCTTGGCTTTGTAGTTTGAATAGCATGTTAAAAATAGTAGTGGCCCAGTCTTAGCTGGAGCAGTGAAATGTTGCAAGTGAGCAGAGATGTGTCTATATTGTTGGTGTTGGATCAAGTCAAGAGACAACAGTGGGGAACCTCTGTTTCTTTGCCATGCATAAAAGTTGCAGCATATAGGAAAACTATTATTTCTTCTGTAAAATGCTGTAGTGTCTCTGTGTCTAAAGTAAGCCATCTGGTTTGAAATATGTTTTGAAGCTGTTTTGGTCAATGTGAATTATAAATTCTAGGCTAAGTTATGTTCAATACCTAACCTAAAATCTCAGCTTTCAAAGCCTCTTGCAATGGTCAGCTTTTACTTTGTTTTTTTCCCTAGAAAAAGCTGTATTTTTTGTTTTTCTGAGAGCCCCTTCCAGCCTATGGAAAGCTGAGAGTTTGGAGTTACACCCGTTAGGAAATTTTACAATGTACAGCTATTACAGGAATGTAAGAGTCTTGAATATTCACCCTCTCGTGTGGTCATTGCAGGTGGTATTTGTCTGCCTTTTAAAGCACGTGTGAGGGAAATACGAAGTCTTTATAGCTCTTTAGTCGTCGCCAAAGAACTGCGATTTGAGGTTTTGGGAAGCACCTGCAAAACAAGGCATTTGATGCTCTCATGGCAGCCTGCACCCTGATGGTGTAAAAACTTAAGGGAGATATTTTAGTCCCTCTGTGTCCCCATGAACCAGTGTCAAGTCACAATAGTTATTTCAGGTGAAACCCTTATTGGTGAAGACAGGAATTGAGAGGGTTGTGGCTTTGCCTACCCCCTCTCTTGCACGTCACCCTTCAGGTTCCCTTGGAGAGCAAGGCTGCTGGGGTGGGGGCGTTTGGGGAATGTCGTGCTGTTGTCCAAACTGTGTGTTTGTTCTAAGGACACACAGACGACTTAGTCTGTTGGTGCTATCATTACTGAAGTAAAGAAAGCCTGAGTAGGGCTGTCATGGTAAACACATATTGGAGCAGCTGATCCCTTCTTTGATCAGTTTGATGCTACCAGAAGAGCAGGGACAGGTATCATATGGCAGCATGTGGCTGCTAGTACTTGGTTTCACAAGAAAAGTAGGTGGTGAGTATAGGTAGGGTGAAAGTAGGGCTGTCCCCTCTGATAAAGTACTGTTTCAGAAGTCACTGTTACCCATTGCACTTAATGGTCTTGTGTTGGCCTTTTTGCTTGCTCCCTTGACATCTGCTGTCAGCTTAGCCAAAAATAATTGGGAACTCCCTCAAAGTAAAGAAATGAGTTGAAAGATACTCTGAATTCCCTGCGGCCTGGGAGGAAGCCTGGTGGCTGCCTTTTATGTGGGCATTTAGCAAATCTTTTTACTGCCTGAAATATCCGAAATGAGTCTTAAATGAAGATGTGTGCTTACCTATGTTCTGGAGTGCTTCCTTGAGTGTGCTTGCTGTGGAATATTTAGGTTCAGGGGATGATTCCCTTGTCTGTGCTTGCTTCCCATCACATGTGGAGAAGCCATAATTCTGGGAGAAGTCAGTGCTGTCTTCAGGCTGGTTGTGTGCTGTTGGCATCCCAAAGGCTACAGACGTTGGGGCTTTTCTACCATAACCCTGCATCTCCAAGGGGCATCACTTGGCCACAGCAGTATCTGTGGAGCATCAGATACCTTGTTAGCTGGCTTAGTAATGGTTCAAAAATTGGAAGGTATTTTTTTTTTCAGTCTTGGAGTTGGTGTACCTGGGCACCCCATAGCTGTCAGCCTCCTCTCTCCTTGAGCTGAGCTGCTGGCAGGACGCACCACTCTGATTTTTTTTTTGTTTTGTTTTGTTTTTTGTTCTTAAGAAAGCAAAGGTTTGGGTGGCTATCTCTATTTTTACCTGGAACAGATTCAAATGCTCAGCTCACTTCTCGCTGACTGGTCAGGTCAGATTTAACTGCTTTGCTGCTCCTGGTAAGTGCTCTCTGGCAGGTTGTGGGAATGGCAGGCAGAGTCAAGCCTACTGGCTGCAGCATTGCAGCGTGTTTCCAAGCCTCAGGTTCAAACCTGTGCCTCCGTTGATGGCAGGACTGCCAGACGAGTGTGAATCACAAAATGGTAAGGCCGTGGGAAGAATGTGCTAACAAGCACCTTCCCTGTGCAATCCGAGTGCTGTAGCGTCAAAAGATGAATGTAACCTAGCTAGTACGCCAGTGTCGGATGAACAAAATGGGCGATGTGGTGGCTGTAATCTTGAGTCTGTAGTGGTCAAGGAGGCAGTTTAGGAAGAATGTTGTTTTCTTAAAATGGACTCTCTCCTTTTCTTAATTACCAGCATCCTGTTGTTGTTTTGGGCTGTTCGGCAGAGGATACCAGGTTTCTTTCGTTTGTGGAGTTTCATACAAGTGATGGTATCTCAGGGTGGAGCTCTTGTTTTATCTTATTGGCTGAGAATAAGATGGCTTGAAAAGGCAAGCCATCAGATTGTAACCTGCGCAGTGGTACGAGTGAACTGTTTTAAATATAGATTGTCCTTGCCCAGGCTCTGGGTAGAAAGTAACTTTAAGATGACCTGAGAAAAGTAACTTAATTTCAGCCTTTCCCCAGCAGTGTTTGCTTTTCCACCCCTTGTAACCATTCAGTCCCAGATGGTATCTTGACATACTCGGTGTAGATGATGCATACACAGATGAAGTCGTCCTTGTTGCTGTCTGCAACAGCTAATTATTATTGAATTTTATTTAGTAATTTACACCTGCCAATTAGGATCCTTAGTGTCTTCATCTGATGAGCATCTGGGTTTTGGGGGAAGTTTACCAAGCAAGTTGGCAAACTTTATGCATACGCATTAAAAGCATAAATGCACACAATTCTTTCTATTTCTGTTGTTAGTGCTCACACAGTAATGCAGACTGCTCACTGATCACTTAATGTTTGCTATACAAGAGGGAGCTAAATTAGTGCCTGTGAATAGCTGGTGTGCATATTCTGGGACTTCTGGGCAGCACCCACATGTGGAACCAAGCCAAGTGGGAAAATAGGAGGAAAGAAGACTCCATATCATCTTATAACTGTGACCTGTTTGGTGGTGTTGCATTTATTTTATTCATTTGCATGAGTAAAACAGGGGAGAGCCATGCTATGCTCTGTATATACTCCTAAAATAAGGATCAGTTTAAATAGGCAGGCAGGATGGAAACATCAGCCACACCTTTCCTTGCTGCTAGGGATGGGGATTAAAGCCTGTCTTTGAAGGCATGACTAAAGCTGCATTGGCAATGTTCTGTAGTGGTGATGATGCAAAATAAATAGTAGTGTCTCAGGTTTGGTGTGGGGGATGAGAGATGTGATAAGCTGCACAGCACCAAGAAGGGCGAAATGATCGAGTGAATCCATGTGATAAAATGATCCACTGTCTTGTGTTCTTTGTCATTGCAGTACTTTACTGGCCTAGAGTGTGGACACAAGTTCTGTATGCAGTGCTGGAGTGAATATTTAACTACCAAAATAATGGAGGAAGGCATGGGACAGGTAAAATGTCAACTCGCCTACCTCATGACTTATTTCTGGAAATTCTGCGTATTGGAGAGGGTGGGGAAAGAAAGGCAAGAATTCTTCCCCACTAAAGTTTAAAAAACCCAAAAGAACAACAAAGAAAACCCAAGCCCCGAAGCTTTGGGGGCTGCAGTCTTTGCCATGGGTGAAGCTGGAGGGAACTACATGGACTTAGTGCAGGCATCTTTGCTCTGAGTGGGAGGAATAATGCTGTGCACAGTGGCACATCTGGGATGTGATGATAGAGCCAGTTACTATTTTTGCTATGGATTTTAATGAAGTCTGTTGCCTTGGAATTCTTTGTGATGCAAAAAATAGGATAAACACTGTTCCTTTTATGAACTTTGGTTTTTTTTTTTCAGACCATTTCATGCCCTGCTCATGGCTGTGATATCTTAGTCGATGACAATACAGTTATGTAAGTATGATGAGTTGCTACCTCTTGGCTTTCCTCTCTTTTTCCATTTTGTTACTCATGTGCTATCCAAATATACTGGCTTTAAAAAACCCCAACTGTATAGAGGCTTTAAGGCAGCAGAGAGGTTGGTCTTGAACTGTCTATGTTAATACCAGTATGTCTCTTGACTTTCTGTTTAGCTCTGAAAAACCCGTGCCACAGTACTTGGAGGAAAGACTCCTTGACCAAATTGGTCAGCATGACATCAGAATAAACACCAGGCAGTCTTTCCAAACCCTGTTTAACTGCTCTGTGCATTTTGTTTCCTTTGATTTATGTAGGAATTTAGGACTTCCTACCTAGGTCAACCCACTGGTTCACCAAGTCCCTATAGCTATAGTTAATATGTGAGTCAGAGGAAAGAAGTCCTGTGTACGGTCTGATGTAGGGTGTGTTTTTATGCCCTCTGATAGAAAGCATTTGACCCTCAAACATAAGATTTGATTAAGATGGTATGTTAGTCTGTGTCACTTTGCTTATTAAGTTGTCCAGCTGTAGGATGACTGCTTGTACATGGTGAAGCAGTGAATTCCAAGAGCTTCCTTCTCTTTTATATTGGGTGATGTTATTGCATGAGTAATATCCTTCATAATTCTGAACCTTGATTAAGTTCATTTTAATTCTTCATGCTAAAAAGCGTCTAAATAGAAGCTTATTCTGTTACCTTATTCCTTCCTTCCTGAAGTCTGACTCACTCATTGATATTAATTTGCTGGTTTTTATATCAATTGCTTTCAGACTAGTGATTTCCCATATCCCTCTGCATTAGTGGCTCTATGTTAGTCATGAAGTGTAGGCTGGATAGAACTGGAAGTAGCTGAAATGTTTTCATGCCCTGTTGAGGGGTGGTTTGTAGAGTTCAGTGGGTGGAAACTGAACTGAAGTTGGCATAGTATCTTGAGTGACTTGATTGAGATTTTTGTTTACTGGAGTCTGAACCCAACTTCTGGTGTCATACACTCTCAGCAGGAAATTTCTTGAGTGTTTTCTTGATTGAAAAGTTTGAATAAGCTGTTCAAATAGTGCCTGTAAAGTAGACTAGCTGAATTTGTTGGAGGCTGTGGTGGTAGCAGTAGCAAGGAAAGGATGGAAGAAGAGAGCAGCAGTGCTGGCTTTTATTGTTATGGCTTCTGTTGCTATTGCTTGATATTAGTAGTAGGTCTGACTATCCTTATGTTTTGCTTCATGGCTTTTATAGCACAGAAAACCATGACACTCGGGTGAATCTGCTCAGTCTTCAACTCACATCATGTGCTGTGGGATTCCTCCTTGCCTAGAAATGGCAGAGAGATCTGAGGCCTATGGTAGTAAAATAGCATTTAGTTGGTAAAGCAAACAAGTTCCCTTTTGTCTAAGTAAAACTACAAATGTTTTGTGGAGGTAAAAATCCACCTTTCCTTGATCTTACGGGGAACATTTGGAATGTCTGGGGAAAGGAGGTGCTTTTTTTTGCAAAAGCTTAATGCTTTCCTTTAAAAGCAAAGATGGACAACTGTGGCAATCTTATGTGTGGCAATCTTATGAAATAGCATGAATAAAAATGTAAGCAATCCCAACTGGAATCTGCACCCCCTCCCATGTCCTTAATTATTCTCTTTTTAGGTCGTTTCATTTTTACAAAGTCTCCAGTTCCAGGTTTCCAAGCTACAGGACCCTAAGATTAGTGTGCAATGTATAGAGACATAAGCTTCTTTATCCATCAGAAAATCAAAGTAGATAGGCCAAGTTATTAATTTGCTCCCTTCTCAGTACGTGCCCTCTGCAAGGCAGTACCTCTCCAGGTTGAATTATCTCCATACGAGTCCAAACTTGGCCATTCAGATGACCTTCCTGGATTTGTGAGTATTTAGCTAGCTTATTGTCCATTTTCCATATTACTGTTGAGCTTAAGTAGAAAGGCTGAAGAGAGGGTCCCTTTCAGTTCTTTCAAGACCTTCAAACTGGCTGAAGGTAATCTGTTTCTATCCCCTGTTCACCCTTGCTAATGCTGCTGGTAATTGCTTTAACCTACATGCAAAGTTGTTGATTTCATTAATAAGCAAGGCAGGCTGCCTTTTGTTACTGGCATGTCTAATGGCTGCTGCTCGTGGGTGGCAGCAGTCAGGTAGTAGCCTCTGAAAATCAACGCGCTCTGTGGGAATGGATGGATTTTGGGTTCTGATATGGAAGTCATATGGAGTGCTGCCTCATTTTCAATCTTCCTTTGCATAGTTGCAAATACCGCTGCTGCTGCATCATGTCAGAAGGTAGTAAGGTCTTGAAGTAATTCCTATGGGAAGGTGTTTGACCTCTCACATGATGTGCATTTTTTTTGCTAATTCCACTGATTGGTGTCTTTGAGGAGTTTGTGTTATCAAAATGGAATAAAAATGTAAGGTTTATGGTCTGACAAAGGATTGCTGCCATCTTTGTGTGAGTTTTCGAGATTGTGTGGTTCTGAACTGAGCTGCCAGAAGAGATCAAGTGTTAAGGGTTTTTTTGCAAGCAGTTTGCATTTCCAGCCTGGCTTCTTTGGTGAGGATCCTTCTTTTATAGCTTGGCTCAAGGTACCCCAAAGTATGGTGTGTGGGAACTGGGAATGGGTTTCATCTCTTGATTTGTCTAGTTTCATTTATTGTCAAAAAACTGTAATGTTCAGAGCAAAGTTCTTGAAGGTCTTGACCTGAGCCGTGCTGTGGAAGTGCTGTTGAATGTAGAGCAGGTGAGGTTGCTAACATGGAGTGATCATAGGCAGTTTGGTAAGCAAAAACAAGCAGATTGCATATTCTGTGTGCTCTGGTTAGTTATGGCATTACTCTTTATTTAAATTCCAGTTCCTGATATGTAATACAATAAATTTTTTGAAGCGACATTGATTATGTCTAGAAGCCTAGGAGTAAAAGTGAAATTTATAATTCATGTTATAAGTTTAAATTGTTTTTTCATTCTTCAGTAAGTTTGACTCCAAAATTGCAGGCTTGCCATGGACATGGGCCTGATGAGATGCTTTGTCAGCTGATTTGTTTTATTTTTGCACTGGGAAGTTGGCTGCCCCGTACTATGTTTATGTAATAACCAGCATGTTGTTTGGTGAGGAGCTCCCCAGACTGCTAAGGGCTAGGATTTATGCAACATCACATCATCACATGCGCTGTTCTTTAATGAATGTTGGCATGATAACATGCAGGAGTACACTTAATTTTAGCTGCACCCTGAAATGAATAATCTATTAATTTCAATATTTATACGTGATATGGCCTGTATAAAGCTGTATTCCACGGTATGATTTTAAACAGAAATACTGCAAAGTGGGTATTAGTCCATCTTTATATTTATGCAGAAGACACTTCAGTCATAACTGGAAGACTTATATAAAAGTGCTCACCAATACATAATTTAATTATTTTGAATGTATCTAGGCTGGACAGTCTGCAAATGCCAGCTGGGTTGGTGTGTCCAGGAGAAAAGTGGTAACCATGCTTTTAAAGGATTCCTATCTGTCTAGTTTTATTCTGCTCTCCCACTTCCGAGCTGACTGACTTAGTTGATGTTGTGTACACCCTCTATGATGTTGAATTTAAATCAGCTTTGGTTTTGTGGTAAATAGATTAAAACAACATTAACTTTTAAACTGAAGCTGTAGCATTCCACTGAAACCCAGATAGCATTAGGTCTACCAAAGTTATTAACTGCACAACAGGTGTTCTGGAGCTTTTTAAAGGGATTTGCCACATGTTTAATGTAAATGAACTAATGAAATTGTTTGCTCTGTTTCTTGGGCTCTTCAGGAAAGTCTTTTTAAGTAAAAGTCCCCACACCAAGAGGTTCAGTTCTTTTGAACTGCGTGAGCTTTCTCTATGATTCTGAAGCTAATATTATAAGTTAAATACAGTATTTGTAGTTTTCATAATAATATAATAAATGATCTAACAAATAAATAGAGGACAGGTAAGTACAAAAAAGTACCTGCAAGTGTAGGAGGAATCAAAACCATTCGTCTGTCTTAACTTACTGGCTATATATGGAAAAAATGAGCTTTCTACTACAATAATTATTCTGTGTTTCTTCCCTTTCCACAGGCGTCTGATCACAGATTCCAAGGTTAAATTAAAGTACCAGCATTTAATAACCAATAGTTTTGTAGAGGTGAGTTTTTATTTGAAAATTTTAATGGCTTCTAGGTTGCTTTTGTCTCACTTATGTACCAAACCAGAGAAGTGAGGTTTGTTTGTAGCTGTAGAGCAGGTTTTTTTGTATAGTCTTTCATCAAGTGTGGCTACAAGTTAAAGGCTTTGCAGGGGTTATTTTAAAGCCCTTTTAGTTACAGGTATAGCTGTAGGAAAATATATTAAAAAAATGCACAACAAAAGACATAGAGATATAGCAAGCAGCTGTAAATAGAGAATGCAAGAGTTGTTCAGTCTGTACGTTCTGAGGAGCACTTAATGTTTATAGTTCTTCAATGTTACCTGAGATACTTCAGATTGAAAACCAAGAAATGTTGTAGACAAGAACGTGCCTTAAACATTTGCCATTTGAAGTAAAGCTGCAAAATTGCTTTTAGCAAAATACTAATAGCTTTGCAACCTCAAAATCAAAATAAACTTGGAGAAGGGTGCTTTGGAATATTTTTCCACTGTCCCATTTTCCCAGTTGCATGCATTCAGATTCACTGTAAAGCCCAATGTGTAAGTTGTTACTAGGATCAAGCTTTTGCTCCTTGTTTGAAGTGATGTATGCAATGGGTTTGGATTTGGGGGGGGGTGGTGGGTTTGTTGGGTTTTTTGTTGTTGTTGTTTTTTTTAATGCAACACTGGAGCTAAGCATGTGTTGCAGACTGAAAGACTGACAAAAGTCTAGCAATGCAGACCCATATCTGGCTCCAGTACAGCAGGAACAGGTGATGAGATGATGTTCAAGAGGTATGAGAAAGCGGTGCTTGTAAAAACCTAGTGTGCGTGGTTTGTGAGCAGTTTCAGAAAGGCTGTTGCAGCGGTGGAACAGAGATGGGAGTAGCAAACAACTTGACATGTTTTTTTCAGTGGAAAGCATCATAGCTTCATATTCAAGTATATTCTCTGAGTGAGCTGTGAGGTCAGCAGAAGTCTTTATGCTCCTCATCTTTCATAAGAGGCTCTTTGACCGCGAAGAGTTTACTATCATATTCCTGCTTTCTTTCAGTAGAAAAAGAGTAAATGCTTAGATTGAGGAGACAGCACTCATTGCAGAGGAAGGAGTGTGACCGAAGGTCATGGTTGAAAGGATGAAAAAGGGATGAAGGGCAGGTAGCGTCCTTGTGCAGCATCCTTTTTCTATTTTTTTTTTTTTATTTCATAGTGTAATCGACTGTTAAAATGGTGTCCTGCCCCAGATTGCCACCACGTTGTTAAAGTCCAATATCCTGATGCTAAACCCGTTCGCTGCAAATGTGGACGTCAGTTTTGGTAAGAAAAATCAAGTAAAAGACGTTGATATTGCTTTTTACTTACTACCTTGAAAGTGTATTAGTATGTATTCTGTAAGTCTTTATGTTGGAATGTGGTTTAGATGGTGGGAGAAGCATGGGGTGGGCTTCAAATGGTAAGCCAGCATTAGGTACAGCTGGTTGAAAAGCCCATCACTATGTAGTTGTTGCTCTCTGTGTCTTGGGCCTCCTTTGACATAGAGACAGATCCAGGTTGTGCTGAGAGATGAGTGGTTTTGAGATTAGGTGAGGTTCTTGACTGCAGGCACTGTAGAGAATCAAAATGTATGGAGATAATATACTGCTCATAGAGATTTATACTGCATTGGGTGATTTGAGGGTTGGGAGATCTTTTGACATGTGTAATGTTTCCTTAGGACTATCTTTGGTCTTTCAGCAGAACAACCCAGAAGAAAACTTCCACAGTGTTAACGTAGTTAAACAATCCTCTGCCTTATTTGCTTACTTTCCCCTTTCTTTCACTTACAGCTTTAACTGTGGTGAAAACTGGCACGATCCTGTTAAATGCAAGGTGAGCATGTCAAAGATCTTTTCTAAATGCATGACTTTGCACATAAATTGACTAAACTTTTTCAAGATGTAGAAATGAAGCACAAGCTTTGTGGCTGTTTGCATCAAGTAGCATAGTAGTTCACCTGTTTAGGTCATAGTGTGAGAAGAATTGGTGAAATCATACTGGATGCCTTTAGGATGCCTCAGAGTTGGACCTTGTGAAGGAACAGTGCCTCAGCCAGATGGGCAAATGTCTGGAGGGAGGAAGCTGTTACAGCTGTGACCCTCTGAAGAGGAATGAATGTGCTTCAGGAGTGATGCTTCACTTGACAACAAGCATCCTGTACTACGTGTTTCTATAGGTGTTTGGTGCTTTGGCAGGCTTGTGATTTGTCGTACTGAAGGAATTAATTTGGTCATGGGACCTGCTGCTGTTGAGTGACTCTAGACCATTTTGTGGAGCTATTGAAAGCTGCAGTCCAGCCTGGAATCCTGTGGTCTGTGCAGAGCTCACGGACAGCCATGTTTCATGCCTTGGGGACAGAGAAGTCTGTGTTCCTAGTAACAAATGCAAGAAAAGCTTCCTTGGGGAGACGGGAGGGAAAATTCACCAAAGGTTTAGCATGGTTTAGCTGACCTTTCCAGGCTAGATGTGGTCAGCTTATTATCTAATGGGGTGCAAGCAGTCTTCTGCTTTTCTTACTTGCATTCGTTTGATAAAGCCATGTTCTCAGTAAGGTTTGGTTTTTTTTTTTAAAAAAAAAAAAAAAAAGGACAGCATAAGGGGAGCATTGCAAGCCTAAGGAAGAACTTGGCTTGGTGTAAAGCTAGGCATCGCAGAGGGCCTGACTGCAATTTTGGCAGATCACTGTTACAACATCCTTATTATTTTAGAGTCCCATGTGAAGTCTGTGTTAGTTGAACTTAAGAACTGCAAACTCATTGCTGAAGTGTTTGTGCTGAGTGATCATGCTCGCTGGATCAGGATGGTGCTGGAGGAAGTGTCTGTAACTAAATTAGTTGCTGTTCGCACTGCTTTCCAGCACCAACATCCCCCCCCATATTCCCATGTGGTTGTGTGTACCTTACCTTAATGTAAGCAGCTGTCTTGGGAAGGTTTACAGTTCTTCTATTTAAGTGTAACTCTTCTTCATTTTCTAACAGTGGTTAAAGAAATGGATTAAGAAGTGTGATGATGACAGTGAAACTTCTAATTGGATTGCAGCAAACACAAAGGTGAGGGTTTTTCTCATATTTTATATAGACTTATCAGATGAAAAGGAGGACAGCCTAATTGCTCTGTACTAGGATTATTTTTTCTGTTGGCATGTCATTAGTTAAGAGCAAGCCTTAAAATCAGTGCACTGAAGTACTCTTGTTTGAAGAGCAAATAGGTGTTACTGCCTCAAATCAGGTGAGGTTCTTCAGGTTAAGTGGAGTTTGCTCTTGTAAGAAAGAGTTAATTGGAGACCAAAAGGAAGCTCAAGTTTTAAGTCTTTGGGCTCCTGTCTGGCACTGATGGCTTTCCTAAGCAAGTCTGTGCCTCACTCCAAGTGTGTGAAACACGTTAATACCACCTGTGGCTTGGTTTGGCTGTGATAATTTACATCTGCCTTTAAATCCCCTGGGTTGGCCTCTTGAGGAGTTATTCATTTCCGCTGGGCAGGATTCCAGATAGAGACTGGCAGAACAGCTGTTAAGATTTTAGTATGTAAATGTCTTCGTTCTAGCTAGCCCAACTTTGCTGGAAACTTCAGCATTCATTCTGTTTGGGACAAATTAAAACAAAAGTTGGCATGGTGGCAAGAAAACAAAAGCAGCAGATGCGATCGGGGGGATTAGGAGCAGACCTGGGTCTCAGAACTGCTGAGCCAGGAGGGTGGAAGAAGGTGGGGAGGGTGTGAGGAAATGGCTGCTTTGTTTTCTTAGCTCTGTTGTGTAACTGGTTAATGGTATTGTTTGCAGCAGTGGCTGCTTCTTTCTGGGGCTGGCTGCGTGTTTTTCATTGAACTGGAATGTTGTGTTATGGTGAAAGCAGAAACACCCATCATGCTCAAATGTACAGTTCAAAACAGGCTGAAATTGTGCAGTCTCGGCTGCTTCTTTCTGTTTTGTGGGCTGAGACTTGTGTGGTCCCTGCTTGGAGGCTGAACGTTGCTCAATAAAGTGAACTTGGCTTTTTCTGAGGTGGGTGTGTTCAAAGATATATTGTGGCTCAAGAACTGAACCAGATTTGTTCAAACTTTTCCTGGTCTTCAGGTATTGCTTGTATTAAACCTGAGGAAGAGTAGCCAAATAGCTTGGAAAGGGCAGAGTGTAAGCACATGCAAAGCAGCTTTTAGCCTTGGGTATCAAATATTTGGGATGTCAGAATGGCCACAGCCCTATTTTGCCTGTGACATAGCCCTCGGGACCCAGACGAGGAGCTGCTGCTGCCCCTCAGGTGTGTGATCTTGGTCATGGCCTTGGGGGTCCCCATCTTCTACCTGCCCCTACCTTGGCATGTGCTGCTAAAGACCAGGATCTGAGCTCTCCTTGCTGGCTTTTGTTACGATCAAATGTTAAACTTTCCCTTACTGTATTCTGTGCCCATTAAAAAGGCTGAAATTATACACAAGTATTTATTATGTAGATCAAACATGAATTATGTGCCACTAATGCTGGCCACTGGAAATAGGAAGTTACTTGTCTGTTTTTCAGACAGGATGATGACTGTTTTTGCAGCTTGCTTGCCCAAAGACTTAAGCATAGACAAAGATTATAAAGTTGGTCCTCCTTTTTTTTTTAACCAGGATCTAGACTTTGTCAGGTAGGAGCCATGCTAGTGGTTGGGCTGGTATTTAAAGCATAGCTCAGACTGTCAGAAATAGTATTGAATGGCTGGAGTAAGAAGATTTTTTTGTGGGAAACACCCACACAGAGGATGGTGAGGAGGGGAAATGAGTATGGCCAAGCCATGCTAGCATCAGCCCAGCTTATCTGTTAGTTCCTGTAGTCTGGTGTCAGCAGCAGAAGAGCTGTTGTCCTTGAACATCACAGTCTAAGCTACTTCCTCTAACACTGTACAAGATGCTCCTACAGCAAGGAAATACTTTGGAGCCCAGGCTGTACAGCAGCAACAGGAAGAAAAATAACATCAGGGTAATTACACCAGACATTTGAAAAAGCCAGCTGTCCTGGAGTCTTATGGTATCCATATCAACTGAATTAACTGAAGGACAATATTGCAATTCTTCTCTCTCCAAACTGACACTAGACTCAATTAGGGGAAGGTTGGCAGGAAACGTAACCCACCCCTCGTAATGATCTCTGCCTTCTTGCGGGCAGCAAGATGTGGAAGGTGGTAATTTCACACTGCTATAATGATGAAGCACGAGCAGTGCTGGCTGCTGGAACATGTGCAATCGGAGCTTTGCAGCCTCCGGAGAACCAGATCAGCCCAGCGCCACGGGGCTGCCAGCCACCACCTCCTCTTGCCTGAACTGCCTGCTGGCCCTTGGCCAAAGGCATGGAGAAACCCAAGTGCCTGTCTTAACAGTGGCACAGTCCTGCTGCTGTTCAGAGAGGAACCAGGTAAAATCCTTTCCTGCTGTAGCATGAGGTTGTAGCAATACATTGGGATAGGAATCACACAGTTGGAGTGTGTATACATCTATCCTTATTCTGTCTCTGTACTATTTCTAGCAGGAAAATAGGGCAGTTGTGTTTGTGGAGGGATATCTTGTGCCTTCACAGCTGTTTGCTTCAGTGACTGCAAGTCAGAGCCCAAATTCTGTGTTGAATGTCTTCATTTTGAAGAACCTAGACAGGAATCTGATCAGGTACCATCAGATGCAAAAATCCCCATTTTCAGTGGGGGAAAAACTCTCCAAGTAATTCAGTTGTTACTATGGTCTCCGTTGCTGTTTCTAGCTTTTGAAAAGTGCTTTCTCAAGTCCTCCAAGTGTGATGCTGAGCTGCAGTCCTGTCCCATGTGGTCTCCATTCGGGGAAGAAAACTTCCTGTCTTACCAAGATGAAGGTATAAGAGGAAAATACCAGTCCTCCTGGAATGTGGGCTTGAAATCTGGGTAATCCTTTGCAACAGGAGAATGTGAGATGTATTTGTTCCAGCTTGCCCTGGGACACAGAATAGGAAAGGAAAATTAGGCAATTGTTGTATGAGAGAATAGAAAAGTAAAACCCAGCTGAATTGGTTTGTGCTCACAAACTGGAGTTATGTGATGCATTTTTTGATGAATTATGTAGAATGGTCTGAATGAAAAAGAGGAGATTTGAGTAGTGAATTCTGTGGTTTCCTATATAACTTTTTTTATTTTGCATTCATTTATTTGCACTTAGGAGACCTGCACTAAAATCTCTCTACTTATACAAAAGGTACAGCCCTTGCAGCAGAGTGTGCTGGAGTAGATGGCCTTTTAGTTAAAATAAGCTACTTTCACATATGAGTTCAGTTTAACTAAATCAATTTATATTTGAGATAAGCCAATACAAGTTCTTTATCAAGCCTTTAATTCTCAGTTGTCTTGCAGAGAAGGGTTGAATAGTCAAGGTTTTGCACATTTCTTTCTTTTTCAGTTTGTTGTACAAACTTGGTTCTTAAATAACTCCTTTCTTGAATTAAACTAGGCAAATTTTAGGTATTTGGTTTGTGTGGCTTTGGGAATAAAGAAACCACATAGATCCATTACTTTTTTTAAGTGGACATTCAAAGGAGTAAGAAATACAGAAAACTTGGGTTTGTGCATTTATTTTGACCTCTTAAGGTATATCAAGGCTGTCTGAAAGGAGCCTAAAAGGAGGAGGGGAAACCTGTTTCAAACCTGAGTTTCAGTGATGTTAATCTTTCTTCATCTTAAAATATTAAAGGAAGAAGAACAAAGATGCTAACGGTGCCAGTCTTCACCCAAGGCACTGTTTGGTGGGGTTTTTTTGTGTGTGTTGAAGTTAAATTAGTGTTAATGAAAGTTGTTCATCTGATACTAAAAATGCCCCTGCCTTACAGCTTTTGGCTCCTGGCATGTCACCATCTCATTATCTTCTGGGCTAGACAGGGCTTGAATGTCTGATGTATAAAACAGGCAGATTTTCTCCCTCCAAAAAAGCTATTGGCCATTTTTCTCCTCTAAGTGAGATAAAATGGCACAAACCCAGTTCTGTTCCTTTTCAGGTCACTCTGAACATGTGCTCCCTCTGTACATTCTGGAAGTCCTACATTTGTTCTAACGCGTGGAAATTCTGGCAGCCCGCTAGATACTCCCTGGGCACCAGCGTTGAACTTTGGTCTTTCATTTCTCACCAGTGCAGTTTCGTGCCAGAGCTGTGAACAGCATCTTTCCTAAGATGTCAAAGTGCCATCTTTTCCTTTCAGATGAGCAAATATTTAAAATACCCTGCTTTGCTCAATGACTCTAGGTGTTGTCATGGTGTACTGTTTTGTGCTAACGGTAATTAAGTTCAGCATTTTTTTAATTGAAATGCATTAAGAAATCCCTGTGGTGTTTGAAGGTCGTCTTTTTTCTTTTTTTTTTTTTTTTTTTTTTTTAAATAGGATGCTTTATAGGTGAAGGCGTTGCTGTGAACGTGGCTGGGAGGCTGATGCACACCAGTTACCTCCGGGAGTTCCGGAGAGGACTAATCTGTTTCACCTGCCCTGAAATACAAAATAAATTTCTGTTTAGCCTCCTGTTCATAAAACAGCACCTGAGGTTTATGGTGTTTTATGTACATGCAGCCTTTTATGACAAAATAGTTACTGTTCTCCTTTTGCCAGGTTTGCCTGGGCTTTTGTTTCAAAGTGCAGCACGTAAGCACAAGGCAGATTTGTTTAGAGTGGAACAATGTTAATGAGGTCACCTCTGCATCACAGCATAATGGATAATGTGCAGAATAATCTACTGGCTTAGTGATTTGATTTGCTGGCTATTATGTTGTTGCGTAGCTGTAATTCTCAATAAGATCTTCCCTCCTATCCTCCTTAATCTATAAATCTCTCGCACTCGCTGCGTTGGTGGCTTGTAGTTGCTGCTTTTTTCTTTCCGCTGGTGTTCAGCATTTCTTTAGTATGTTTTTCTCATGGCTTTTCCTTAATTTTTAATAATATTCAACTTTTACACAACTTCATGGATCTGTATAGTTTACTGTGTAATCTGTCTTCCTTGTGCTTTGCTTGACAGGCATATAAAGGCTTGAAAAGGATGGCATTCTCTGTAATAAAAGGGCTATAATTAGGGTCTTTGTGTTCTAGATTGCATCACAGGGCTAGAAGCCCTAAGCACCGTGCACTATAGAGGCACTGAGGAGCTTGGTCTCATCCTCAAAAGACAAGAGAGCAGAATTTTAGTGCTCCTAATTGAGCCTAGCTGTGGGTGAGGATGGCCCTGCATCCTGGTGGTGTGGACGTGCCCCACTGCACCTCTCCAGCTTGGCAGGTCATCTGGGAACTGTTTCCCTCTTCTTCCAGTTGTGGGATTTTTCTAAGCAGGGGTGATCACTGCAGCTGTTTGGATTAGCTGTCTCTTCCACTGTGGCATGCAGATGTCAGCATCTCATCAGATGAGATGTGTTTGGAAGAAACTGCACAGCTCTGCGACCACCATCTTCTCTTGAAAGACCATTCATCGTTGTGTGCCCCAGGGTCAGCGTTTGAGTGACAGGGGAGCTGTGTCATGATGTGGCAGGGGTGCAGTGCCACTGTTCGTACATACTAGCAAAGTGCACCATGGCTGATGAGCAGATTGAGCAGGGATCCTCACAGTTGTGAAGGATGTTGATAGATTAAGCCTAAATTTGGGTCCTGAGGTGTTGGTGCAGGATTGGAAGAGGGAGGAGGGCTGCCTGAAAAGGAAAATAGATACTGCACTGGGTACTGTGCTCAAAGGAGAGACCGTTTCTGACTCCGAAGTTCACAGAACTGCATTGACTGACTCATTGGGAACAAGCTTACATGGCTGAGTATCCATCCTATGGACAGCCCAAAAGGACATCTTGAGGTTGTCCCTCTGAGAGGGCCAGCAAGGGAGCTACTGTGCTTCATTTACTCTGTAGTATGGTTACTCTGTCTGTAGGACAAACACAGGTGATGGGGATGAAAGCAGGTCTGGAAAAATCCCCTTATGTGCTTGCTTGCTGCTTGAACCTATCAGAGTAACAACCAGCCCCCAAAAACCTGAACCAAAACAAATAAGCAGCTGGCTAGCATGCAGTGTACTGACAGAGCATGAGGATGGGAGGAGAGGTGCAACTGCAGAAAGAAACATTCCTCAAACTACTGGAGTAGTTCCCCAAATCTGAGGGATCTTTTTACTTACACGATAAGCTTGGTCTTCTGGTTAGAAACTGAGCTTTGTCCTCTTATTCAGGCTAAGCCCTAGTTGTGACCTGTTGATAGTATGGGAATGCTGCCCTTCTTGGCTGAACAGGAGAGCAGCGCTCTCCAAACAGGTGCTGTAATAGCATCTCCTTTCAAAGGAATGGCTCATGAAAACCTTGCTGGTTGTGTGAGGTGTTGCTTGTTTCTGCCCAGTCCTTAACCCTTCCCCTTCAGGATCAGGCAGTAGGTCCAAAGCAGGACTTTGATGAGGAAGAAATGATGGCAGTACTCAAAGTGGAGTGCTCTGCCATTGCTGTGGAGACCAGAATCATGACATGATTTAGGTTGAAAGGGAATGTCGTCTTGTTTGGCCCCCAGCTCAAAGCAAGGTTAACCTCAAAGTTAGGGCAAGCTGCTGTAATGAGCCTTATTTTTCATTAGTGCTCAGGTCTACAAAGCTGCAATCATCAGGAAGCAAAACTAGCTGAAAGCACTTCAATTATGTTGGCCGAAAAGAAGTTGCAGTCCCTCATGTCTTCTTCCCCCTTGTGTCTTTTCCCTTGTAACCTGCTTTGCCTTACTGCAAACTTCCCTCCCTGCAGTGGGAAGCACCATGTCTGACATCTGGAGACTACATTGGTCTTTTGCACCTTCTGAGCTATCTTCTGAGTACGTCGGTGTGCAAATTCTCCTGTCTCTTAAAATACAAATAGGCAAATTCATATGAAAATGTAGTCGTAGTTGGGACACTTGGAGTGGATGTACAAGAATGTGTTGGATTGTCCTACATAAAAGTAGCAGCTATAGACTGAACATGTTCCTTTATTGAGAGTTTGTCTGAATGCCAGAATAGGAAATGGTTGCTCTGGTTAGCAAACAGCAAAGACATGTTCCTAACTGGGGAGTGGATTTTATACGCTTCTGATCCAAACACTGCAGCTGATTGTACATGAGTGTGCATTATTTGTTTGGGTATGTTTGTTATTGCCTTGTAGATAAAACTGGCTTCTGCAAAAACTTCATAAATGCTGGTGTGGTTGTATGATGAGCTGGACTGCGGAACTGATCCAGAAAAAAATGCTTTTGTTTTATTTCTGGGGCTTTTTGCTTTGTACTTGCTGCTTGATTTTAACCTGATGCATTCGTTAGCCCAGCTCTTGTGCAGCTGCATTGTGTCCTGGCATAAGAGAAGTGCCACGGGGACAGGAACAAGTGGCGGAAGAGAGTTGGACTGGTTTCCTTTGCTCGTAGAGGCAGCTTAGTATATTCTTGCAACCTTGGCTTTGTGTACTTATTGGGATACTACAGAAATAATCTTTTATGCTCTACATGAGTTGAATATCATTTTAGGAAGTGGCCATTTGCTGCTGATGTATGAGAATATCAGTGTTATTAAAAAAAACCCTATTCCCCAAAGATTTTCCTGTGCAGTGCTACTTTTTGATGTTCTTGTATTTGTCAAAGGCCTCACACCTGAAAGGGAAGCCCCATGTGGGCTTTTGTAGAAGAGACTTCAGTGAGGTGTCACACGAAGGGAGGGGGGAAAAGGAACCTGATGGGAAATGTGGAAATGCCCCAGGAGGAGAAGTGTCTTTTTAGCTGACAGAAGCTTCTTTGAAGCATGATAGATACTTGCTGCACGTTTTCAGATACTTTTTGGATGGCATTTTACAACTGCAGGTGTCTTGGATTGATAGCAGCATGATATCAGCTCACCATTAAGCTTTTTTCAGTTTGAGTGCTGAAGTGGACCAAACACTTAATGGTGAGGAAAGCCAGATGCTTTCCCCTGGGCTGTTACAGACCATCACTACTGCTGTGATTTTGGAGAAAGTCATGAAATTACCCATCCAGTGTACCACTGTGATAGCAGCATAGGTAAAATGTGTTATTCCTTAGGGTTTTTTGCTATCTAACTGCTCCGATTTTGGAAATATTTTAAGGCCTGACTTGGAAGAGGATCTCGATGATCAAAGGGAAGAAGTAAATCATGCATTTCACTTGACATGCTATCTCTTACTGCCACGGGAACCCTTCTAACTTCACAAGACTGTTGTGGGTTCTGTGCTTTCCCTGCTAACAGTGCTCTCTGTCCGGTGAATAGGAATGCCCAAAATGCCACGTCACCATCGAGAAGGATGGGGGCTGCAACCATATGGTCTGTCGGAACCAGAACTGCAAAGCGGAGTTCTGCTGGGTGTGTCTGGGCCCCTGGGAGCCCCATGGATCTGCCTGGTGAGTTCAGGAGTGTGCCTTGCTGGAAGGCAAGGAAGCCGTGATGCAAACAGCATCGATTTGGACTCAAATATGTGGAATCGGTGTCCCTGTTACAGGTACAACTGTAATCGCTACAATGAGGATGATGCAAAGGCAGCAAGGGATGCACAGGAGGTGAGTCCATAACCTTTGGTGATAAGGGAGATCACCAACCCTGTGGCTTGCTTTCTGTAAACCTATAAATCTGCTCTGAAGAATTTCCTGGATTTGGGACAAGTTCACCCGCAGCTTTGGACTCTTGCTTCATGCCAGGAAACAAAACAAAACAAACCCAAAATGTTCAAAGCCACTTTAACCCAATTTAAAGAACATCTTAACTCAGTTGTCTGTCATGCTGCCTTGCCTGTTTTCTAGCAGCTCTTCACATGAAGTCATCGTAATGCTGTTGGTCTGAGACAACAATCCTCATGTGCTTTGTAGAATGCTCTTTACTACAAAATTCTTAATATGGATTCTGAGGTATTTAAACACAGCAGACCTTTCGAATGTAAATAAAATAGACTGCTGTTGTTCCAATAACTGTACTTGGAGGCTTGACATAAAAGAAATTGCGGGTAAAGTTGCAACAGCATTGAACTGTTTTGTGAATATGAATAGAGCCAAAATCTCTTTAATGGGGAGGGATCGCATGCTGTGTGCTGCAGCTTGCAGAAATCCATTTCCTGCATCTCTGTTGAAGTACTGTCACAGCCAAGAACTGAAGTATTTCCTGCAGCCCCTCCTCCTGCAGATAGGGGTGACTTTGGCTGATATGTGCTACCTTTGTACATCCACAGCATACAACTTTAACCATGCCCATGTTGTCATTTCCTTACAACTGATCTGTCAGTGAGAAGAAAATAAGATTAATGGCTGTATATTTAGTCATCTTGGTTCTCTTGTACTACTTAGCACATGGTTTCTTTCTTCTGCTCTATAATCAATATGGCCTAGGCAACCTAAGGTTGCCCCCTTAACACAAGCACAGTAATTGCTTGATTAGAATTCCTTATTAGCCAAAAAAACCCCCCCCAAAAATCTGTTTCTCACTGTTTGTCATGATACTGGAAGCATTTAAGTCCTGTAGCTTGAATTGAGAGGCTGAAATTGGAGACCGATCAGGCTTTAGCAGTAGGGTTCTAAAAACTTTCAAGCTTGGGAGTGAGGATGTTGTAGCTGTGCTAGGAAGTCCCCTGCATGACAGTGAGCTGCCGTGGGTCTGGCCTCTTGTTTCCACACAATGTCAGGGTTAACAGTGCCGCACAAAGCAGCGCCATTTAAGTCTGGCCAACATGAGAGGAGAGGAAACACCTTTGGAAAGGAAGCTCGTTCTCAGGGTCAGGAAGAACCTTGTGATGGGTTTACTTCTCTTGCAGACATTACTTTGTTTTAACTATTTGTTTTCTTTTTCCCTAATGGGAATTAACACAGCGATCCAGAGCAGCCCTGCAGAGGTACCTGTTCTACTGCAACCGTTATATGAACCACATGCAGAGCCTGCGCTTTGAGCACAAGCTCTATGCTCAGGTGAAGCAGAAAATGGAGGAGATGCAGCAGCACAACATGTCGTGGATCGAGGTGCAGTTCCTGAAGAAAGCAGTTGACGTCCTCTGCCAGTGTCGTGCCACACTCATGTACACTTACGTCTTTGCCTTCTACCTCAAAAAGAATAATCAGTCCATTATCTTTGAGGTAGGAGAAAACGTGGTTGTCAGGAGCTCAGATTACAAAGCTAAGTGAAATAGAGGTTTAATGCTTGGAGAAGCTCGTGTCCCCAAAGTGAGTCTGTCATAATATTCTGTTGTGCAAAAGTTAGAGGCCCTGCTGGGCGTTGTGTAGCATTGTCTGCTGCAGGAGGAAGTAGAGTTACAAGATGCTGCCCTCTGAAACAAGAAAGGGAGCAAGGTTCTGTCCTGAACAGGCAAAGAAGGTATTAAAGCTTAAATCTGGCATTTTGACTTTCCCTGATGTTGGCTTTTTTCCAAGGGCACTACAATTAAAATTGCAGTTGAAGGTCTAAACATCGAAGTGCAACCTGCCTCACAAGCGAAACTGTTACTTATAATTTAGAGCAGTCCTTTGCTGGTCTTCATGCAGAACCTAAGCAGGATGCTTCTGTGCTGCATGCTGAGCAAAGGGGCACACAGAACTACTGAGCAGTAGTGAAAGCTGTGCTCTGATGCTGCTGTGCATGTACCAGGAGTCAGTAGAGGCTTTGCCAATCCTGGTTTAAAAAAAAATAAGCAAGGAACAGAATGGGAGATGAATTGCCTTTTATGCACTGCTACCACTAGTAAGGAAAGGATTTTTTTTTTTTAGGCTTGCAGGATATTGCGGATCGAGGAAGACATAAGACTTGCTGGTAGATATGCAGATTTTCTTCTGATCAAATGAAGAAATTTCAGCTTTTTCAATCTTGATGCTCAGAGCAGGTTACTAGAGTGTTACACGGTGCATATCTAATCCTGCTTTTTATTTCACTACTGATTTTACTTGGATTGAAGAAAAAAAAATCTCTTCCTTCCACCCCCACCAAACTCTCTTTTTTGGTTTTTTTTTTGTTTGTTTTTTTCTCTTTGCAGAATAACCAAGCAGACTTAGAGAATGCTACAGAGGTGCTTTCTGGGTACCTTGAGCGAGATATATCCCAAGATTCGCTGCAAGACATAAAGCAGAAAGTACAGGATAAGTACAGGTTTGTTTCTGAATAATCCTCTATCTCAAAGCTGCCTGACTACCCATATTGCCATCCCGTGTGACAGGTAGTGGCATGAGTACTTGCCAAGCTACAGTTTTCTCCAGAGTCATGTCCCTGGGAAGCTGTTTGCTGTTCGCCTTCTGCCATACATTGTGATCAGCTGGTTCCTGGGCATCTGAGAACAGCAGCAGCGGTGTCCTGTGCCAGCCCCTGAAATCATCAGTGGTGAAGCCCTCACGCAGATGCTGGCAGCGTGGTTTTGTGCCCCTGTTGGGACCGGCAGTGTGGTTTTGTGCCCCTGTTGGGACCGGCCCTCGGGGGAGATGACAGTCTGCAGGGAGAGGCTCCCAACTCTGCCTTGCATCTGCTCTGCTGAGCAATAGTTAGAAGTTTCAATCGCGTAATGGAAAAATCTTGTGACCAAAAGCAGTGGCTTTTCATATACTGCTGTTCCCGCACAGAAGGCACATGTGGGAATGGCCAGGACTGAGATGGGACCTGCACAGTGAGGAACAAAAAACAAGGGAGTGACTGTAGTTCCAAGCTGACAGCTTTGGCCTAGGATGAGTTGCTGTAAGAGAGCGATCAGCTCTTATTTATCTGTTGGGTCCCTTTGTGCAAAAAGTGGGTGTAGAAAAGCTGTCCTTAAAGAAGAGGGAGAGCAACCTGCCCAGCTGGGGAGGAGAGCAGAACCACTATGGTTCAAGTGACACGAATGCCAATGGTTTTTACAGTCCCAGGGGATTTGCTTCTGCACAGTGGAAAAATACAAAGCTGTAAATGTGGATGAGTCACAGGATTATGGCTTACATTTTTGAGGCATTTTGCCAAAGTCACTGAATTTGTTATGCCTAGCTTGGGGGGGGTGGGAGAGGAACCCGGAGTAGGGTGAGCTGTAGTGACTAAGGGACTCTGGGGAGTAGAAGTAGCTGTTAAGCTTTGGTGGGCCTGTGGCCCATTCTGTTGTAGTCATCCAGTCCCAGCCATGCTGCCAAAGACCATGACCTACTCTTGAGACATTTTGTAACTTACCCTTTAAGACCACCATTAAGTTGGTATGTCAGACCAAGCTGCTTGTTCACTTAAGTCCTCTGAAACTGGATGCTCTTCTAGGGATGGTAACAGCTATCCAGAAGAAATTAAAACCTAATATAGCCTGAATTGCCTGAAAACATAGTATCCCAAACCTACCTTCATGTTTCTGGGAAGAAAGTATGCATCTGTCAAGCCTGCGCAGGTCTCTAATTAACTAGTTCAGTCATGTCTTAATCATGTCCTGCACAGTGCTCTTTGTGTACTGGTTACGGTGTACCGATGCAAGACTGGGACCAAGGGTTATCGAGGTGGGTTTAAAGAGCTCTGGAAAATTGCAGGAACTGACCTCCTAGCTAATTTGGTTTCAGCTGTTTTGATCTCCTAGCTTGCAAAGACATTTCTAGAAAGCAGGATTAAACCCCCACCACCAGCAGCAAAATAATTGAAGTTGGGAAAGTGGAAACTGTGCATGTTTGCTATCACATGCTTCAGAAAATCAATGGGACTTTGTATACGCTGATTTCTGTTGCAACAGCTGATAGCAATGAGAAGAGCCAGAACAGTTTTATTCAGATCTGTCAGTCTGATCAGATACTGAATGGTAGCAGCATAAGGGCTGCAGGTTAAGGTGAGGAATTTCTGCCTGTGTGTTAGCATGTGTTGTCACCAAGGATAGCTTTCTGCCAGGGTCTCCTGCTGAGAGATTCCTCCTGTGCACTTTGCTTTAGTGAGCAGAGGGATATTTGGCCACTGCTGAGCAAGCCGGGTTCCCAGCTGCGAGAGCCCCTCAGATGCTGTCCTGGCTGATGTGCGTGCCTGGAAACTGAACCACACAATTCCCAGCAGGAACCGTTAACTTGGCAGGTGGCTCCTGGGTTCCAGATTCTCACGTTAAAGCACACCTCTCTGGGCTGGGCACTGCCAAACCATGAACCAGTTAAACAGCAGTGCCTGGGGCCTTGGGAGCTGTTACCAAGACTTGGTCTTATCCCCCACATGCCTAAAGAAAATGTAGATTTTGCATCACTGCTGGAAGGGGTTTAATTCAGAAATGCCTGCTGCTTATTTATAATTTGCTCTTGGAACCTGAATACTTTAAATGTTTCTCTGCTTTTATATCTTTTTAGTTGGCTAACGCACCTGAAATGAATGAGGCATCTTTTGATATGTTCCTATGATATCACTTTTCCTCAGTGTCATTGATCCTGGTAGGACGGTACCTAACTCTGGGATCAGTTTTATTTGCAGCTTTATCTGTTTAAATGAGTGTAGGTGGAAAGAGCCCACAGGGCGTAGTGCCCCTCTGAGACCCAGGAGTTTCAATGCGAGGTAAAACTTGCACTCTAGCCAGACCGGTAACCCTTTTTGTAGACAGCTCAACCGCTTCCATCTCTACTGTGATTTTGGAGGGGAATAAAACTGAGTCGGCAGCGCTCCTGAGCTTTTGCCCACCTAGCTCCTGGATTTTTGTTGTTCTCAGAGTAGGCACCAGCCCATGTTTGAGGAGAGCTTCATCCCATTTTGGGTGTCAGTGCTAACCCATGCCTGGCTTTTGCAAATTGAAGCTGCTGCTTCTTCCTTTTTCAGTTATTAATGGAGTTTTCTCAGCTGTAGGGGCTTTGGGGATACTTTCACATGAGAAACTCTGAAGTTGCATGCTGTTTTTTTGCAGCCAGGGACCTGGAGTTGAGTGACTGGAGTAACTGAAGTCTTAATTAGCACTGTTAATAGGCTACAAAACCAAAGTCCCTTCTCGGGGGATCTCCTCTTTTGGAAGTGAGGCTTAATGTAGGTTTGCATTACTCGATGCTGGGGATGAGCCTGTGGTTCCTAACCTGCCTTTTCTGTGCTGTTCCTCTTTGCTGCAGATACTGCGAGAGTCGACGAAGGGTTTTGTTGCAGCACGTGCATGAAGGCTATGAGAAGGACCTGTGGGAGTACATTGAGGACTGAGACTGGCCCCGCATAAAACGAACTCTGAAACCTTTGCCATCTAGAGTGCTCATGCGATTCAAATCAAATACACACAAGGCGCTACGCCTGTTACACCGCTGGTCTGTAGTACCGGGATTCTGTTTTGTTAACAGAAAATTTAAGTAAATTATATTGTAATAAAAAAAAAGGTAGATAAACCATTGTACAACAGTATTCTAGGCGGCCAATAAGAGTGTGACAGATGCACTAAAAAAAAAAAAAACCCTCCAACTTTAACTTGTAACGTAGCTTCATTCTCCAAGCCAACTCCTTTTTCTTTTCTATCTTTCTTTTCCTGTGTGTAGTACAGATGAAATTTAAACCAGTTTCTTGACACTGCTTTTCATGTCCAAACCAGCCATTTTGATGTACCTTTGGTAAGGGGGGGATGGCTCTCCCGTTCCCCTCCTCCTCTCTGCCACCCAAGTACACGGATGAATGTCGATTGGCTCATTGTAAAGGTGATTCTTGGGGAGGGTGGGGGGGGGGGTACACAGCAAGGAAACAAAAAACCTTTGTATATGACTTTTAAAACAAAAAGAGGACAACACAGTATTTTTCAAAGTTGTATATAGCGCATATGCATGGACAAAGAGCAAGCGTGGCACGTGTTTGCATAATGTTTAATTACAAAAAAAATATTTATTCTTTAAAAATCTTCAAGATTATGTCTATTTGCTGTGCATTTTCTTTCAGTTTGTTTTTTTTGTTTTGTTTTGTTTTCCCTGGGATGGGGTGGGGGAAGCGTGTGCTGGTGTAGTGAATATTTTTGGGGTGTGTTTGGGTTTTTTTTGTTTTGTTTGTTTGTTTTTGTTTTTGTTTTTTGGAAGGCTTTTACCAGAGAAGTTGGGTTTCTCCTCTTCCTGCAGTTCCTTTATGTCCACAGCCTCCAGTTTTGTGTGTGTATCCATTGCTGGCAACGGACCCATCCCCTCGTGCGCAGCTCCTGATGCTCAGTAACCCTGTGTGCATTGCGTTAGTGACCAATGTACGCTGTGATTCAGGATGCTTTGCCTTTTTTTTTGGCCCCAGATTGATACCTGCCCAAATCCAACTCTGCTGTTCCCATCCATGCACGTGCAGAACACGTGCTCTGAACCCAGAGGAGGTGTGTGTGTGTATTTAGAGTTTTATTTTTAATTCCAAGGCAGGAAAAGGAGGGGTATTTTGCACCACTTCTCAAAAGACTTAATAGAAAGATTTCAGCTGTGGATCTCCTCTCCCTCCCCCTTTCATCTGTCAAATGGACCGTTCCTTGCTGTTTAAGTTTCACTGACATTATAACGAGTCGTAACATTGAAAAGGAAAGGTGATGGAATTGTCTTTGTGTTTGTTTTGGGCTCAATTACTGGGCATACTGTCCCAGGAACTATTTAACACTCCATCTAGTGCAGTAGAAGTTGAAATCAGCGGGGTATTTTTCAATTAAAAGGGGAAAGAACTAATGAGTTAGCTACTGAGTCCATTTTTATGATTTCTGTAACAAGAGCTATGTTAAAGTAAACAATTGGTGGTGGTTTTATTAAATTTACTCCTGTATAGGAACTCCTTCTGTGGTATTTTTCGCCAGGCTAGTGTCCTCAAAGCTTTCTTCCAATCTGCCAGCTTCAAGGGGGAATAAATTTGCAAAGGGGTGAATGAAAAAAGGCCGATTACAGCCAGGTCTGTAATGTGAAATGCTGTTTCCAGATGGCACCCGAGTCACTTCAGATACCTCACTGACAAATACCGACACTTCCAGCGCTGTAGTTGTGTCCGTCTGTATGTGCTTTCCCCTTCACCTGCCCCCCACCATGGCTTATTTGCCCTTGGATATCACATGCAAGAGTATCTGCACCGCAGCCGTTTCCCCTGTGCTGTTCCTGCCCCTGCTCCCAAAAGCTGGGACGGAGCAGGGCTGGGTGCGGATCACCAGTGCTGCCTGCTCTGAGTCTGTAATTGCAGGTGGTGGTGACTTGGGCTTCCCCTTGGCTTGCAAAAATTCCCCATCCATGTATTAAAATGCTTGTGAAAGCCATGTGTGCTCTGCTGGAGTGTGGTGGGCCGGGCAAGTGGAAGCACGGAGCCTAGCTGCTGTTGGGTTTTTACTCCCATGTTCCCAAAACAACCTACAAAGGATGGGGGCAGGCTCCAACCCAAAGGAAACCTGGTCTGTGGTGTCTTCGATCTTGATGGCTGTTGGCAAACCTTAAGATAATGATTGTTAAAATCCAGTTCCGTGGGAGCAATCTGCTGATGTTTCTCTCCGGCTTGCAATTACCTGCCCGTGGTGACACTGTCCCCGCTAACAGGCTCTGCAGCCTCCTCTGTGGAAAATGTAAAGGAGGAAAAAAAAAAACCCAACCCACCCCATCCCTCCCTCCTCCTGAGGGTCTGTGGCTGTTCAGCGGGGCCCGGCCTGTGTGAGACCCTCCCCAGGCCCCTCGGCTGGGGCATCCCACCTCATTCACGGCCTTCTTCCCTCTCACACCGCGGGGGAAGCGACCAAACCCTTCCTAATAAACTTATATTTTATTCTTTCATTAGTTACGTTGGTGTTTTTCATGACAAACGCCGCGGCGGTACCAGGGCGTCCCGGGTCCTCTCACCGCCACCTTCCCGTCGGGCGCAGCGCCGCGCTCCTCTATGGTTGTCCCGGAAGTGCTTCCGGGGGCGGTGTGTCGGTCGGTAACCGTGGTAACGGGGCGCTTCTTCCCGCTGCTGGAGCGATGGCGGAGCCGCAGGCCGCACCGGTGAGGGGCCGACGGCCTCCCCCCTGCCCGGACGGGCCCCCGGGAGAGCTGGGCTGGGCTGGGGGCTTGGGGGGGGGCGGAGGGGAGGAAGGGGAGGCCGGGGCGGGGGGCGGCGGGAGATGCTGTTAAGAGGGAGTTTTTAATCTTTGCACACTTGGTATCAAAGACAGAATGGAAATTCAGCCTTATTCTGTTTTTTATTGGGGTAATCTAGTGAAACCTAAACCTTTCTCAGCGTCCGTCAGGGCTCACTTTTCCCCGTGTGCTCCTGTAAAATTGCCCTTGTTCCGCTGTGTCGTGCAGCCTGATTTCTTATCATCAGGTGCTCTTAAGGAAAATAAATGGTCTTGGAATAAGGCAAAAAAATTCCTCTCATGGGTAAATATCTGATTAAAAGGTGAGGAGCAGAAAGAAGGAATAAGTGCTCTTTTTTTTTGTGGTGGAAGATGGTCGTTAATGAAGCCCTGCAGGCTTCTGTACCAGGCCTGTGTTATTTGGTGTATCTAGAAATGATCTGGACAAAAGGATGGCTAGAAAGTTATTCAGGTGAGGAGGAAATAGGAGAAGCTACGGGAAAGTCTTAACAGTGCTGAGCAGTAGGATTTAGGATTAGAATGATGTATACAGATTTAAAAAAAATTGCAAATATATAAAAAAACTGAGGGGCTTTGTGCTGGTTATTGCTGCTTAGGAACAAGTGCTTGGAGTTGGGTAATTCTGTGAAAATATCAAGTCAGATTTTCACAATAGGAGTCAGAAAAGTGAATAAAATGTTAGAAATTATTAATTATTAAAATTATTAATAAAATGTTAGAAATTATTAAGAAACAAAGCTGGTAAAAGCCTTTCCTGTATATATCTGGGTTGTTTTCCGTGTCTCAGATACTGTACTCAGGATGTCTGATCCTCCCCACCTCCGATAAAAAAAACAGAGTAGAATGAGAAAATGTTCCCAAAACATTACAAGGAACAAGGGTAGACTGAACCTCCACTTTAAAAAATGGTTTATTAAGGAGAGGGGAGGTGACACAGGTCTATAAAATCCTGTGTTGTGTCTGGAGAAGAGGAGTGAGGAATGCCTCTTCCCCAAAAAACTGAAAGTCAAGAATAAAAATGCTTCCCTGTCTAATTATGTTTGTCTTCTGTGAAGGCTTGATTTTTGATGCCAAGTAAGAAAAAAGTATAAAATGAATTTTTTTTCCATGGACTGGGTACCTGCTTGTCCGTGAACTCTGGGCAATATTTGCAGGTTGAGGTGTGTGGCGTGCTGTGCAATGGGACGTTGCTGTGCTCATGTGCCTGCAGACTCTGATGGTTCTCCAGGAATGACTTTGTGCTAATTAACTTTATAAATGTTTTATAAGAAATGCTTTTAACGTTTTCCTGTGTGATCCCTAATTAGCGTCTTAAATGCTTGAGTTTGGGATTTTTTACAAGGTAATGATCACTTTCTAGAATCCTAATAAATAGCACCGAACCTGCGGAACAGGAATGTACTGTAAAATGAGTACGTTTATTTAATCCTCACAGTGAACAGAATCTCTACCTAGCTATGGCTAGGGAAGAGCAGTGCTTGGCAGGGCAGATTTTGTCTAGCAGCAGTGATGCTATTTTTATGCCGTCTTTGGGGATTTGCCAGTTGTCCTTTCTGATTATTTTCTGGAATAGATCTTCAAGAAACCTTGCCTGGTATATTTAATACTCCTCTTTTCTGTCTTTTCAGGTTTCTTCATTGCCAGTGGCTACAGAACCCCCAAAACCCCATCCTAAAAAAGGTTTGTTTGAAGATAGGATTGTGTTTCTTGGGCAGGTTGATTTTAAGATTTCTTTTATAGCGTGTGCGGCTGTCTAGGAAGAAATAAATGTCCACTGGGAAAAGATGAGACTATCTAGACTGTAAGCAGCTGAGTACTTTTTTCTAGGGTCTGTATGATCACTAGCTCAGTGCTGTTGCTGGCTGACTTGCTGTACCTACAGCCTGCATCATGTTTGCTTATAGTCTAAGAGACTGTTTATTTTATTGTGCACATACTTGTTGGGCTGCTAATGAGTTTGGTATTCATTTATCTCCTTAAATAATACGAGGGGTTTGTTCATTTTAGGTTATTCAGAATAACGTATTGCTGTAGAAATTATCTTGGGAAACTAACATTGTGTCTCATTGGTTTTCGTGTCGCATTTTCTAAGTTTTGAAGTAAAAGGGAGAGCAAGTGAGATAAAACCAGTCAGGTTGTAGCTGGTTTTAATTATTGTTTGCTTGGTTTGTTTTTTTTTTTCATACTGAAAGTGAGAGTTAATTAACTCAGTCTGAGTTGTTGTTTTGAAATCTTGGTTGAATCTGAACTGTAACAGGAACAATTTCAGTTACCAGTTCAAAATGTTTGACTAAAGCCTGGTGTTTTGTAAGGCATCCAGTAAAGCCTGCAGCACAATTTGATCTTGCAGCCTCTCCTTTCCCGTCTTCCCTCTCTCTTGCGATGTGACTTGTCCTGGTGCACGTGAAGAATGTTTCTTTCTCTGTGATGCTGAGCTGTGCTCACGTTCCTAGTACAGATCTGTTCACTGTAGAGACTTTTGCGCCTACCTAAGGTGAGATTAGGGGTTTTTTTTATGGATTTTCCTTTCTCAAGTGTCCAGAGGGCCCCATCAAGTCAGATTAAGAGTGAACTCTGCAGTGTTGCTAGAACCCCGATATACTTATTGTGCCAGTCAGAAGCAGTCCTCCTCTTCCTTTACCTTTTAATTCAGGGAAGCTCAGTTAGAAAGCTCTGTACTTTGGCCTTTGTCTACTCTGAATGTGTGATGTGCCTGTCAGAGTATGCTTTGGGAGGAAATCTTCCATGTTTCTAAATTCCTTGTGATGGAGACTGCCTTGGTGCTACATCCTAGTTTCTGCCTAAAGGTTCTTTGTCTCACATGTAGGTACTGTGCCATACCTGGCCCCGATAAGCTGGAAGAAACACTTTGCTTTTCTTCTGGAGAGGTCAGGCTAACATCACGTAGTCCCAATTCCTGGCAGCAGAATTCCAGCACTTGAGCAGAATATTGCTATCCTGGAGACGGTGCTTGATATAGACCTACAGCTGTTGGCTTGCACAAGTCCAAGACTCTTTCTGTACGTTGCCCCAGGCTGAAACGAATGCTACTGCTTCAGGCCTGTATGCAAGTAAAAATAACCCCCCAAACTTGCTTTTATCTTGACTGCCAACTCTTTCAGAGCAAGGATGGCTGTTTCTTTAAACCAATTAGCATGGCTTCCGTGGAGGCACTGATTGACTCCTTAGTGAGGTGGTTCATCTCCATCCTTTTCTATAAAGGTTATGACTCTGATCTCCTCCTCATCCTCAGTGACCCCCACCTTGTTCTGCCTCATTCTGTGAGTCCCATCTATGATATTTGCACTGTTTTTACAGGACAGTGTACGTTTGCAGTTCTCTGAATAAAACATCTGTAGAGAGATCAGGCTGATGGTGTTTGCCAAGAGATGGACTATCACTCCAGCACTCTTTCCTGGCAGGCTGAGGTCTATTAAATCAACTCTGCATAATTCATGAGCGAACGGGATAGCTGAAAAAGAAAGATGGAGCCATCAGCCTTACAAACAAGCCATGGAGGTGTGCTGGGTAGAAGCTGTCGTGCCTCTGTCAGCTTGCTTGTTAAACTCTCCGTCAAGTTCCTTCCTGCTTTTAAGTGTACGCATTTTAATATTGATCGTTTGGGAGAATGAACTGTAGCAGTTGCAACTTTCTTAATGGGGCTGCTTCTCCAGATCCCGCCTGCTCCTGCTGTTTGATAAAGGGCTGCTTGTTTGTGGCTGCTGAGGAGGAGTTTTCTCTCCTACTCAGCATTTTGCATTAACAACCCTGAAACCGAGCTCGGTGCTTCTTTAAAAAGGGCCACCAATGCTCCTTCAGGTTTTAAGGCTGCAAGTCCAAGGCAGGGCAAAGGCCATGCAAAAGAATTGGTGTCTCCATCACTAGCCAATGTTCCTTCCACCTGCTTCATTGCCGTTGGTGTTCATCCAACTGCACGCCAGAGGGGAGAAAGTAGTAAATGAAATCCAGTTATTCATGGCTCTGGATCTCCCTTTTGTACCGACACGACCCTTGACTCAAAATTAACTATGGTGAAGAAAAAAAATCATCTAGCCTGTGACTTTTGTAACTCTGTTTTCTGTTTCTTAAGGTAAATTGAGGCATCTCCAGTACCTGGTGCACCTTGGGCAGTTCTGAAATGAAATGCCTTAGAAGCTTTTGTGCTTTGCCATTTAACATTTGACTGTGTTGCCTTTAGTACAGTGGGCAAAAGCTGATTTGAGCTGCCTGATGGTTAATCTCTAGGAAATGAGGGCAGCAAAAAGATTTGCAATAGGGAGTGATGTAACAGTGTCCTTTGTGTGTGGGTGTGATGCTGGGGGCATGTAAGAGAGCAGGGGAGAGAACGAAGGTGATGTTGTATATGCTTTTGTGGAGTTTGGCAGGAAAGAATAGCATCTTTTTCCCATTACAGTTTTGGGGTTTTTTTTAAATAGGATTTTTGTAGAACATCTTAATGAAGTATCTTATCCAATTTTAGTTTGGCTGAGGAGAATTATGGTGAACTTTGAGGAGCCAGGCAAATCTACATCAGTTCTGTTTGAATGGAAGAGTGCTGCTAAACTTATTTTAAACTGACATTTTTAAATACTGAATGGTAACTTTCTGCTGCAGCAATTTGCCTTTTTATATTTGCATTGTATTTTCAAGAAGGATTCAAGAGAGATACTGAAACCACCATTAGTGCAAGCAGTTCTATGAAACAGAGAGACCATATGGTATAATATGGTCTCCTATGAACACTTTGGTGTGGATATAATTTGTGCCCAAATAGAGCACATATTGCAATAACCAAACAATGCTGTTGTACACAAATGTAGTAGAGTATGACCAAGTCATCGCTGAAGTCCTAACTTTAATCATCACAGTGCCTGGATTCAGACTGTAACAGCTCATCTCTGTACTGGGTAGGACTAAGGTATTAAACATGTGCTTCTGAGAACGTGATCTCGGATTTGCAAAAAATCATTTGAATGACAAAATACACATGAGTTTTGTTGCTTAACCAGAAGGAACACGAGAAGACCGTATCTTCAGTCTGACCTGCGATGCAGATGAGAATACGTTGGACATTGTTGAAGCATGCAACCCGAGAGTCATGTGGCTTCCCCTCGCTGTTGCATCGCTTTCCTGCTGTGGATGCTCCTTTGATCCTGTCTGTGAGACAAGAAAAAAATGGAAACCTAGAACCAGTGTGTAGCAACCTGATTTTATGGCTCTTAAACAAGAATAACTGAGTTAAGAGGCAGAATTTGCTCTTGAATTAGCTGCTGTCATGGCTGATCCGTCACGTGGCTTTTAGGTTGTGAAAGCCCAAAAGGTTAGGATTTAAGAGAGTCTGTCCTGCAGGCAGGTCAGGCCAAAGGGATGACAATGAGCATTCAACAAGTGTATAAAGAGTCTGGAGCAGATTGTGGTGGTGGTGGGGAAAGGCGTACACAGCAATCAGGTTAGAAATCTCTACATCTAGCAATCTAAATTAAAGGGACCGATGGAAGGCAAACCCTCGGAGTATCTTGTAGCTGCACTTGGTGACAACCATTACTCAGCAGCTGACACGTTAGTAGCTAAAATCATTCACTATTTTGTCCTTTACCCCCCGTGGGGAGAGCTGCTCTGAAAATCAATTCCCTTTGTTGTTACATCAAGATCCATAACTCTCCCTGTCTTGATATTTTGTCCCCAAGCAATTGATGGTAGAATAAAGGGAGCTCTGTTCCTTGAAGCGATGTAGAGTTAATATCAGCCTGCTGAGATGGGGTTTTAATCTCCCTGCTGCATTTTAAATTAATCAGATATTTTCCTAAATGCTTTACTGGTTTTGAATTAAGATAGGCTGCCTCCCATCTTTCCACTTTCCTTTTGCCACACAGGCAAATCAAGTCATTTTATAGTATCTGATAGTACTGTAGCACAGAAGCACTTCTACCAGCTTGTATTGTTGATTTTTATGGAACATAACTTGAATTTATTTCCCTTTATCGTGGAAAAAATATTTAGAAAGGTAGTTCTGGGCTCATGTTAGTCTAATAACAGTTCAAAGGTTAATGGAACAATTTTAAATGCATTTGGATTTCTACACAAATATTAGACCTCAGATTTTCTGAGATACAGTGATAGCTTTTTAACAACAGAGTAGAATCCTAAATATGTATATGCTGTAATAAATACACTGAAGCAAAATAAAGTAGATTTCACTTGAGTCACTGGGAAGAACTTGGGCTAGAAATCCTGTGAAGACTGTGAAGAAGGAGAATTCTGAGTTGTTAACTGACCACCTCTATGTTTACCCAAGGAAGGGTCGGGTAGATAATTTTCAAAGCAAAAATCTTCCCCTTGTGAATTGTAAAAGTATTAGCAAGGATTAAGTGGTCTCCCCATTCCTGGGCATTTGGATATTTTTTGGATGCTTTGTAGGTATGTTTTTTCCTAGGGTCCGAAGCAAGGAATTCTGTCTTGGATTAACTGTGACCCTTGGCAAAGCACTTTGACTTTTGTTTCTTTCCATTTATCAACCACAAGATTGGTCTAATATTCAATGACAGTTTTTGGATGCTGCAGACTTTCAGTTAACAAAACATTTGGAGACATTAAATGAAAAATACCATATAAATGGGTACATTCCAATGCACTACTTGGCCTGTTTGAGTGCTGCTAGAGATAGTACTGAAGGGTGCGGGTGAGATGTATGGAAGAAATTTTATAGGGAGAAATTTTAGCATACCCTAAATATGGTCAGGTCTGCCTCATGGGCATTTTAACACGCTCAATGCTTCACATCAGGGCACTTCTGTAAAGTAAACCAGGTGTCTGGATGTTTCAAGGTTTGTGAGTCTTCATCTTTTTTTTTTTTTTTTTAGGTGAGTTCCACTTCTGTCTTGTATAATTACAAGCATAACTAGAAGAATGTCTTGTAAGGCCATTGTGGGTCACTGAAAGGGAGGAAATAGAGTTCTCTCTGCTTTTATTACATTCTCCATTTCAGAGACAAAATAAGTTACTGACCCAAGACTAAAACACCTGATGAAGTCGGTTTATGAACGATGAACACACAAGTGCTTGGTGTCCATTTGCAAGTAATAGCAGAGTTTGATTAGATTTGGCTACTGCAGATAAATAATAGAAATAGGGAAGTGTGTAATGTGAATGTGTGTTTTAAAGCTGTGGTTGTGTCCTGTTCTTAAGCTCTGCGGTAATGAGGGTGTTGTTCTTTGTGGCTCAAAGTTACCACACTTGTACCACACAGAAACCTGGGTATTTTGCATCTTACCACGGTAGTGTCTTTTCTTTAATTGAATTTTGAAATATTCTCAAGCAGTGTGTGTTATTCTTGCCCAGCTAAATCCCATGTCAGTATTTCGCTCAAATACTGGTAGTGCCGTCCTTTTCATGTGGGTGCTCATCCTTGAAGCCGAGGGTGTAGTCAGTGGGTTCTGATAAAAAAATAATTGCACATGGTGATTTGATGGGCAGTAAAGCTCACTTTATCTGGTATTGACTTTGGTTAGGAAGTGCTCAGGGTGATAAGCAATCTCAAAATGTGACTGTTAGATAATAAATAACTTTCAGGTTATGCAGAAGTAGATAAGTGGCTTTTGATGATCTGTCCTGCAAAAATGGATCTCACTCACTCTCCGGCCGGCTCCCGCTCACACAGATGAACTAGGGATCCCTCCTGCTCCTGCAGGTATTTTAAGGGATCCTGTAAGTCTTTTAATGGCTGGAGCACTCTGAAGAGCAGGAACTTTTTAGCACCCTGAGGAGTCGATTCTGTGCACTTGCAGAGCTGATAATTTTTTAATTTCTGATACATTTTCTTAAATCAATATAAATCCATTCTTTGAGCCAGCTTCAAAGCTGCCTTTGAACTTGCACGAGTGAAGCTGCCTGAGAAATCCAGATAAAAACAACCCCCTTGAGTTAAATTAATTAATACTTTTAAGTGTGTCAAAAAGAAAAGATGTTGGTGGAAATGTCATGGTTGTAGGGGAGCAAATGCAGTTCCTGTATCTGTATGTACCAATTCGTTTCCATTTGGCCATGTGCAAGCCAAGATCTTTTAGTCCATCTGAACCTACAACCTTGTGGGAAGAAAATGGTTTCTAAATAACAGATTAGTTGGTAATTACATCATTGTTTTATATAAGAGAATTTGATATTTTCATCTCTCTGCGATAAGTGGATAGTAGTGCTGTGTGTATTTTGTTCAGGATCTGATACAGCTGTTAGTTTTGAATAGTGAGATTGAAAAAATGAATTATCATTTTGGGGTAATTAAATTGTATAATATACTTCACTTCATCCTCTCCTCCCCAAAATAACAGCCCAGTAATCCCTGCACCACAAAAAACTGGTAATATTCAAGTTTGAATGTGCTAGCACAGCTCTGCCCTCTTGTGTGTGTACATTAATGTCTGTGATTACAGGAACAGGGACTCCTTTGCAGACAGCGTAGCAGGTGTGTTTTTCTGTCAAGACTGGTATCACTGTAAAATCTTAGTGCTGACTTTTAAATCAGAAGATTCATAGTTTCAGTTCTAGCTTTACACCTTTTGGCAGTTGTCAACCCACTTCATTTCCTCTCTGTAAAGGAGAAAATCTGTATCTGCTTCTTAAGCCTGTTGCAAACTTAATTAGGCAATGAAAAGTGCCATAAAAGTGCCACCTCTTGTAGAAAGTGAGTATAATCTGAGTGTCTTTTGATAATTAAGAAATACATTACACTGGATTGGGATCAGGAGGAGGGTTAAGTACAATAGCTCAGCTTTAGAGGATCTAACTGTACATTTGCAACATACTACTTTAGGATAACATTTAAATTTTATTTTTTTTTCACGTTCCTTTGAAAGTCCTTGGTGCTAGGCAATTTTCTTTTGTATTTTAAATGTTTGTTGGTGTGCTGCTTACAGATAAAATGGCATCTCCTACTGTGAATTTTAAAATATTTTTATAAAACTAGTAAGTAACAAAATTAGGAAGGGTGGTATTCATCATTCTGAATTGAGATGTCTCTTACGTCAAACAAGTCTCAGCAGATCACCTGTGCTCCGTATTTAGTCAGTGGAAAGTCCATCTGATGCCATTCCTCTGACCTCTGCCAGCCACCTATCTTGGGATGCGTTGAATCACTCCCCAAGCTTGCATATTCCTCCCCTTTACCTTAAAGACAGCCCAAGGCAAGTAACTCAGATGTCTTAATTTTCAGACACTTAAGTTAAAGGACATGCATCCCACTCAAGAATGTCAGAACTAATGTTATCTGTGCAACCTGAATTTAAGCCTTTGAGTCTTTAGTGACATAATTACATATTGGCTTTAGCCCAGCTCTCCAACATCATCCATTGTTCAGGAATGATGGGACTCACTGAAAAAGGAACAGTTCACTGAGGGCTTTTAAAATAAAAGGTATCTCCATTATTCAGTGTACAGCCAGTCGTCGTGTTTGTCTGCAGCAATCAAATCCCATAGATAAATTCCCTGATTCTGCAAGGTTCTTCTGTGTTGTACTCAAACTGCGCATTGTATGTTCACGTCTCTTAGGAGACAGTACTTCCTGGTCAAGAAGACATTTTGGGTTCCCCAGTGCTTGAGGTCTTGCTTTTTCAGAGTTACCGAGCACGTATACTGCAACACTTCCATGGCCAGAGCATGGCTGCTGCCCATCCTGCTTGCTGGAGTGAATGCTGGCTGGGAGATACCAGCTCTGTCTTTCAAGCTGTACAGCCAAAAATGATGGATGAGCGGGCATGTAGTGGCTGCCTTCGGGAGGCCTGGTTAGGTGATTTTTCCAGCTTTGTAACAGAAATCAGAGTGAGGTTTCTTGTCTCAGGAGCAGCTTTACAGCATCTTAATGAAGGGACTGTTCATTCATTCCTTCCAGGGTCTGTCCCCTTTGCAGCGGAGGTTTTAAGCTGCATAACAGACACTGCAGAAGTCCTGTGATTTAGTCAGTGGTTTATTCACATTTCTCGACAATTTCATTCACTGTCTGACCTCAATTTACTTTTATATTCATCATCGTTAGAAGGAGACAGGGCACCTCGTGAAAATACTCATGTGTTCCTGTAATTGTAGGCGTGCTTGTGTAATTAAAAACTGTATTGTTAAGACATTCATGCAGTAGGGAAGAGTGAAGGCTGCACTGGCAAATATTCGTCCTGGGACAGGTATCTGACCTGGAAAACTTCATCCTGAGGCAACAAGTTTGGAAGAAGTTTGTGCATTCAGAAAATAGGGTCTTGTAGTAGGGAGTGCTTAACTGTTTGCAAGACCAACTTCTATATTTTTTTTAATATATGTATTCTTCTAATATGTTATGCTTCTAATATAATATTCTTCTTTGGCAGTGGATGAAATGAGGACAGGTTCTAGGTGTTACTCCCTATTGAGTGGGAAGTTTCAAAGACTGTCAGGGCTGGATTGTGGTCCTCTCCCTGTTACAATATTACTTTGCTTTTTAAGAGGAAAGCTTTTTCTTACAAATGCCTTGTAATGATTTTAGTCTCAATTTCCGTGTAAAATACCTCACACTGTAGACAGAAAAAGACTAAGCGTAAGAATTTAAGCCAAAGGAAGGATTAGACTGGAAATCCCAAACTACTGTGCTCCTGATACTGGAATTAATGAGAAGCTGGTTACACAGGTTATTTTGGGAATGCCTGCAGCCGGTGTTGTTTCGTTTGCGGGGGAAATATCTTCCATCCCTGCTTTGCTGTGGGAGGAAACAGCGAGTAGTCACCAGTTAATATCACAGACCTCCTGTGCTGTTTATAAGCCATTTTATTCAGAAGCACTATGCGATGGTGTACTCTACCTCCCTTCTTTAGGAACAGCATTGGCAAATAGACACCCGGAGGGAGCTCAGTCTCCTTCTTGCCTACAAGAGCACAAGGCATCAAGCAGGAAAATAATTGTTTAAATGGAGAAGATAACATTTGGGGTGCTATGCCAGGGGATGGATCCTTGAGTATCTCCAAGCGTAGTGTCTGCATCCTCAGGGAATTGAGAACTGTTGTGCGAATCAGCCTATTTTTTTCTACATTAGCTTGCACTTAAAAGAAAAAAAATAGCAAAAGCTCTTTCAGATCCTTGTTTTTCTTCTGTTCAGAGCGCATCTCTGCTCAGCAGTCAGCACTCATGGTCAAAATTGGCTTGTACAGGGGAAACGGACTTTCAGTTTTGATTTTTTTAAGCAAATAAAGAAGATTATACTTTTTCAAATTTCTTTTTAAAGTACTTGTTGCTAAATTTCATCCCAGTGTTATTTGTTTGAATCAAATTTTAGACTTGAATTAAGCAATATTAGGCTTGAATCAAATTTTTTGTGTAGTAATGATCAGGCTAATGGTACTTGTGCTAATGTCTGTAATTCCCCGCCTCTTTCATCAAATGGAGCCAGGATTGCAGAATGGTATCTCATCAGCCTCATACTGCTAACGGAGATGTCCCAGTAACCAGACTGGTTCTGCCACTGGGAACCTCGCTGTGGTGCTGGGAAGTCCAGGGGGGTCACAAGTGTGTATTTATTTTCTTCCCACTTCACCTTAAGGTTAAACTTGAGCAGCATGTACTAGAAGACATTTATATTGAATAATCAGTGTAGGCATTTGGCTTGTAAATAAAAACATTTTTGTTTGGAGTAACTCAGAACTTTAAGTGTCTTACAAAAACCACTGAAGTGTGAGCTAGCAACTCTTTAAGATTTATGCAGTGTAAACTAACAATAGAAAATGCCCTTTTTTTTTTCCTTCACCCTAGTGTATAAATCACCTTTAAGATACAATTTTCAGCTCTTCCATATAGTTTTGGCTAATTTTCCTGCAGGGGGAGGTGTAGAGTCAGAAATGTTGCTTTTTTGTTTAAACCTGCTGCTGTTTTTCAGCCTCCTTCCACTTTTCTCTGCGTATTGTGAAGCTATTAATACACGATAGTAAGATTGCAGCTATGAATTATGGCTTTCTTGCCAGCACCAGAGTTGTACATGATGAGTTTTATTAACCCCAGCTGACTGTAAATAACAAGAAACCATACAGGTTTATTGTTTGATTTAAAGGTGTTCCAGCAGCAATTTGCAAAAGGGAAAACAGGGGGAAGGGGATTAAACAGAGAGAGTGGCTAAAGCAGAAGGCTCTCTCCTTTTTTCTGTTGTTTATATCCATTTTACAGGTATTTGTGTACACAGACAGCTGTATTCTCACATACATATGCGTGTACTCACACACGATGAGTGAAATACAGCATGCGCAGCCTCCTGTGGTGGGTTTTGGAGTTATTTTTCATCGTTACTGAGTTTTGAATACATTATGTCTCCTTTTTCAAACTCCAAGGATGGATCTGGGCATAGGAAGACCAATGTTCCTGTACTAGTTTTCTTTCAAAGCTGTAATGTATTTATATTGCTATGGTCTCAATAAAAGCCTTCAAGTGTTTGAGTAAGGAAGAGGATTTCTTGTTAAATTTGTCTGTGCACCAGCCTAGCTAGGAATTTGTAGGATGCTCCTCTGATATCAAGGCAGTTTGTTATTTTTAAATCTAAAAACCTTGATATTAGAGCTTAAAAATGCTTTCTATCTGTTATTCATACCTTATTTTGGAAAATACAAATCCCTGGCAATGGTATTTTGTTTTATAGTAGCTATTTGAGTTTGTGCCTTATTATTTTAATATTATTTTTCTTTAGAAGATACTCATTACCTTTCTGTCACCAGTTTTATAAACGGTAGCGTAATTCCTTGCATTGGCAGCTTGTGAAGCTCAAGGCAAAAGGGAGATATGCACAGCTGGTTTCATCCTCACCTTTCCCTCCCTATCACTGTTTATTTAACACGGCTGTGAGAGCACCAAGCTTCCTTTTGGACTGTAACCACAGCTATGCCCAACAGTAAACCTTCCCCAAGCTCTGCAGGTGGGAATAATTGTAACCCTGCCAATAATGTCAGCAAGTGTCTCCGGGAGGCTGAGTTGGGAATTGAGGGATGGATGGAGTGGATGTTGGTCCTGAAAGACTCTCATGTGCTCCCTCTCAGATTTGGATGCTCTCCTGCAGCGGCAAGTGAATTGTCTTTATGCTGTTGTCAGTTTGCTGTTAAGCTGATGACCTGAATTACTGTAAAATGGGAAATGAATCTCAAATTGAGAAGATCAGTCTTGCTTCTGTGTGTTAGAGTGAGCCTTACACGATGGTGGGAGATGATAATCTCACTCCCTCGTGGCTTCACTGCAGCAAAGCCTCCTGCCTTGATTTCTTCAGAACAAGATGGCACTTTACCAAATTCTGCTTTGGTGCAGCTCTCTTAATAGCAAAATGTTACAATAGAGACTTGAGTCATTGCCTCTGTGTTTATTAATTTTGCAGATACCTGTGTGCTTGAATGCTGTTTTACAACGTGCAATTTTTAATTAGAATTTGGAAAGGGACAATTGCATCGGGATCCAAATTAGGCCTTTTGGATAATCTTATCCATGTACATGGTACCTACCACAATGGATCTAGACCATGGCTCGTGAGGCTACTGCAGAATAAAAAAAATTAAAAATACTTCCATTTAATTACTTTTCTGAAGATTTTCTGTCCTCTCCTTGTATGTTATGTGTGGTTTTGGTTATTATGGATTTTGGCGTGATAATAGGTTCTTCTTTGTGTCTTCTTGAGTCTTTTGCTTCTCTGCTTCTCCTCCAGGCTCTTCTTGCTGCTCTTGCTCACTTCGCTGCAGGCTGGGTTGCAAAGCTGGAGGGATGGGGAGTGAACTGGGGCTCAGACTCTTTCTGATAAGCCAGAGTGGAAGAAGGGCTGGGCTCTGATCTGTTTTTTTTTTTTTTAGTCGGATGAGACTAACGTGTTCTTGAGCTCCTTCTCCACCTCAGAGAGCCATAGCTGATCTGTGCTTTTCACAGGAAGGGTGCTAGGGTGCTCCAGGCAGCTGACAGTTTGCACGCTGGAGAAAATAAGGTGAAAAGCAGCCTGATGGCTACAGTTGTGCAGTTATGTTGAAATGCACTTTACTCTGGCTGTGCCCACAACGAAAGTGGTCTCTTTGCACCTGGCAATTTCTTTAAGAGGACGGCTGGTGCTTTAGCAATCATTTTCCCCATGAAATCTGATTGGAGCCTTCTGGGGCTTTTTTCACCTCCTCTCTCTTTACAGCAATTTCAAAACCCTTTTATTAAATCTAAACCCCCCTGTTTGATAGTTCATAGCTAAGCTATAATTACCCAATATGAAGATGCAAGCACAAAATAATTTCTTAGGAAGGTTTACACAAAAGGGAATAACTCTGATAATTTTTTTTTTCAGTCCTTTGAGAAAATCTATAAGAGGATGAATAAAGCAAAGAGTGATGATAGCGCAGCACAGATACAAACCTGATGATCTTACTCTGATTCTGTCGGGGTTTCCGCTCCAGTGGCTTCCTTAAAGGAGCATTGTCAGAAAGAAAAATCACATTGCTGCAAGTGGGCTGTGCAATCAATCACTGGCCACAGAGAAGGTGGGAGATCAGATGGATTCCCTTTTGAATTCAATCAAAACACATTTCAAAGAAACTGGCATGTCTCTTGGCTGAGGTATTTAATCATATATTTGGTGCCTGGCTCCCTGTCGCAGTTGCTTAATGAGACTAGACTTTTGTAATCCCAGAAAAGAGAGGCCAAAAGATAATTATGCAAGTTATAAACTCTTTTCACTGTAGATGCCAAGTTTTTTGATAATCGCATTTTCTTGGACTGGCCCTTGAGCAGGCTGATTTACAGAAAATAATGGCCTTCTTTTTTTTCACTGCTAGAATGATATAAACTACTATTTTCTAACCTGTAGTCCCTGCATCCTGGCAGTGCCTGGATTATTTGTGAGGGCTCTGCAAAAGGTGACAAAGAAGAGCGTGTCTTCACATGATCCACAGCCGTTACATGTGAGAAACTTCTGAAGGTCCATGTATTGAAGAAGGTGGAAAATTGCAATGTAGGCAGCCTGAGGAACTTGATGAATGTGCTCAGCTCCTCCTGGTGAGGCCAAATTCGGCGGCCTTTCCCTGCGCAGGAACCTTCTGAACAACCGGTTGCGGCAGTATGTGTTCCCAGATCTAATTAGTGTGAGATTGCAAACCATTATATGCCATATGGAGCCTCCACGATTCCTGATCATCCTTGTACTTGAGAAGACTGAGGCATGCTGTCGGGGCTTCTTTCTGTTCTTCCGCCCCTCGTAGCAGCCCCCGTGGCTGGATCCAGCCATACATTGCTGTTCAGGCCACTGCAGCAAGAGCTGAGCGAAACACATCATCTGGGGGGGGGGGGATTGGGTATTTTGTGGGTAATTATTGAACTTGGAAAAATACATGGATATTAGGACCAGCTACAATTGAATCATGTCCTTTCAGAAAGTTGCAGACTGTTTTATTCCCTTTCTCTGGAGCTGGAGTCCCAACTAGCTGGGGATTTGTATTTCCCTTTTCTTCAGAAAAATGCAGTGACCTTTTGCACTGCGACAGCCCTTATCAGCAGGCTGGGGGAGCAAACCTAAGGGAGATAAATGCACCAGAAGTAGGCGGCTCATTGCTTTCGTGGAAAAACAGAAATGCAGATTAAGTTGGTTGTGGCTCTGGAGAGGTGTATAAATAATTTGCATTACTTCTCTCTGCTTCTGAATAGAGTATAGAGCCTGGAAATAATCCTTTACTTCCCACAGCCCTTTTTGGGAGGATCAGACCTGTTCCTGTGTCAAATTTATTAATTTTCTCATAATTTCTATGCCCTTCCTCTCTTCTCAGTCCTCTGTGGCATCCATACCAGATTTGGTTCATGGTGTTCATGTTGGATTTCTTCAGAGAAGGGGTCAAAGTGTTCACATTTACTTTATGGAATAGAATCAGGGAGCACATCAACTTTCTTCTATGAATCTTTGTGCTTGTGTTCAGGTGTAAGATTCACTTATATCTATGAATTAATCTAGGCATCTTTTTCAAAAGACTTCAGAATTGTTTGCCTTTTTTCAATTTGCTTGTCTTAAGGAAAAAGAAAAGAAAAAAGGAGAGTAATGTCCCCTCAGTCAGGTTTGTTGCTATTTCCAAATGAGTTTTAGGAGCGTAAATGTGTTTTCCCAATTCCACATAGTTATCCTTAGCTCAGCATATTGCCTGGGGAAGAGAAACTGTTTTATCTCTGCAGATGTGAAAACTGTTCACTTCTGTGTCTCATGGTGTGTTTTGCTTTGTCTGTTTTCTATCCAGCCCAGCTCTTTTAGGAGACTCCTCTGGGTTTTTGCGGTCTTGGACCCAGAAGGCAGGCGGTGTCTGTCTACCCGTTTCTTTTGCAGCTTAATACTCTGCTCAGCGCTCACTCTGACATTCAGCATTTCTTCCTTCCCAGTCCTGTTCTCAGCAGGCGTTTCTGTAGTGTGGGAGTGGAGTATAATGTCCCTCTGGTCTTAAAAGTGTGAAAAAGCTCATTCTTTCAGGAATTAAACAACTGATCTTCCATCCGCTCGCTGATGTACTGTCCTCTTAGCTTAGCCCAAACCATTTGTGTAGGCTCTAACATAATTTAGTCTTTCCCATCTCAGCTAGCAGCACACCCCAGCCAGCTAGTTTTTCTGTATGTTTTAACATTTAATGGTGCTGTCTGTTTCTTTTTAACCTCCCAGTTAGGCGTGTGCTACAGATGGTTGGAGACCAGATGGGGTATGTCTGGAAGGTCTTCTGATTAATCCCTATTTAAGACAGTTTTCATTGTATATAATGATGCAGGATTTTGTAATTTTAAGCTGTGTTATTAGGCACAAAATGGGAAAGTATACTTTAGTTTTGACTGTAACTGAAATCTTTATGGCTAAATAAAGTTTGCAATGTCTGCTTTTAAATCAGTACTTACAAAAGAAGGTAGAAAGTGCCCAGGTGTATCAGACACATGTCTGGTTCAGTATTTTGGATTGGATAGTGGCACCAGGAGATGCTACACAGGAAGAGCACTCAGGTCTGGCTGCTTTCTGCAGTGCGTTTCTAGCATCCCCAAGTGCTGTGTTTCTCAAAAAAGAAAGTTCTGTCAAACCCTGACACCCGTAATAACTTGCACAAGGAAGTCATTACAAATCTGTTAATGAATTAGGTAACCCCTCAACGGACTTCAGAACAGCAGCCCTCCAGACTGTTTATGAAATAGTGTTTTTTCAATCAATTTGTAGCTTTTTAGGCAGCCTCTTCACTCTTCCCTTCATGGTCTCACAGTAAGAAGGATGAATGGAAAGCATAAAGTCATCAGAAATCAATTAATCTGATCTGGAACACGCATATTTAAGCACCTTACTTACAAAGATCCAGGTATTACACAGCAGAGCAGAATTTGAGAACGTTTGGATCCCTGATCTGTGCATATTTGTAAGCTTAGCTTGTGTGGATTACTTTTTTATTTGGACTGTGATTTTTCTATTTGGTTTTGGTAGCTGAACCTTCTTTATAAGGTATTTGACCTTAAATTGCTGGTGTGCACACTTAAATCTCAGCTCTCCTATGAATCTGACTGGATATTCTGGAATTTAAGAAAAAGAAACAACAACAAAACCAGAATGGCTTTACAAAATTTTTTCCAACTTCAACAGCGGAAGAAATTCTAGCTGGTTTTAAGTGCTCTCAGTGATACTAGACTGGGTGTGAATTGTGGGAGAGAGCATGATATGCCTGAGAGATGTGTTTGCTGCTAGCCGCACGCGCAGTCCTCACGTGATTAAAGCTCAGTGTTTCTAAAAGATAATAACACTTTACACTGGTAAGGTCTCCTGACATGATTCAGTCCTTCCAGCTGCAGAGTTTCTTCTTTCTTACATCTGATCATGACCCGTGCTGCCAGCTGGCAGAGTGGACCGCAGACCAGTTCAAATAATACCTTCTGCTCTGGGTTGCTGGAAGCTGACCCTGCATCTCTGTCGGCGGTGTGGGTCCGTGCCGTGCTCCGTGGGGCCTAGACAAGGTCTGGTGCTTGTATCACCCTCACTGCTGCCCCGGCTCCTGCTACAGTCCTTGCCTTGCTTTGCTTCTGCACTTCTGTCATAATATTGACTTGCAAACATATAGCTTTTTTTGCCAGTTGCTATGGTTACCTCTCAGCTACCCACATCTGAACTGTAGAAATGAGTAACAAGCAATACATTTCAAGCCTTAATGAAATGCACAGCAGTGTGTTAAATTTTTAAACCCAACATGAATATCACTAAGCAACATCCATTCGTGATTTGCCATAATTACTGCTGCAAGCTCCTTACGATTGAAATGCTGGAGCACAGGTCTTTCTCCTCCACTGCATCAAATACGTTTTTCTGCCAGTAGCTTCACAGTATCTCAGACCTGTGATGTTTCATAGTCTCTTCACAGTTTCGAAGAACTAAGTTTGACCTCTTTAAATTATTCACACCTTCAGACCGGCAACATCTCCAAAATCTTCTTTTGTGTGTATCACCCATTTCCTTCTCATTCACTCCCAGAAATTTATTTTAAAGACCTTTGATTCTTCTGCCCTAGTTCCAAAATGTGAATCCAGCTTGTTTCCTCCCAGCTGCTTCTTGCATATTTGGAAGAACCAATTCCACCAAACCAGCATTAGTGTTGAATTAAAATGAGCGTGTAGTTGGTGCTTGGAACTGTTTGCTCAGTAATGGCACCAGAAGGAGCCGATGCCTCAAGTCTTTTGAGGTGGTAGTTTTCTGCTAAGAGATCTTATTGTCTATCTTGAACAATGCATTTTATCCATCAGTTTGAGAAGTAAAATAAAACCAGACACTGTTTATATGTCCGCACTCTAGGCTTCAGGTCAAATGATTAATTGTACCACCTGGTGCAATTGCAGTTCTTGAATTAATTGCGTTGTGCTTGCAGATCGGGTGGTTCAGAATATCTCTTGTGCTGTGCCCAGGTTCTCTGCTGATCAGTCTGATTTCCTGTATTCTGTTAATATTTTACATTTCCAGCACCAGAGTTACCAATCCTAGAGAGGAAAAACTGGTTGATCTATCTGCTGTATGTTCGCAGAGACTACGATGAGTGTAAGGTAAGAGCTGCTTTCGGGACTTTGCATTAGGAACTATTTTACTGTTGTTATGAAACAGTAGTTTTCATGTCAGTTTCCAAACCACCCTCTTTCCTGACTTCTTTTGGAATAAGGGGACCAAGAGAAAATACAAGTAAAATAACTTTTGTGTTCTCAAATCCTTGGCTACCTTCAGGATCCATGCATGCAGTTCTCTGGAGCAATCTGTGAGCTCAGTATGTCTTTGGGAGTGGAAAAATGGAAAGAATTGCAAACCTTTCTTGTTCCAAGTGATGGATAGGGTCTTCTAAACTGATAATAACGCAGTTCCATAGTGTAGGTCTCTCAATGGTGCTACAGACATGCTATGAAAAACACTTCAACTGAGTAAAGCATTACTAGCGGGTCTAAAAAAAAAGATCTTGGTTACCCTTGAACAAAATTCTTTCATTTTACACATGATGCATTGCACCCTTTAATTTCTCCTGGGTTTGGTGGGTAGCTTGGAAGCGGTTGTTTGTTTGGGATTATAACGGTAAGTGGACTAAGGAAATGGCAAATCTATTATTAAACGGTGTGTTTTCCTGATAAAATGAACACAAGCTATTGAAGATGATGCACCAGTGGGCAGGAGGAGGGGAGTAAGAGTTGCCTTTCTGTTTCTGTCATGTGCAAAGAAAATCTGAAAAGACTTTTTTGCTTCTGAAACACCAGGGTTGGTCGGGACTTGTCTGTCTCTGCTGGAGAACTCCTGGGGGTGCTTAGGAAACTGGCAGGCTGGAGGAAATTCATTTAGCTCTTAATTAGTGGAGCTGGAGGGTTGTATCATCAGCAGTGTGATTTCCTCTCAGATCTTGGTTTAAATAGATATAAACAAAAGTTGGACTAGCAATCTAAATAGAAAATTGTTTCCCTTTTCTGTTGATCTGACTGCATTTTTTTGCTCTCTGATTGCGTACATTTACTGTTTCTGTGATGCAATGTAGAATCACAGAGTGCACAGAAGATGTATGGCTCAGGAAAACAGAGAAAATAACCAAGTGGATGATACAACAGCAACATTGACTTCTCCACGTCTTCATCAGTCATGGAAGCAAGCAAAATATGGGGAAAAAAATCGAGAGAAGACAGCTAATACTCTTTTGCTTGGCAGGCCAGCTTTGCAGTAGCTGTCAAAGTAAAAGGCAGCAAAGCCTTTCCTCAGGGCTCACAAAGCAGGGTTTTTGCAGTAAAGTTGGAAGAGTTTGGCACCAGACCATAGCAGGTCAAATGATCTTCCATCCTTTCACCGAGATGTGATCGATGTGTGCTCAGAGGCCTGGATTTGTCCCAAAGAAGATAGGAACCTTGGTATGCCAGGATGCTTCGTCAATCACTGAGGAGTGATAGCATGTCCAAAAGGCGATTCAGATCTTAGGTGGGCTGAGCTACCCTCTGGTAGTCTCTGTCTCTCTCCGCTGGTGTTACATGGGGTTACAGATCTAACCTGGATGCCCCAGGTGCTTGCCCTTACATGTGATAAACATAGACATTCCCGAACATGCTGTTTGGGGCTAATACCTTCAAAACCAAAAGAGGTATTGACAGTATCCCCAATGGCTGAAATTGCTGTTAACTGATTGATTTCACTATAGTTTGGGCATTCGTTAAAGTCCATTAATTTTCTTTTCAGACTCAGCTAAGAAACAAGTGACCTGTGATGCTATTAATTTTGGTTTGAATCTTGCTAGACCCTCTTTCCCACTCAGTGCTTTGAAATGCTTCCTCTCTAACACGGTTTTAAAAGCTCCCATATTTTTCAAAGATGTAAAAGGCCAAGAAAAAAGTGTTTGTTTACCAACATTAGCTCCCCAAAGTGAAGGCATTAAATCGATTTTAACCCTTACAGTGCCACTCCTGTGTCTATTTTGGTGTTGCCAAGCTTTTGACAAATTTTGCTGCTCATTACAGTGAGGGATTAATAATGCTCGCTGTTTGATTTGCCTCTCATTCTACCCAGCAAGATGCAAGGCAAACATCCCCCAGAGCCTGCGGCTGCAGCATCCCCTGTGATTGCACAGGCAGAGAGGAGTGGGGGGAGAGGAGGGACAGGCCCTGCTAAGCAGTGATCATCACTCAGCTCTCACTTTTCGCGTGCAAAACTAATAAACTGTGTTTTCTGCTTGCAGCATCAATTCCAGCCCTGCCCCCTAACCGTTTTTCACAACAGAAATCTTCTGCTTCTGTTATGTGCGAGGAAGGAATTATTAAAATTACCAGATGCTTTTAATTAATTAAAGTTGCTCGTGCTGGTTGGTCTCCTGCCAGTATGTCTAAATTCTGTTGGCAAGTTAAATAAACTTGGGAGGAAAAGCTGGGATTACAGATCATATTTCTCAGCTCAAGGCCTTTTGCTATGGGATTTTTTAGGGTTTATAGAATTAATCAGATCTCTCGAAAAGATAGCTCTCTATTGCCCTCTCTTGCTCTGAGAAACTGGTTTTATGTAGATGGAGAAATACAGAGTATCTGTATTCAGGAGATGCTTGGTTATGTCCAAGTTGAATGTCCTATAATAATGTATTTTGTAAAGAGTATAATACAGATATATTAGCAGATACAGATGAGAGGAAGAGCAGTGTGGACTTGTTCTTCCTTTCCTTTGTCTCTTTATTTTCTTTTTATGAGTGAGGATTCTCAAAAATAATCTTCTTTGCCTTCACTCCACTTTCCATCTAAGTGCTATATTTGAGGTTCAGTTTTCCTCCCTGTTTTCAGGTCCTTCACTTATAGTCATCTTGGAGGCAGGGGATGCTGGTACTGATCACACACTTGACAGAAGTGCCAGATGAGCACCAGGTTATTGCTGGCACAGAAATCTTTCTTTCCCCCTGTTGCCGTGAAAAGCTGAAATCGGGACTTAATAGTCATGGTGACTGTTAAGGAGGTATTCTTTATTGCAGCGCTGGATGCACAGGGGATCGCTCCTCCTAACGTGTATGCCACGCCAGGTCAGTTACACAGCTTATATGCAAGTACATATGGGTATATTATCATGGGTAACCACCCACTCCCAAATGCGCATTATCATCTTTGGGTGGGCTTCAGAGGCATCTGGTGGTTTTTTACTTCATCCACTCCTGTTCATCATCATGTCCTCTTGGTGAACTACCGCTTTTACTCCCGTGTTCTTGCTGGCAAAGCCACAGAGTTAGTTTTAGCCAGGTCTGCAGTCTTGAGGCATCCTGTGCCTCTTTATCTCATAGTAGCCTTGCATTCTGTTCCTAGAGATAAGTTCCGCTAAAAGGATTACAATGTGCTTTACATATACGTTTCACAGTGCCACTGTTATATAGTGCATTGCTGCTGCTTGTTAAAAAGGCTTCGGCTAGAAAATTTCCATCAGGTTCTCGCTTTACCCCCTTTGTCTCTTCCACTTCCGAGCAAAAGAGGAGTCTCAGAGCAGAAATTATGCTCTTGGTTCATAGCCAGAGTGCTCATCCTCTCAAAGGTCACTCTTTTTGACCAGTTTTATCATTTCAGGTCACGTGTGACTATGGAATATAGCCGAACTGTACCCACACCCCAAACTGTCAGCTGCATGAATGCAGCCAGCAAGAATTTACATTTGCATCAGTTTTTTTCCCCTTCCTTTTCCCATATATTCCTCATTTGTTCATTTGGCTTTCATTGACTCAGCTGCAGTTGCTCCAATTCAATTTATTTCTCCACAAATGACCTAGAGTAGATACCCTTATCAGCAGAGGATACTTTCAGAGATACCTTGTGGCATTGTCCCCAGGTAATATCTAATTATCTTTGGTAATAAGAATGACCAAAGAAATACTAAAAGGGCTACAGTATTCCTGGCACAATGCTTTTCACACATGGTGATGAGCTTGCACTCTTCTGTGCACTCTTGTAGTTGTCCCAGCCGCAGTCCAGTGCTTTTATTATACATGAGGTTGTGGTTTCTGTAACTGAAACCAAATCTCTGTCATTAGCTTTGTTAAAATGGTGGAAACTTACAACTTTTATAGCATTTTAATATAGTATATTGCAGCAACTAGCTACAAATTCTGTATTTATGTTGACTTTTCTAACCACAAATTCTGATTAAATGAATTTTGTAGTTCTCATGTCCTGTGTGATACCACTGTTAACCATCACATAAGGAAGAACTGTGTCCATCAACATGTTGCATGATGTTTAAATTCAAGTTATTTTAGGGCATTCTGCAATAAGCGCAGATACAGCATAGCTATATGTAGCACATACAAAAAACTCTCCAAATCAAGGTTGCAGAAGGTATTTGGTCAGTGAGAAATCCATTGTCTTTCATAGGGATTGCCTTTATTAAAATATTTGAAAGGTTTATATTCTTCTGAAAGCTGTCATGCTGCAGTTTAGTAATGGGGTAATAGTGAACCAGCTAATGGGCTTTATGGTGAGGGAGGCTGCATTTGGTATGTATTCTCTGCACTTTGTCATTTCAGGCTGTCATCAAAGAGCAGCTCCAGGAGTCTCATGGGCTGTGTGAATATGCAGTCTACGTTCAAGGTACGTTGCAGGAAGCCTCTGAAAGTCTTAATTTTCCTAAAGCAAGTTACTTCTGATTTGAGATATAGTGAACAATAAGAAGGGGAACAGGTGACTGAAACATGAAATTAAGATGTAAAAAATACTTGGCTTTTTTTTCTGCTTGCTAGGTCTAGTTTTGAAGTTTGGGATTTTCACATGAAATGGGCAGATGAGATTTTCTGTTTTCTCTGTATTCATGAGTTTGTCATCTATTCCTCCTTGGACTATGGGCTCTTGGCCTTCAGTATGTTGGTGTGTGTTTGATTGTATTACAGATGCATGTTTTCTGTTAGAGCTGCCTGCCTCAGGTGATTGCTGCCTTACTCTTTGCTTTAAGGATGGTATTCCTCTTCCTGTCCTGCCCTCTGTCCCCTAAAAAATGTGCTCCAAAACTTGGCGTTGCAATTCAAAGTGCCATGGTGGGGGACAGCTGAGATTTGTTGGCCGAGGCTGTACTGCAGATTGTAGAAGTTGGGAAGCGGGGAAATCCAGACTGCATCTTCACGAGCAATTGGCCAGGGTTTAAAGCTGCCTTTGTTCTGAAAACCAGAAATTTTTCCAGGCATGCACGAGTCCTTTGCATGCGTTGTCATTCTGCCCTCAGACACAGCTTCTCCCTGAGATTGCTGCAGGAGGGAGAAAGACCAAATGAGCGTTGTTATATTATATCTGTACTCCCTCTTCTTTCCCTGCTGTCAGAGAAGCATGTTTTTCCTGCAGATAATGGACTAATTTGCCTGGTATATGTTGTCTTACAGCTTTGATATTTCGCTTGGAGGGGAAAATTCAAGAATCTCTTGAACTTTTTCAGACATGTTCCATTCTGAACCCTCGAAGCGCTGACAACCTCAAGCAGGTGGCACGATCTCTGTGAGTGGTGTTTTATTGTTTGTCTTTGATGTGCCACCCAGGACCTTCCATGTTTTGTTTTTCTCCCAGGCATCAAGTAAAATCCCAGGCTGCTTAATTCCAAACATGCTTCCTCCTTATCAACACTTGAGTTGGCTTCCAGAAGCGTGGGCTACCCTTAAAAGCAGAATCTCTGTTATCTGCCTGGCTGCTATTGTATTTTCTTTTCCTTTGTTCTTTAAGCAAGAGCAGTAACACACTGATTTCTAGGTCCAGAGCTAAGGGGTGCTGACCTGAGCTGTGTAAACTTGCCTTACAGACCCCTTCCTGTCTCTGAATGTCCAGTTAGGTCACCTGTCTTTTTCCTTTGAGACAAAGGCAGACTGCAGAGCCTGTGAATTCCTTCCTTGCATCTCCAGTAACGTCAGGGAGTTCCTCAGCATCTCGCAGGATTGATGACCTTGGCCCTGAAAGGGAGCAGTGCTCAAATTGTAATACTGCTGAGATTGTAAACTTCTCAGGGCTTTTCATGCAGGTCTCTGGAGAACTAGCAAATAGTGTCATTTCTCACTGCCAAAGGTGATAGTGGTTGCACAGCAGGGCTTCAAAGCGAGAAAAAATAAAAATTGAAATGCTTTTGCAGGTTTCTTTTGGGGAAGCACAAGGCAGCCATTGAAGTGTACAACGAAGCAGCTAAACTTGATGAAAAGGACTGGGTAAGTGTTTCAGTGAGTTGGAGGTTATTGTAGTATGCAGACGTTTCTGCAGTTTTATGAAGACAGCTGCAAACTTGTTCCAAGCAGAGGTGAGCTCACGCTGCGTGCAGTCTGAGCAGATGAGTAGCTGCAGGGCTGAGAGGCATTGCCTTTTAGCACAGGCTCAGAAGCATGGATGAGCCTCTGCAGCATCTGGTTTGGATGCACATTTCTGCCTGCAAAATCCCACACCTTGTCTTGGGGCACAGAGAATCGAGCAGCGTGTTTGGTCTTTGCAAAGTATCAGTATTAACATAGCCCTATATATACATTAAGGAAAGTATGGGAAGTAGCTCCCTGTTTGGAAATCCTCAGTTATCATTAAAACTTGCTTGAATAAGTGGGAAACCTTTTGTAGCGCCCAACACCATTGAAAAAGATTACCCTCAAACTAACTGAGAGGGTTACTTGTTACCTACCACGCATTACCTGTTTTGCCAAAACATAGGCTGATAGCTGCAGGAGCAATAATTAAATTAGCTCTTCTATATAAGAAGACAAAAAGTGAAGGAAGAGCATTGCAAAGGGAAACATGACAGTGGGTAAGAGGAGAGAGGACTTGGCTTGCAGTTAGTTGCAGGCAGCCTTCTGCAGGTGACTGTTTTGCCTGCAGAAGTGTTGTTTCTACAACGGACTTGCTACATGTGATCTCATTTCTTAAGACACCAGGCACTCACTGACTTTAGCTGTACTTTTGGCACTCAGTAAGTCTAAAATTCAGGCTTGATACAAGGATACGTTTGGTATTATTCAGTTTACCCTGTGCCAGACAACTCAGGAACCTTTTATACCATGGGTCTTCTTTCAAGTCTGTATTCCCTTAGCTAACCAAGCTACTTGCAGTATGTGCTTGGCATGCCTATAGCTCTATTTACAACCAAAGCAGGCAGACTTCAGTGGGTGTTTTGATTAGTTATTTCCCATACCTGGCTCAGCACTGGAAGTAGAGCCAGCCTGTGTTCTTCCCTTGCACTGTCTCGTTCTGCAAGCTGCAGTAACCAGGAGTTACTGATTCATTACTGTTCTCCACAGTTGGAGAGACTGTGTGGAGGAAAATACCATTCTAAGAAGGTTAATGGGGAAATAAGAGAGTTTTCTTTCAAAGGTCAAGGCTGTCTAAACTGATGAAGCAGTGAAATGCTCACCAGAATAGAAATGAGGAACTAGTGGACCCTGCTTTTCAGCTCCCCACCATGTGCCAGGGTGGGGAAAGGGGCAAGTAGCTTGTCTGTTAAACTGTTGGTGATGAATTAGAGGCATGATTGTTCCCTACAGTGTCACCAGAGTGTTTAGGATCGCTAAGTGATCTTCCTACTCTGTTGCAAAATTGTTTAAGATGCCAGAGGGATATCAGCCCTTCTGGTGCTCGACTTCTATTTTGGAAAATTAGGCACATCTTCAAATTTTGTCCAGCTGGGTGCAGCATTGTGCGTGTCCTAATGACTGTACAGCTAGATTGAGAGCCATCCATAAGGGCAACTTACCTAGCTTCAGAGATCTCGTTGGGAACTGAGTCACATCTCAGTGAAGAAACTGGTCTTTGCTCCTTGTTCTCTGAAGAGACCATCGTCATTTCTGTGTTTTTTGTCTTGGTGGCCTGTAGTCTTTTCTGCACAATCACACTTAAGCTCTGTAGGTTCCTGAAGTTACTTGAATTTATAGGTTTACTTGATCTACAAAGCAAGAAGGGTGTGGGCAGGCACAGGGGTCTCCCCGTTCGGGTCAGTGATGACTGTAATCACTGGCAGATTATGTAGTATGTATTTCATACGTCATGCTGATTTGGTTTTGTTTGTGGTTTGTTTTTTTTTCATACAGGAGATCAGCCACAACCTGGGTGTGTGCTACATGTACCTGAAACACTTCAACAAGGTAATGCAAATGTTCGTCTTACCTACTTGACAAATGGGAAGCAAGGTTCTCAGAAATGTCACTTTCTTTAGTAGTTTGAAGTGGATAATTTACAGTGATAGGTATCAAGGAAGTTTTTTGCTTCAGCTTTTGTTTTCTGGGAGCAAAAGTTTGTGAGCTGTCTCTGTTTTCATTTGCATGTTGAATTATTTTGTGTCAGCTGCAAGTTAGTGAAGTTGGGTAAGAGTGAAACGGAGGTTAGCCTTGTTGCAGGTCAGGAGGCTTTTTCTGAACTAGGATTTTTCAGAGGGCATTTCTGGTTTTAAAGGGAATGTTTGAGAAACCTCAAAGAGCTGCCTCAAACTAGACAGAAAACCAGCTGCGCTCCAACAAGAGCTGCTTCTGTTTCTGATCCTTTTAAAGCCAGAACCATAAACACTGCTGGTTTTGTGAGGAGCATGCCGGTTCCATCTTCTTGAAGAAAGAGAGGTATGATGGTAAAGACCCAAACCGTTTCCTCAGCATACAGCTCAAACTGCTGCACCTCATGCAGAGAGTTTCTGAAGGAAACGTGCTGCCCCTTGGGTCTGGCAGGATTCAGAGAGAAGAGTTATGGGGTTGGTTTGCTGGAGGTGCAGCAGGCACCGTTTTTCTTCCATGGAAAGGATTTGCTCCTGTGCCTGAAGCTCCTTTTGCACCAAGCCTGGAGCATAGCTGCAGTGTGGGCAGCACTAACTTTATTGGCTTTGTAGCTAGCAAAGAACTTCTTGGAAGCTTGAAACTGAGTTTTGTTCTCTGGTCTGAGCACGCCATTCCCAGCTCCTCACTTAACACTCCCCTAGGTGCTCATGGTGAGCACTGAGCTGTTTCTGATCCTATGGGGTTACTTTGTAAGGGAAAAACCAGCATTTAGAAACCCTTTGTTCCCAATTTGGCCCAACTGTTCCCTGCTGCTCTTTCTGTTGGAGTGCTGTGGCCCTCACAGCAAACCCCTGCTGCATTCTCTGCTTGAGGCAGCGCTGTAAATTAAGCAAGAAGCTCTGGAGTATAGGTTCATACTTGGGATTTGTTGTCTGCACTAACACCTTCCAAACTGGGACCTGCTGACATCTTGTCTGAGATGTACTGGTCACCCTGGGCAGCGATACTTCCATGAGGACATCTAAAATATAATGAAGCCTTTGGGGATAACTGTCTCTTCAGTAGTTGCTGGTAACAAATATCCTGTGTTGCAGAATGCCATTACTGTGTCAGCATTTCTCTTTCTAATGTATCACGTGTTCAGAGATAGCAAACATACTTTGCTGTCCTGCTGGCTAGGCCAGAGGACATAAGAGGAAGACATGCTTCAAAGTGGCTCCTGTTGGAGGGGATCGGTATGTGCCTGACAAGCTGATTCACTCTTCTTGTTTACTTGGCAATCCATGCTTGTTGCTGGAATAAGCATTTTGGTGAAGAATAAACTGTAACATACCTGTTAACAAATCTGGAGCTTCCCTCAAACGAAACAAATTCAAATACAGGAACAGGCCCGTGCTCTTCTCCTCCTTGGGAGGTCATTGCCTATTGGCTTGGCTTGAAGCATGCCACGTTGCCTTTTTCTGTCCCTAAAACCACATGGCTCCTGATGCAGAACTTGTTTCAACAATTAGCTGGGCTGGGTTTTGCTAGCAGGGTTCTCTGCACTCAGGGGGTGCTAGCTGCTGGGGATTGCTCTTGGGCTATTGCTTCACTGAGGTCTCTGTAATCACTTATATTTTTTATTATTCTCTGTGGTTGTGTGTTTAGGCACGAGACCAGCTAAACAATGCCCTGGAGCTCAACAGACATGAACTGACTTACATGATGCTGGGGAAAATTCACCTATTGGAGGGGGAGATGGATAAAGCCATTGAAGTCTATAAGAAAGCCGTAGAGTAAGAATATATCCTTTTTTCTGTCTGCCCATGTCCCATCCTATGCCAGGAGAAATTTGATTGGTGTCCCAGATCTGACTTGAGGACATGATTAAAAAGCTAATGGTAATTATAGTGTCTCTGTGCAAAGCTGGCACTTTCAAGCTCTTCAGCTATCTCTGCTCTCAGCTGTAGTCCTCCTCCTGCTGACAATGTGTCATGGAAGAAGGTAGCTCTTTGAAGGTCTGCCAAAAAAAAGTGGAAAAACAAATGGACAGAAATGCCTGGGAGCAAACCTATCCAAAGCTGACTTCATAAATCCCAAAGGTTTATCTACCAAAAAGATCTAACCCCGGGTTTCTCTCTAACCCTGATCGTCTGTCAAAAATCAGTTGCTGGGTTTCACATACTGTTTTCACTTGGAGTGATTTGTGTTTGAAAGCGTGTGAGTAGGCAGACTAGAGATGGGTTGGTGCACAGCGAGTTTCTCCCACCCTGTCAGTGTTACTCAGTACCGATCTATCTTGTTTTTAGGGCATTCCTGAGCATCTCATTTACCAGTGCTTTTAAAATATAGTTTTGTAATGGAGGCAAACACTAAAGAAAAGCAGGAGCATGTCAGAAGCCACTGGAGGATCTACATTTTGTACCAGCTCTTTTCACGTACTGTTTCCTTACATATCTGCTTTTGACTGCTGTCTGACAGTATACTGGGTTGGGTAGACATTTGGACTAATCTAGAATGTTTATTACATGAATAATCCTTGTTAAGCGTCTTACCAGGTTTATATATCTTATCTCGGTGCTCCCCTGCCCTCCCTTCTTCCTCACTCCTGTTTTTTTCTTTTTTTTTGTTCTCATCTGCCTATTACATTTTGCCTGCTGTTACCAGCTCCAGGGTAGTCTGTCATTGCTCAGTGTTTATATACCATCAGCACAGGCAGTTTTGTTCTGGTTGAGGCTTAAAGGTGCCAATGTGAGTGTGTGTATTAGATTTCTTAAGTCACTATAGCACGGAATTGAAAACTTACTTCTGTTAAGGTGAGTGAGGCCACAAATATAGTGTCTCTTTCTGCTTTTTCTCTTTTGTTGTTTTCATCCTGTTTATGTCTTCAAAAGCTACTGGGAATGGGGATGCTTTTAAAAGGGTTAACAACATTGCTGTGTGAACCTCATACTAGCAGTGAAGGATTGGGAGTCGCATACAGTAATTGAAAGCCCTTGGGACATATTTTTTCAAGCTTCTCTGTGCTGAATGGAGTGGTGTGTATGGCCGGGGATACATTAACAGGTAGTGCCTGCCTGAGCACTCTGGTCTGTGGGCTGCACTGTAGCGCAAAGCCATGGTGAACAGTCCACAGCTGGTCTGCGAAACCAGGTTTGTAATCTTTTTATAGGGTGAATTAGAAGTCTGATGATGAGTGTGTGTAGGATCCATCAGAAATGCTGAGGATTACCTATCCTATATGGCCTAAGAGGCTTGGGATGGATTTACAGGGTGGTTTGTGGGAAATGATGGAAAATCCCATTTTGTATTTCCAGGTCACTGATGCAGATTCACTTTGAAGCTTGACAAAACCACATTATCTTATTATACATCTAGATCTATTTCATAGAGCTGTGTTGACTTCCCATTATATCTAGAAGACATTTGGAAAGCTTAGGTGTGATATTGTTCAAAGGAAGTCCCCATGATGGCAGTTGTTCTAATATTTGCGTTTAATAATAACAGTTAATTTCGTGGAGTGATACTAGTATAATGTGGCATCATAATTCCATGTTCTGTTTTTACCTTGTTCTGGAAGGGCTTATAAGCAACGCTGCTCTCTGGCTTTTGTATTACAGGTTTTCTCCAGAAAACACAGACCTTCTTACAACACTGGGGTTACTTTACTTGCAGGTATTGAAGACTGTTAGCTATTACGTGAACTTAATTATTTAAAAAATGACCAAGGTTTTTTTTATAGAATTAATTTCTATCCACCTTCCTATGACTTGCACACGTTTCTCTAAAGACTGCATTTAACATGACAGAGCTTGCTTTTCTGTATGTTCTTTTTTCCTTTTGCTGCTAAAAGCAATTGGTTTCCTGGACCTGAGCCAGAGCAGGAACTCTGTTTGGCAACCGCCCTAATTCTGTTATAAATCCTCCCAGTATAACAAAACATGACTAGTCATTACCTTGTTTCTGGAGCAGGAGTCTAGCAAGTTATTCTCCTACAAAAGCAGCCATGAAATTGTTAGTGTTAATGCACCATAGAAGAAAATCGGAATCGATTTAAATAACAAAGGCATGCTTATCACTTGGGTCTGTAAAACATATAGGAAGGACTGTCTGATTATTCCAAAAATAAGCTTCCCAAAGAGTGAGCAAGCAAAGAAGAATAGGCAGTAGTTCATGAAAGGATTGATGGGCTAGAAAACTTGCACCAAGTGCTGATTTGGAAGGATCCTGAAGCTTTCCCCTAATTGTTTATATGTTCAAGAATAAAATGTAGGTCTTGAAAAAAATTGTCTTGCTCTAGAGATAGGGAAATTCAGTAGGAACCTTGGATGTCTTAACTGTATATGTATGGATTTAGAAGGGAGTATGATGTGGGAAGGGGGATCTGTAAGGTAGAAGTAGTGCGAGTATAACATTCGCCCTGTGAATTTAGCCCCCAGGTCTCGGTGCTGTGATTTATTTGTTCAGTTTATCATGTCTCTGGATACAGACTCACCTTCAGGAGTTTTAAAGATGCTTCTACAGCTTTCCCACTTGCTAATAATTACAGAAGGCACCAGACTCTGATGCATCAGTATGATTGCTGGAGTGGCAGATGGGCTTCTCATCAATTTTTGTGGCCAAAAAAGGACACCAATATCCAGAATTTCATGCTGTTTGGACTGATACAATTCTGGCATAAGTCAATTGAAAACAACAGGATTTCAGTGACTGTAAACAGTCATGTGCTTGTATATGGACATAGTCATGCCCTCTAATACTTGCAGTCCTTTAGAAGACAAGGGAAGACTTTCTCATGTGAAAAGAGATCCCTGGGGAGTGAGGAAGTTGTGGTGAAGGAATTGAGGATGGGCAGAGTAGCAATTTGTAGCCTTTTTTCTGGAAGAGAGGAAGGAGCAGAGGACTATCTATCAACCCAGAGCTTGTTCTTGTATAGAAAAGTCAAAGCACAAACTATATGAAAACTTTTGTTTTGGCAGAAGAGTGAATCCAGCCCAGCAAAACAAATTTTTAGAATCTGTTTTGTAAATTATCAAACAAGAACATGTGTGTGTAATGGGATCACTGTAAAATTAACTTTTCTGAATATTTAACTGAACCAGAAATTCTAGTGCCCAAAAAGCACGTTTTCTTCTTCTTAACCCCCCTCATTCCTGAATTTCTGATGCTTATTTACTTCTTTTCCCAGCTTGGGGATTACCAGAAGGCCTTTGAACACCTTGGAAACGCACTTACTTACGACCCAGGCAACTACAAGGTATCATGAGGAGTGGAAATGAATGATGATGAGACACCTCTTAAAGCTAATTCCAGTATCAGAGCTTTGCCATCTATATCCAGGGATATCTTAGCCCTGGACATCCTCAAAAAGATCATGCCCAGAAAGCTTTCTCCAAAATACATTTCTGGGACCTTTCCCTGGGTAGAGAGTTGGATGTGTGTGGAGGTAGGGAAAGGGGAGAAAGCAGAATATGGGATATTAAACTGATCCCTTTGGTTTTTAATCTGAAGATGCGCCAAAACCAGGTGGAATTAACAAAATGGAATTTACTTTGGAAGGAAAGTCTTCTAGACATTGTTTCAAAAATCCCAAGAGCTGTGCCCAGGTCCCTGTGACTCCTGGGCACAGAGCACAGATACAAGTGATATTGCATTGTGTTATTCTTTCATCTGCCAATAACCCTGTCTGTTGCTTCCAACTGTTATATAAAAATGTGACTTTTCCTTGGCTCTGGTCTGGAAAGCCGAGCTTGGCATCTAGGTTTCATTCCTGATTGTGAAACTGCTTCCCTTTTTAGGCATGTTACTTTGTTTCTCTCTGCCTCTTTTTTCTTCTGTACTATGTTAACGGTGTAGAGTATTGAAATGTGTGGTTGACAAATGATGTATGAATGCAAGCCGGATGTTATTGTGAAAACACCTTTACACTTACAAATTTTAGTTGTCGCTGTGAAATATTATAAAGGACTTAACTAGTGTGGTTTAAATACAGTGTGTTGCAATCACTTGCTTTTTTTTCCTCATGTGTATTTCCATTAATTTGCAGTATCAACCAGTCAGTGTGAACTAGGCTAGCTTTGCTGCATATATCTTGCTTGAGTATGTTTTACTCTCTGCTTAACTTGCACCAGAACTATTTCTGTCTGTGCTTGTTGCTAAAAAAGAATCTATTAGTGCATAGATCTTCTCAGAGACTCGGACTCTAGGAGATACTATTGTCACCCCAAAACGTACCCTAAACACTTGTCATGTTGCAATATTTCCAAGACAGTTATGATTGAGATAGTGCAGGAAGAAGCGGATTTGGGTCCCTTCTTTACCCTGTCTTCCGCTATATGTTGGGAGATTCTGGAGTCCCCATCTGCTCCCCACTGTTGATCTTGGCAGCCCCTAGAAGAAAACAGCTGAAGAAGTTGAATGGTTGCTCTTGAGATGGCTTTAGTTTACTTATTTTGTCCTGTTGTCTTCTTGCTATATTTGGGAAAATGCAGTTCCTCAGCTGGTCACTCTTGTCTTCTCTCAAAGGCTACCTTGGCGGCTGGCAGCATGATGCAGGCCCATGGAGATTTTGATGTTGCCCTCTCCAAATACAGGGTGGTAGCCAGCTCCGTGCCTGAAAGCCCCCCGCTGTGGAACAACATTGGGATGTGCTTCTTCGGGAAGAAGAAATATGTAGCAGTAAGTATCTGGTTTCCTTTCTTTTTTCATCTGTAGCTAACTTCATGCAAGAACAAGATTCTTCTTGCAGCAGAGACAGGAGGTCTGTTCTGGGTGGGCTGTGTTACAGCACATTTATTCCTTTTTTGAAGGCTATCAGTTGCCTGAAGCGGGCAAACTACTTGGCTCCCTTTGACTGGAAGATTTTGTACAACTTGGGGTTAGTCCACCTCACAATGCAGCAGTACGCATCTGCTTTCCACTTCCTCAGTGCTGCCATCAACTTCCAGCCCAAGATGGGAGAGCTGTACATGCTCCTTGCAGGTATGCAATGCTCCATTATCCAGCTCCTGTGTATATCCAGCATAGGGGATGCAACATTATAGAGACAGAAAGTTCAGGCTGGAGTAAACAAATATTGGATAAAGGCTATACTAAGAAGCTGTTCCCCAGTAGGTCACTGAGAGGTGTAAAGTCTGAATAGTTTGTTCTCTCTCTGTGGTGAATAGGAAGGTTAAATTGCAGTCAGATCCAGATTAAACATTAAAAAAGGCTTTCTACATGTAAGAGTTCGGGTTTGGGTTGCCTAAGGAGTGGGTGTGGATTTCCAGCACTGGACATTTTTGGGATCAAGCAAGACAAATAATTTGTCAGAAGTGACGTTAGTAGGGTTAATCCTGGCAGCAGTCCAGACAACCTTGCTAGCACCTATTTATTTTACAATGTAATGAGATTCAGAATTGTCCTAAAAATGAAGTCCTTGTGAAACATTGACTTGTGTGTGTACGTTTTGCTTTGGTGCAGTTGCTCTGACAAACCTTGAAGACATTGAGAATGCAAAACGTTCCTATGAGCAAGCTGTGGCACTGGACAAGTAAGTCTTAATCATAGCTGTCAGTTGTTTGATCGCGTTGCTCTGCCTCCTGCACCTGGTTTCCTTTGCATGCTTTGTCCCTTGGCCTACTTTGACCCTAAACAGTGTGCAGTAGGGAAACATTTTTATTCCTGCAGCTGTGCAAGTGACAGTTTTAAAACCATCTTTTTTTTTTTTTTTTTAAATTCAAGTCAGCTCTGAAAAATGAAAGGGAAATTTTGTTTCAGACCAACCCAAAGCTGGTTTTTATTCTGTTGTTTAGTTAGTGAGTCAGTGGTGATGACTTTGGATTCCAGGCCTCCTTTCAGTGAATATTTATACACAGTGGAGCAGATTAAATAGAAGAAAACCAGTCATCCCAGAATATTTTGTAACCCAAAGTTTGAGCACTGTGCAGAGCAATGAGATACTTGGAATAAAGCGTGTTCTGAATTGGGCAGAGGGAAGATCTTAGCTGGGAGAATGTGAGCAAAAAGTTAGTATAAAGCATATAAAAAGGCAGCAGCGTGGTCCTTTCTCCTCCATTTTGTTAACAATGTCTATGTTTGCAAACTAGCTCTTAAAATCGGAGCACTTGGTTTCAGAAATACCTTGCAGTATTTAGTCATTTCAGGCAGAAAACCAAGTTTGTCTCAAATTTATGAACAGTTTTGTCTCTCTCCCCAATTTACTGTGAATATTTGCATACTTACAGCAACCAGCACGGTAATTCTGAGCCCAGGAGTCTGTATGCTGGTGACAGAGGTGTGGCAAAAGCACTCTTTCCATCTGCAGTGGCCACCACAAGGTGGCATGAGAAGATGCTGTCTCTTTTCCTCTGTCTTCTCTAACCTAGGTGCACTGGCCAGGCTTAATTTTGGGAATTCTGGAAGTTCCTAAGCCCATTACAAAGGGCAGCAGGTTTCAAAAAATAGTGTTTTACACTGTAGTGCAGTTCAGTCTGCGAAGAGGTGCGGTAAATGCTCTCACATGTTTACTGGTAATTACGTGGCTTGCACGCATGCCAGAGCTCTTGAATCAGTTAGCCCTGCACAGCCAGCACACATCTGGCACTGAAGTTCTTCATACTTACGCATCAACAGAATTACAAAACAGGTTGAAATATTCCTTCTACATCTGTTTCAAATGTCAGTAGGTCTATGCAGCCTCCTCAGAGGAACCGAACCTGTGCAAACTATGGTCAAATATTTGTAAATGTATTGCTGTGTGAGAGCATTTTGCAATTATGCATCAGTGATTTCTACCAACATCACTAAGTCCAGTTGACTCCTTTGCCTGGCTTTCCAAATCAGTCTTCCATGCCTAGCAAGGCAGTACAGGGCCTTAAAGATTGCTCAGACTGCTTGGTCATGAGTTTGTGTGCTTTGGTCAAAGAGAAGGAATAGAAATCTAGCTCTACAACTTTGCCTAAGTATTTGGCACTACCAAATAGCTACATGATGCTGCAGCTATATAGTCTTACGGGGAAAATAAAACCTCATCAAAGCAAAAATGAATGCCAACTGCCAGGGACTGCTGGGAGGAATATCCAGACTTTGTTAAGCTTGTTCAGCTGCCATGCCGTATATTTTAGACAGTTATTATGTGGCTGAATCCATGTCCCCACAGGCTTTCTTTACTGGCATATTATGAACTGTTTGGCTGGGCTGAAGGTAGCCGTGTTTGTTTCCGTTGCCATAAATACTTTTATAGCAGTGCTGTGACGTTTGGCCTAGGTGGCCTGCTGGGGTCTGGAATGGAAAGCATCTTGGAAAAATCTTTAAAAAAAGGTGTTTCTTCTTAGTACTGGTTTTTAGGTCATAGCTGTCCTTTCTGTGGTTATTTAGCTATTGATTTTTTTTCTCACTGTCATATTGCTTCTCAGCTCTTGAAGGCAAATTAGCTTCAAAAGGTTCAATTAATTTTAAAATTGGCTGTTCCCAGATCTGTCTGATGTCTTCAGTGTTTTGTTGTGTAGGTTTGGTTCTTTGTATTTTCTTTTTTGGCTTTTTTGGGGGGCGAAGAGATGGGGGTTTGATTATTTTTTCACGTGTTACTTCCTTTGCTTTGGCAAAGACAGTGAGGAGGGTTTTTTTTGCAGCAGGATCAGTGTTCCAGTTTCTCAGTTAAAGGAAAACCAATGGTTATAAATGCCATCAGATTTCTTTTAATAGTCTTCTTTCTTCCAGTGCTGTCATATAACTTACCAAGGATGGATAGTCATGGCCTGCAGATGACACTTTTTGTTTATTGAACAGTGTTAGCAGAAGCCTTCCCTTCTGCACTTTTCGCAAAGGATGCTCTCTGTGTCTTGGCCCCCCAGGTGCTGGTGCTGGAGTCCTTGGATGGCTCCAGTTATCCCTGCCACACTCCAGGAGAGGGCACCAGTCCCTTGCTCACATTTTTTGAGCTAACTACAAAGCATCTCTCACTGACCTGTGTGCAGTGAGTGATACATGCATGCGGCTCCTCCGCGGGGAGCTGCGGTTAGACAGTGCTCTTCCATGCACCCCTTGACAGCACGTCCCCTGTGCTGGCCAAATGCAACCTCTGCTCTTCCAGGTCTCATCCTGCAGCCTGGATGAGCCGAGTGTCTGCATGAGCTCCTATGCTGGGGCTGGTGACCCTTTTGCATTTCATTTCTTTGTCAGATAATACACATGCATTTTGCTTCTTCAAAATAAGGGTGAAATTCAGATGGCTAAAGAATGGTCAGAGCAGTTTGGCAGTCAGGCAATTAAGGAAGGATCAGCTTCACTTATCAATTACAGAGCCAAGGGAGTCAGCTCACTCTTTCCCTCTGGTTTAGTTTGCTCACACGCCTGGCTATGCCAGAATAAAAATTGCTGTTCAGGGTTAATGTATCCTAGTGAAGAAAATGGATACTGTGTAAAATGAGAATATATGGAGCAATTCTGCCTTTTTGAAATCTTCATATGCTGTTCTGCATCGGGAAGGGAGGCAGAACTGCACTTTGAGTCCTTCGTTAATAGGTATCGCCTACTGTTCCTCTATAACAGTACATACAGTTATGTATGCTTTCTCTGGGTGAATGAGAGAGAAGAGATGAGGAAAATGAAATGTAAACAGCATGTTCTGTAGCATGTTGGGTTGTAAAATACAATTAATAAGCATGGCTCTGTTCCACTGCCCTGTCCCATGACAAGCTGCTCTCCTACAAATTGGGAGAGCTGTGAGAGCCTGATCTAAGTCAGAGCAGAGATCAGCATTCACAGTATGATGAAAGCCCCCATCACTGCTCTACCTGCCCCAGGAGCAAGGGGCTGGGAGACCAGGCACTTACTAAAGATAGTCCTGAGATGGTCCCCAAGCACAAAGAATTTGGCTGCTGCACAGAAGAGCCTTGCAGGGGGTGAGGCAATCAGCAGAGTCATTTATATCGTCATTGATACTGGGATACTTTGCTGACCCCAGGCACCAGGTCTCTCACCAAGCATGTGGGACTCTATCGTGTTCCCAAAGGACGCTGGCTGTGCATCCCCTCATCTGTTTTGGGGTCAGAGTACCCCATGGCTTGTCTGTGCCAGGCAGTAAAGGTGACTCCAGCTTTGCTGCCTGGGCACATCTTAGCGTTATTCAAGTCAGGATAAGTGTTCCCACAGTGAATGCGATGCATCCTGTGCGTTTGCTGCAGGTGCAACCCCCTCGTCAACCTGAACTATGCTGTCCTGCTGTATAACCAGGGTGACAAGAAGGGAGCCCTCTGCCAGTACCAGGAGATGGAGAAGAAGGTCAACACAGTGAAGGAGAGCAGTACTCCTGACTTTGACCCTGAGGTATGTGCCTAACAGTTGTCAGTGGGAACTAAGTAGCCACACTAAGACTGGCAACAAACGAGGAGGAAATTTGACTTTGGAGTCCAATTATTAGGAAGAAATTCTGCTTATGAGATTTTCTGAGTAGAGCAGTTGCCTGCTGAGAGCTGCTTGCTTCATTTCTGCTCTTTGAAGCCCAGTCCTTCAATCAATACACAGCAAGATTCCCTCTTAATTAAGGGAATGAATTAGCGGAGATATTTCCCTTGAGCACCAAGGCAGTAGCCAGCTCCGCACAGCTCTCGTTTTTTGGCTTTTTTTTGTAGTGTTGTTGACTTTATTGTTGTCTGAAGTGTTCCTGTTTACAATAGTCTTCTCTTTTTGCTTCTTGAGAAGATGGTGGAGGTTGCTCAGAAGATGGGAGCTGCTCTGCAGGTGGGGGAGAGCCTCGTCTGGACTAAGCCTTCTAAAGAGTCTAAATCCAAGCAGAGAGCTGCTCTGTCAGGGAAGTCCTCCAGCACTCAGCAGCCTTTGGGCTCTAACCAGGCCCTGGGTCAAGCCATGTCCTCAGCTGCAGGGTATGGGAAAACCATGCAGCTTCCCCCAGGTGCTTCTCTTTTGCTTCTCTTTAAAGTAGAACTGTGGGAGGGGAGAAGACAAATCTCTCTTCCTTTGAGTACAGTTACAGCACTTGTTTAGGAAGGTATTGACTTGCTTACACAGTAGCAATGTTAGTATTTGGTAATAACTTTCCCAGATTTCTGAGTTAAGGAAGCGTGGAAGGAAGATGCTGCCGGTGGTGCTTTATACTATCCTGCTTTTGCAGGGGTGTGGAAAGCCAGTAAAGTTTCCCTTCCTGTCTGAGCGCGATGGGCAAGACTCTATCAGTATGGGATTGAGATCTTGCTCTGGAAAGGAGGTGGTTTCAGAAACCAGACCTCTTGTCTTCCTTTGGAAGAGCCCAGGAGCTGACATGCACAGACTGGCTTCTGGAGAGAAGGGAGATGATGAACAATTTTCTGAAGCACTTTATCCTTTCTGTTACAAAAATAACTGCAGCTGGATTGCTTTGAAGCTGTTCAGCCAGGTCACTCCCTTGAAAATGTTGCTGGGTTACCTTTTAGTGCAGGCCAGTGGACTGAAGGTTCCTCAGGAGATAGCGTCAGCCTTAGAAGCGTTGCGCTGGTAGCTGTACATGCTGCTTCTCGCTGGGGCTTGGTAGGAGCATCTCCTGAGCCACCACTCATAGCCTGACCTCTTCTCACCCCTTGGCTTCTGAGGAGGAATGCGCTAGAGATATTGCTCATCATGGTGATTTTCTGTCACTCTTAGACTTGTTGCCTGTGGACTGAACCAGGAGAGAGGTTGTGTAATCCAGGCCTCTTTCTTTGGCACCCCTAAGGACCTGTTCCATTTCTCATGCACGGAATAAACTTTCCATGCAGGGAAGACTTAGCCAGAAAAGCTGAAAAATAAAACATAACAGGAGTTTAGGGTTTATCTGAAGGACTTTATTATCCATATCAGAGAAGGGAGCTGGTTCATAACATGAGTTGTCAGCCTAAATCTAAGTGCAGAAACAACTTCAGCATGGAAGTGTTCTGTTTTGATTTTATTCTGTAAGTAGCTACTTTAACTGCCTGAAAACTCACCCTGAGTTTGCTAAACTGTGAACTGAAAATGATAATGTGGTTTTGGCTCCAGCTTCAGTATAAACCAGCTTCAGTGGAACTTTTTCCCTTCCAAAGCATGAGTTAATTCCTAAGTTTGTACTGACTTCTCACAGCAGCCCAGCTGAATGAGATACTGTACCTCAGCTTCCCTTCAGCAGAACTTTGGGTACTGTAAGGTCTCTGGCTGGGTAACTCACTAAAGAGTTGAGTGCTATTGATCAGCTAATGCTAGACAGAATAAATCTGAGGGTAATTAATAGCTGTGATTGTTCTGCATCTCTGTGCTGCTTGGAAGGGCAAAAAGAATAGACGAAGCAAAGTGTAGTCATACACTAACTATAACTGTGTTCTCTCCCCAGGTGCTGGAGCATCAGCTCCGCTTGCAAAGCCTCCCTCGCTGCCTCTGGAACCAGAATCGGGCTCAGAAATGAGCCCCGAGGAGACCTCGGCACCAACAGGAGCTGAGGAGCAGAAGAAAGAAAAACACAAGAGCCAGCAGGCAGCAGACTAGAATGGACTCTGGTCAGGACAGGCAGGTGCAGGAGCATTCCTAGAGCTGCCTGATGACCTGTGTGGAAAGGGACCTGCCTTCTCCCCTGTCCCATGGTGGCTTCACCCCACTGTCAGTTAGTCTAAATGCAGCTGTTTTCTGTTAATGATTTTAGCATGTGGTCTCTACCTTGTCCCAAGGAGTCGTTGCAGCAATCGGAAGAGGTTTTTGCATAGCTACTGTTAGTGTGGTCACAGCTTACCACAAGGGACTGGAGGACGGAGATCCATCTCTCCACAGGGTTGGCAGTCTTCAGTGTTTCGGTGTAAGTCCTCCAGAAGGATGCTGAGGCATCCAGTATGTTCAGAAGAGCCAGCAGTAGTGACTTAGCATCCTGGACCCTAAAGAGGATCAAACCCTTCCAGTGGCTGAAGTTGTAAGCAGCTGAGGAAGCCCTACACAGGCTGTAGTAAGGTCAGCGGTAATACACTCGGAGAGGGGGTGAAGGTAGCGCATCTCACCAGGGCAAGTGCAGAGCAGTAAGCCAGGCTCGGGGCTAGCACAGCCTGGCTTACTATGAAACAGGGGCTCATTCCCCGTTTCACAAGGGCAAGACTTTGTAAATGCTTTCTCAAGGCTGAAGCAAGCAAGCTGAAACAGCTGGGAGCTGGTATTCCTGAGCAGGGCAATGTCATGGTCACAGGGCATGAGAAGCACTTTAAAGCCCACACTTCCCTTAGCAGTGGCAGTCGTGAAACATGGAGGAGCTGCATAGCAAAGGTGAGCTGGTTTGTCTGGAGATGATCACTCCATTATACGCAGCCTGGTGGAGGGTAGATGGCCGAAGCAGACCTGCTGTGCTGGGCTAATGGCACCTGTGTTGGCCAGCTAAGTGAGCCGGCTTCTTTAGGACTGTTCACCTTCTGATCCCAGGATCACTCTTCGTATTTCTTGAATCCAACCTATTTTTTAGCGTAAGCTTCTTTGTAGTAGCTAAGAATGTTGCAAAGCTGGCCCACAGTAAGGCAAGTGCTCAGTGGCTGGCTATTCTGGAAGCAAGCTAGCTGCAGCAGCAAAGTCTGCCAAATTCTTAACTGTTTGCTGAAAAACAGGGTAAACGAGCCTCAGTGAAGCTCTGCTCATGTGAATGGAGTTCTTCCTTGAGAGTTTGTTTTGCCCAGCATGGGGGGAAAGATTGGTTTGCAGGAAAAACAAGAGCAAGCTCTTTCAGAAAAGACAATACGGTCAGCTTCAATGCTAAATATAAATTTAGTACGACAGCAGCCATGCTTTGAATAATTCAGTTATGCCCTCCTTACAGTTGCATTTTAGGAGAAATCATTTATGCTAGCTGCAAGGCAGCAAAGCAGCCTGTTGGTGAGCAGAGCAAGGAACTTTAATGCCCATACAATACTAGAGATGCTTTGAAAATGTTTCTATCCTTGAACAGCAAAATCTTAGCCTTCCTTTTCTCTGCTACTATCGGTTTGTTGCCTCTGGGATTTATCCAGAGCTTGATACAGGTCCTCAAAACAACTGCAGGACCATCATACTTTACGTAAAGAACCAGTAACTGGGTTAAGTATAGTTTTTCTCATCCTCCTTTCTGTGTACCGACAAGTACACAAAGCTAATATTGCTGTGGGACTTTCAATCAGAGTTCTCCAAACAGCTTCCCCAACAAAACTGAAGCTTCAGGGTTCAGTGTATTTGCTGGTTAAGCTACCCAGCTTTTTAAAATGTATTTCCTGCTTTTAGTTCTGCACTGCTATGTTTTATCACTCCATAATTAGCAAGTCCCACAGAGGAGGGTTAGTAATGGCAACTTCTCTGTAGCAACAACATGAAAGCAGCATGACCAAGGCTCTGGATACATTAACATCCTTCAGTTGTGCTTTGTGGTTAGCTGCTATTACCCAGAATGACATTAATGCATCTTTAGAGCACACCCAGGAACTAAAGTGCTATGCTACTCCCTGGAGAACACTAGAAGAGTAGGAACCCTTCACTTTCTCCACTGTTTTGATTGCCAAAACTGCCTGCTTATCTCAATTGTGGCTTTTTTTTCCAGCTGTCCTCTACTGCTGGGTTTTGTATCAGTACAACTTCAGGGTAGCACTCCTGTAAGGTTTCCCCCCTCGTGGTAGAAGTTGAAGAAAACAGAGGCTCTTTTGCGGAACACTGGCAAATTTAAACAAACCAGACACGAAGCAGTGTAAATCAGGTACAGTGCAGCGATTTTTTTTTTTTTTATTCACATTAAACTTTTTACAGTGAAAGTTACTGCAGCATAACAGAGTGCCTGTGAAGAAGAGTGTAAGATTGCAGAGCAAGGGTAGGCAGGGTATGGGAACTCTTTACCTCACCCCCAAAACTTTAGCTCAAGACAGTTTTTTCCGATAGCAATTGACTGCTGCAATCTTTTAGTCTTATCACAAAGGCTTTCATTTCAAGCCATGGAAGCTCCAATACAAGGAACAGTGACCGGAACAACGTGGTTACAGGTAGCTGAGCACCAGCATTGCTAATACAGGAAAAGTTTCCCTCCAGCTGCTTATGACCCTATGTTTTGTTTTTACTAGCGGCTTTCCCCTGCCTTCTGCTTGTTGTAAAAAAAGACTGTAGCATTATCAAACTCATTTGCTATATTCAATAGATGGGAGCAGCCCTCGTCCCACTGCTGTTCTCAACTTACAGCCCACCAGAGACACAAGGAACAACGATCTCTCTTCTCTCACCCCGTCCCACTGGTGCAACCCATTACCTTTTTGGCTGTTAGGATGCTTTTATGGGGTAAATGTTACATGTTAGTACATAGGGTATACTACATTTGGAGGTACTGTAAAGGTATCTAGAATATATATTTTGGTGAAAAGCTTATGCAGACGATTAACCAATTCTCCTTCTAAGAAAAGGAACAGCAGCACCTTGCTACTTTCTGGATTTGAACAGAGCAGAAGGAAGCTTCATGTCTAAGGAAGCATTTTTAAATATGTAATTACAGTTGGATAATAAATAGAACTGCAATTCCTTGTCCTCTCCCCTCTCCTCCCCCTGGGTATTGTGATAATGGCATTTGCATACAGTAAATTCATAGAATCTTTACGGAGAGGGGGGGTTTTTTTTTTTGCTATCTAAGGATGCGAATGAGGCTGGACTGTTCTTTTGGCTGGAATTAAACAAGGGATTTTTCAGCAGGACTGTACTAAGTCATTTAGGGATTTTGGAAATCACACCTTATGTTCCAAAACCTGTTTCTGCCATCAGCCATAATTATAAAATTCTCTTTTCCCCCCATAATTGAAATTTTAAGATGGAAAAGAATAATGAGCTTAATTTCTAGGGAAGTAGAAACCATCTGCTTTAGGACTTTTTTCCCCCTTTTTAGAAAAATGTGTATCATTAACAAGGTTAAATCATACAGCTTACAAGGTAGACTGCAGCTTGACTTCCTCACAGGAAACAAACTAGAAGACACTCAATCAGCAATGCCTGGGCAGCAAGACCTTGTTTCAGACAAGAGTAATGATCTATCCATCCAGCAACATGTATTCAACCCAGACAACTCTGGTTTTGAGGTCCCTGAGACAACTGGGCAGTATTAGTGTATACTTGCCATGCTCCTGTATGTGATCTCGTTTGCCCAGTTGTGGTCACTGCCAGGCAATATTGAGCAAGGTGGACCTTGGGTCCTACTCAACACCCTGTTCTTGTACAAGATGTTAAAAATTTGGACTTCCCCGTGGGGAAGTGGGTTGCAGTTGGCCAAGCCTCTTCTACAGAGACAGGCAAACCTCAGTGCTGAATGAAGAAAACCAAACTTTACTAAAATAATAAGCTTCATACATAAATGCATGACAAAAAGAGTGCCTATTATAACAAGTAATTCATCTGCTAAGACTGTTTTATATAATAGAAAACACAGTTCTGCTACAAGGAAAGCTTTACCACTCTCTCAAACCAAACTGCAAAAAAACAGTGTTTGCTGCAGTGGTTCTGAATGAAAGATACATGTGAGATTTAAACCCAGTTTTACCCTGGCTGCACTGACTAAGGAGCAGCTTTCCTGAGAAATTCATAGGGGAGGTTTTCAGGATATTTTTTTTGTGTCCCCCAGTTGCATTTTAATGAGATCATTGCCCCTTAGCTGCTAGCATCTGTATTCTTCAGCTGCTATGAGATCTCAGCAAAGGCTGATACCAGGCTCAGTTTTGAAAGTGACAGCGAGCTGTTTGGAACAGATGCCTTTCTGAGCTTCCGGCACAGAAGGTAACGGCCATGCATGCTATTTCCACCCTGCATTTGTTTCCTTTGCTGAGAGAACATCCTCCCACAAGAGTGTGGATCAATAACTCCCTGAGAATTCAGCCTGGATGGTGCTTAGGATCCACCTGAGGTATTATGCAAGAAACTGCTTGATCTGTTATGAAAGAAAACTTCATCTGACATCTCTGAACAGACAGGAGAACAATAGTTTCTGGCTCTAAGATCAAGTTTTACTAAAGAGTTTAATCAGACCCAGTATTGCTGAAGCAGAAAGCAGACAGGAGTGATGAGAGCAGGCCAAGGGATATGCTACACAAAAGAACTTGTTGCAAATAGGTTTCCTCTGCCCCTCATCACTCAAACTTTAAAACCAAAGAGCAAAGACAACCCTTAATGTTCTCATTTCTCTCTCTAGTAACCTCATTAGTGCTTGAATGAAGAATGTGATACACTTTTTATTGTGGCGTCTGTTCTAGCTGGTTTTAACCAATGAGTCTATAGACACAGAATTTTTTTTTTTAAAGGTGAGACTACCACTTTGGTATGATCACAAGTTTAAAACTTAACGGGACACTTTTACCAAAATATTAATGGCACTAGAGAAGAGCACAATTAATAGGGCTTGAAACAAACATTCCCATTTAAGTACTGATATAATGCAGGACATAAGAACAATCCAACTGAAGCCATGAAAATATAAATTCTGTATTTTCCTCTGTTTTTCTACTGTTCTTCCAAACATACTCAAAGACTTGATGAGTTCCCTTACACCAGAAATAGCAACACAGCGCACTGTGTGACAGAAGTACTTGACAGCACTGCTTCAGAACAGATTGCTCCAAGCACGTGTATCAGCAGCCAGTACCACATATCAATGCAGACAGTTTAGCTGCTTGTTCGTTGACAACAGCATCAGCTTTCACCTAAGCTGCAAGCTCCAAAAAAGAGCCCAACAGCACAGAGGTTACTTTTAGGGCAACTGGGAAGCGTTATGGTGCCTTGTACCATTCTCGCAAAAACTATCCCGGTATTAATTTTAACTTTTTCTCTCAGGACATAGCTGGAAGGTCACCCTGTGGCACATAATGCCTGGTAATTCAGTACATCATTACAGAATTTAAAAAAAAAAAAGCCAACCACAAGTAGCATCAACGGATTTCACAGTTTAAAAATCTATTCTTTAATTCTGCTATTGTTGTTGGGAGGTGTACTACAAAGGTGGCTACAAAGAGCAACCCCTACCTTAGGATACCTTGTCTTAAAACAAATTGGGCAGAAGATAACTGATGGCAAATAAATACATACACACTGCTGACAGTTTTCCATTAGGTTTTGGCATGGATCTAGTGCTCTGCTGCTATCCCAGCTTTGGATTCCAGTAGCTGTGAAGTAGAGTCGGGCTCTAAAGCAGTATCTAACATGGGTCAAAGCAGCTGATGAGGTCTTTGCTAGAGGCAACGCATAAAGGCTAACAAAGAAAATTGTAGCACCAGTTCTGTAAAAAGGAAGTAATGAGAAAAAAAGCAAACTTAACCAGGTCTCACATATCACAACAGGAGATAACCAAGTAAAGAAAATCAAGGAATTCATTAGCAATGCTGTTGACACTCCCATGGACAAGAAAAAAAAAAAAAAAAAAAGCCTTTAAGCTGGAAAGAGTTGCATTTGGGATTGGCTCTTCCATGGCCAGGTAGCAATCGCACATCACCATGGGTATGGCAGAGAAGGAACGTACCCTTTCAAAGTCTGCCTGCCTCCTGCGATTCACACGTCTAAAGTAATCCACCACTAGACCTTCAGTAAGCAACACGCACAGAAAAGATACAAAGCATTGCTCATTTTTGATCAAGGGTAAGACAAAAAAAACCAAAACCAGTGCGGCTGCACAGGCTACAGGGACACAGAAGTGGAAATACCAGTGTGCACAAGTTTTGCTTACTGTCACCATGATGAGCTCATCTATTGCATCTTCAGGAAACTATGTGTGAATAAACATTTCCAGTGGAAACCCTTCTGCTTGGGAGTACAAGACTAGCTGAGGTTTGAGTCATCCATCACTGTGGATTTCAAGGTATGGGGTAACACAACAGAACAAACAGAATTTGTACAGACAGAGAGGATCAGAGGAAAGCAGAGATCTGTTCAAGCCTGGTTTTGAAGCCTTGGTATTTTTGCAACTTTTCTGTTTCTACACGGTGAAGGGAGACCTGGATTTTTATAATCCATTAGATAAATTTGTTTAAAAATCTCTCACCTACCAAGGACTTTTGTATTTTACAAAACCATCCCAAACCAACCAAACAACAAAACCCACAATCAACAGAAATGTCACTAGGTTTTTTTTTTTTTTCCCCTTATGCAGACTAAAAAAAACCCACTAGCTGTTTCCATTTCTGTTGTTCAGCAAAGTCTGTTAAGGACAAAGCAGCTTTTCTTTGTTGTCGCTATAGTAGCTGTGCAGAGGTGTGAGACAGCCTACATGTGCAGGAGGATTTCAAGAGACTCTGCAACCCTTACTGTAATTAAGTTGGGAAGGCAGAGGGAAGTTAAGGGCATCATGTTCACAGCATGTGAAACATGAAGTGAAGACAGGCTGCTGGGTCCCGCCATTCAATTCAGTTTTATTATCATATAGATTGTTTCAAAATTTAATCAGGGATACCAACGGCATATCTGATTAACAGGTCACGCTTGTTAAGAATTATCCTTGGTAAGTGAATTTGGTGACCAGGCAAGCTCTATATGCCTGATGAAAGCAGATACATAGATAGAGCAGCAGTCTAGCCGTCACAAGCTACTGTCATTTGAGAAGTGACTCACAGTGCCAGGCATTCACAGCGCACCCACAACAGGCCAAAGAAGAAATACTACCTGGTGAGAAAACAGAAGCAGCAGGAAGGAGGACTTAGTCATTAGAGTTTAGCTTTTAGGCCCAGATGAATTCTAAGCAATAAACCCTTTTTCATACTTGTTTACAGCAGTTATTTATTCAAAGTAGTTTTAAAAAAAGAGAAATAATTTAGGCCTGTAACACTCTGGTTAAATACAAGCGTAACTTACCCTTGGACAAGTTCTGTTAGTGTAGTTACGTGATTTTAAGTGGCCATAAGGCAATGCCGGTCCAGTCAGCCTTGCATCCCTGCAAATGTTTTTGGAAGAGAGAAATGAAATACAGCAGCAGGACCATTGCTGGTGACAGCTTGTATGTATTTAGTTTTGTTTTGTTTCCAGCTCGAGAATCCACACAGCTTGGCTCAATGTCAGGAAAGTGGGACCTAGTGTTAAGCAAAGGATTAGTTCTCCAGCTGGCAGGATGCGTGGCCTTTGGTGGTCCTAGGGGTGGTGTGCCAGAAGGCTCTGATCAAAGATTGCAAAATAACCCTGCTAATGGCCTCAGACCTTTCAGATGGCTGAAAGGAGAATTTTTTTATTTATTTTTTCTGTAGGAAGACTAAACCAGAACTCCAAATCCCATGCTACAATTTATCAGTAATAATAATAAAAAAAATAATCTTCTTAAGACTGGAAGTATTTCTATCCAGATCCCGCACTGAGATAAAATGCTGAGACTCAACAGAAGATCAGGATGGGATAAGCTGCAGGAAAACATCACTCTGACTGTATTTCTCCTCTGGTACAACACAGAAGTCCTCGCTCAGAGGGAAAGCAGAAGTTAAATATACATTGACAGACAGCATTGTGTGCTAAGTCAGTACAAGTTACAACAGCTGTCAATTTTTATCCTTACAGAGCATTCACGATGGCATTTTCCAACAGGAGAACATCACTGACAGCAATATGACAGTGTTACTGAAAGAGATTACTCCAGCCTAAGTGACACAGACTCGACTCCCCTCCATTCAGATGCAAAGACTGACCTAAAGCGACCTGCTACAGATTCTGGTATAGCACAGGCTTGCATAGACATGCTGATTGCATTTAATCCAGTTATACTGAAAAAAGTGTGTATGATAGCTATGCAAATACACTTGAAGTTCCTGGAAGCAGACAGAGACAAAACCAGGCTGGAAAGAGATGAAATAAAATGTTGGTGCTATGCAATCCATAGTGTGCTACTATGAAGAGGAAAAAAATATAAGCAAAGTATTTAACAAGGACACATGGTTCTACTTTTTTAATTTCAAAGGCTGTCCAGAGCAAAGAAACTATGAAAGTTTCTAGTCAAAGAGAAAAAAACAAAACCAAACCCTGAAAAAACCCTCCTTGCTTTAGTCTTACCTGGAAAATGCTGTTGCAGCTTTTAAACCTCCGGAAGCACCTTCCCTAATTTATTAAGCCTTCTGAATGGAAGGCAGGGAAACTGGAGAAAATTGCACAACCATTCTCAAACAACAACAACAAAAAAATTGGTCTCAGGCACTCAATAGCTTTTCTGTAAAATACCAAATATAAGCACCCACTGTTAGCAAAGAACACCAGCTGTGAGTCCCCCTGGCTGGAACTCTTGGTATTTAGTTTACAGCAAACACAGGTAACGTTTTGTGGTTTACCTAGCAAGAAGATAAAGCTGTCTCCCCCACTATAAAACCTGATTATCTTAACTTCTAGTTGCCCAAAATCTTAAGTCCGGGCTACTAGGGCTCAGCTGAATACCGTTAGTCACAGAGGCAACAGATACCCAAAATAATCTACGCAGCCTTGAGTCAGGTTTTCTCTGTGCATTTAAGGAGTAGGTACAGTGCGCATCACATTTCGGGATTCTGGCTCCTTCCAATGCTGGGGACACCAAGGCTGAGAGGTCATTTCATCAGTAAAGGATTTCATCATCACACCAAGTAAGCAGAAGGTTTGCTCTTGCCACGTAGCAATGTGCTGTGAGAAGATAATGCAAGAGCCTTTTATTTTTTAATTTATATCAGAGGCAAGACAGGGCTGAGCACTGCTACGCCCTCCCTGGGTTCCACACTCGGGAAATTCTCCTGGCTGCTGTACTTCCCAGCACTAACAGGCAAGACCCATTCAGAGTTACAAACAGCAAGCCTATGCCAAACCAGGATTTTGATATTCGTTTCCCTCCCTGCATGCTTAAGACAAAGCAAAGCCAATTTTCACATTAAATACTAAAACATCTGCTCCTAAACGTGAAGTGTTCGAGTCGCTGCCAAGTGACTGGAATGTATCTGACAGTTTATACCTGGAATTATTCTTTGGCTCTTTTTCAGTTATATCCAGAAAACACACCACACCCCAATTCTGTTCCTATTCCTTTTCACCACTGACTGAAATCCTAATGAGAACACCATGGTTCCTCAGACACCGTACAGTATTGGAGAAAAAGGAGGGTCTTGGTCTTCTATTGAGGATATACTTCTGAGTATAGCAGTCCTTCAGCTGAAATAGCATCCCCAAGTCCCACGGTCCGGACAGGATCTTTACACACCAAAACAGGAGTGAAATGGAATGAGATGCCTTCTCTGTGCCAATGCACCACTGGCTCATCTGGATTTAAAGAGATTTTGGAAGGTGCCTCTATCTGGGAGGTCACAAACTCCAAAGGAGCTTTAAGAAAGACTTTGCTGGTATCGATGGTTTCAGTCGCACAGGCCTGAGTCCCTGCTGCTCTAGCTCCGGCAGCCACAGCAGCAACCTGGTTGCCCCAGTACCCATCCACTGTCACAAGGATATGGTAGGCCAGGGTGTGGAAGTGGATCCGCGTGAGATCAGAGGCCCGCTTGGTGGTCTTTCCGTGCTCCTTCAGGATCCAGAAGAGGATGTCGCTGACTACACCCACGTCGGGAACTCCGCTCCAGGAAGCGAGGGAGGCGTGGGGACCGGAGGCAGACTGCGTGAGGAACAGCAGCTCCTGTTCGTTCAGCCCAATGGAGTTCACCAATGGAAAGACCTGCTAACAGAAACACAGAAACAACAGTTTTTCCTTCAGAGAAAGAATCAGACTTTGGTCTTTCTCATTCAGGGTATTGTTTTTACAATACTGTGTTACTAGCTCTATCACCAGTGTGCTCAGCAGAAGGGAGCACCCAGCTTCCTGGAGAGATGCAGGCCAAAGTCACTGCACAAGCTTCCCCATTCTACAAGTTTGCAAGAATTACTTAGCCAAGAAAACATTTCATGCCAAGGGTGCATGCTTATTTTGTGCAATTAATTTTCTAGACACACACTTTGACAGGAAAGAGTAACAAAACATCAAATCCACATGAAACATTCATAACACTGAGATTAGAGCTGTGTCAAGAACCACCAGGATCTGCAGGAAAGAAATTCTGCAAAGAAACCGAGGGGTTTTTTTAAATTACAAACTTGGCTCAAATTCAAATCCTGTTTTTTCTAGAAATCTGCAAGCCCGCTAAATCTAAACCAGCCAAAGTTACTTGTATCTGTGGAGTTGTGAGTGTTCTCCTGGGTCACCTTCCCCGCCCCGCAACTGCAGAAAATCTTTATATTGGAGAACAGAGCCCAGCTGTGTTGCACGGTATTTTTATGGAAAACAGTTGCTGAATAAACTCGGATCTGCAAAAAGTCATTACTCCTTGCTGAAAGGGGCCTGATAATCAACCAAAAGCATTGTAAGATACCTCCTAAATGAAACTTCCCAGAGAGACCTTTCTAAAAGGAATACTGTCTCTGAGCTAAAGAAAACAAATCTGTCCTCTGCTAAGCCACAAGCCATTACAGTTCTCCTTCACTGCACAGAGGAGAGACTGGTAAGCTTAGTAGAGAAAAGAGAACCATTCAGAATGCAATAAACCCATGTTCTCAATTTATCTTTGAATGGATAACCCCAATTTTAAGTTTTCATTTCTATATTCATCTACCAGTCTGTGCATTGTGATACTGAAGAAACGGGAACTGATAAGAAGTCCTTTCATTTTCATTACCTGATGCATAATGTTGCTCATAAAATCTTGATCAGTCATACTGGCCAACTCCAGGTGTATGGGAATGTCAGTAGGGATATCAGAGATGGAAGCCACAGCCTGCAGTGTACAGGAAAATAAAACAAACAAACCCTAAAACATGTATTCATTCAGAAACAGAAAGAACAAAGGGGGTTTGACTCACAGATACACATCCTTTTATCTTCTTGTGTATGGATTTAACCACAATTCCAAATCAGATGTCTGACAAGTGCCAGAATGTACTGCTAAGGGGAGGAAATAAAAACAACTTCTAGTTTTCAGAATCCTGGAGCAGGAAAACTGTATCTAACCCTGAACTGCACCCAACTCAGCACTCTTCTAATGGACTAATTCAGAATGTCACAAATCTGAAGCAGCTGTAAAACAGCTGATCCTAGAACAGAGAAAAAGAAAAAAAAAAGGCTAGTGCATAGCATCAGGAAGGGCACTCAGCTTTAAGACAGGCAATGATCTGTACGTTTTATGTACAAGAAAACTTGGTGTAGCTCCTTTGGGCTCAGATGATAAAGCTGCTTCTTGGATTATCTAACATAGATGCTGCTTAAAGAATGCAAGTCTTGATTATAGCCTTGACCATCTTAGTATCTGCAATAGAAAAAGTGTAATTTAGCCATTAGATAGGCTCCAGTAACTACATTGTAGTATTCCAGCCGGACAACCAGACCACACCTTTTTTTTCCCCTAGACAACCCACGGAATCTAAGAAACATTATTAGTGTTACAGGATTAGACTTCTGCCCTTCCTACAGTTCACCATCTTCTTTTAGCATGCCATACTGAAAAGATTTTGGGGAGATCTGAAGACACAGCCTACTTACAAATTCAAACCTGGGAAACCAAGACTTTGCCATGAAGCATTTGTTGGAATGGAAATGAATGAGACACTGGTATTCGAGTATCTTACCTCCATAAGTCGCCTCTGTCGCATCTCCTTGCTCTGGCCTTCCATCATGTGAAGTCCTGAAAGTACCACAAGATCTGGCTGAAATTCATCCAAGCTGGACACAAACACTTCCAGCATATTTAAGGCGCCATTGGATAGGTCATGGGAGAAGATGAAGCGGTTGGCATTAGGTGCTCTTACTTGTCCCCACTCTTCACCTAGGGTGAAACAAATAAGAAGCAAGTTAACTCAGGAGAGAAGCAAATCAAACCACGTATCTGGAGATCATTTTGGGATATCCTCCTGGAATCCAAAGGCACGATTTCACAAGGTGACTGTGTCCAATTAGCAGCTACTGCCAGCCATATGAGAAATCTTGCTCTTTTTCTCATTCATTCTCTTCATTCACTCCCTCTGCCTCATTTAGTTGCTTGTCTGATCAGAGGGAAAATTCAATACTTGTTTGGTTTTGCAAGCTTTGTGATGTTTAAATCAGTTTTATTAGCTTAGCATGCAATTTGGTGAGTGTCACAGCCAGCTCAAGCCCTCAAGCCAAACATTTGGAGTGTGCAGGATATGCAAAGAGAGGGGAGACCTTCCCCTTCTGGCAACCACCACCTGTTAGCTTGACTCAAGCTGTATCGTGAAAATACGCCCCAAAAACTCTCATGGCTCTTACTGTTCCTGACTGCACAGCTCCCAGAAATGATCTGCAGAACAGAGCTGCATCAGTGCTGTGTGTGTAAACTGTTTTATTCCTGGATAAGTTCACAGATTAAACAGGCTCCATCTCTGGGACACTGAGCCATGAGAAAACGGCAATGACAGCGAGACTAGAGAGGATACAAATTACATAAGCCACAGTCCAAGTGGCCAGCCCTCTGCCAGCTCTCCCCATCTGTACACGCATCTTTGTTCAGGCAGCAGGCAGTTCCTTGTGCCAGTTACGATAACTGGACAGAAAGAAACATAAGGGAATAAACAAACACAGGTCACAAAGGGCAGCTTGAACAGAAAGCTCTTGAGACACAAGCATTTCTGAGGCTATTATAGGCAGAATCTCCACCTTAGAACTAGCTTGCATACTTCATGCAGTTCTCCCAGACTACATACTGGTCACACTATGGAGAATATGACCAGCATTTGTGGAAAAGTCACTAAAACAGCATCAACAGCCATCAGTGCCACCTTCTCTTAAGAAGAGTCTCATGACAAAGTTCTGTCTAGGACAAAGATCCCCAGAGTTGCATCAGGAGGGCAGCCCTCACCTAGAACAAAGATGCTGAGAAAAGGAGACATCATATACTGATGTATCATCTAATCAGGATGCTTCCAGGAGCAAGAAGACTTAAGATTTACTTAAAGATTAGTGTATTTTCCATTGTCTACTGTGTTACAGTACTTGTCCATTATCATAACCTGAACAAGCCTGAAACACAGCCAGAAGTCCATCAGAGTGGATGCTTTGGCTGCTGCTCCACACTAGTTTTGCTGCTGAAAAAGTTTAATTAAGGTGGTTCTTGCCTTCCCTCCTTGCCAAATACTCCCTCTTCTGTCACACCAACTTCTTTCTGAAGCTGTATTTTGAGACAGGACCAGTGAAATGATTCAGGTTGAGAACAGCAAGAAAATACATGCAGATTTGTTGTGGCCATTACATCAGGGTTACCCTGAATTTCATCTGCATGTGGTTAAATGGTACCTTTCTGTTTTCAGAGAACAGTACTGGACTATTTTAGTGTTTATACAGCTTTAGAATGACACCCAACAGGTCTGCTTAGGCTATGCATCACAACAAAATGAAAAGTCCACTTGGTTTCTATAGGTTATAGCGTACAAGAATACAGAACCAAAGGGATGTCAAGACAGCAGCATAAGTCAGTATTTACAGTAACTGTATTACAAAGGGAAAAAGTTTAAATAGACTTTTAGATGTCCGTTCACCTACCACAGCTCCCTGAAGTGCATGGAATTACCAGATTAGCCCAGTGCAGCTGGCAATACTGGTAACTTACACAGTCCTTCTGGAATTAACCAATTCAAAACCCAACAACTTTACGGCCAGGAATATCTTAGTGATGTTCGGGGTTCCCATCTAACATTCAGCCTTTGGCAAGGTACCTGCTTGATACTCCAGGATAAGATGGAATTCATCTCTTTCTTGCATGGATTCAGGTGGCACAACCACATTGTCGTCAAGTAGTTCATGGAGTTTAGGACCAACTGGGCCACAAAGGAGGATCTAGAGAACAAGAAAAAACAATCAAGGTTTCCCTGCCATGTCGCTTGCCACCATTTCAGTGCATTTAAGCATCACCTAGACAACTGATTTAAAAAAATAATAATTCAATTTTAAAAAAATCAGCTATGCTTTTCAACTTGTAAGCCCAACCGTATGTTCCACCATAACCTAAGAAATAACTGCAAGATCCCCCAAATTTATAGGGAAGTAATGCAAGCCTTATTAAAGAGAAGCCAATAGCATGAAATTTTTGGAATGCGTACCTTCAGGTCTGGATTGGTTGCAAGCTTCTGACCAATGAGAGCAGCATTTCCTCCTACGTAAAGCTGTAAAACAAAGAGCGGCAGCTATGGGCATTCCCTTGCTTTGATAGCTTTATACGTGCTTAGTCCTTGGTATAGGCTAGAGATGTCAGCTTTTTAGAAAAGGGTCTAGCATTACAAAAGTTAATAAAGCTTATTGGGGCTGAAGGCAAAACAATTTTACAATTCTCTGTGAGAACTCAACACGTTGAGTGTTCTCTGACTTTTTAAAATCTAAATATATGCTTCAGGTAACAGCCCTGTAAAAATCAATTCATTTATAAAATAAACAGCCCTTACTTCTGTGCAACTTCTGCGAGTTTGTGGTTTTTTTAGCAAGGCTGACAAGCAATCATTTAAAAACTGCAACAATACTTCCTCCAGGTTGAAATCAAGGTTAAACCCTCTACCTGTGCCCACATGAAGTGAGTGGAACCGTGGAAGTTTCTTCAGATAAGAAAGGTCAAAGTTTCAAGTGAGAAAACTCTGATGTGAGCTTTGAAACCAAAGAATATACGTTGTCACGAGGATCACGGGCACTCAGAGGTGACAGAAAACAGGCTATAGAAGGATACAGCTAATAATCAGGGGATTCCAGAAAGCCAACCTAACAAACGTAGCGAGAAACAAGTTAACACAGGAGAATCTTGACCCATGAAAGGTATTTAGAGCTCTTCCCCATTTTCAAAAGCAGCTAGCAAACTGCGTAAAAGGTGGCATTAAGCAGTTTGTAGAAATTAGCTAACTGCCAAGCAAGGTATCAAGCTAGATTCAGAAGACCCTGTATAAATTAGAGTAACAAAACTTTGCTTTTGGGAAGGGAGGCTTCAGAAAAAAATATTTATTTCATCACTCCTAGAGAGAATTTAAATCCTGTGTTAAGTAGCTGAAGCTGATCCTCCGGAGTGTTTACAACTCCTAATGCCTGGATCTAGTTCCTCACTTCCTGTCTCATTACAAGATGTTAGAGCCTCTTTTACAGCATCAGCCCCATCTGGCTCCCATATAACAGTATTCTTACAGAGGCATCTTGGACTGACATTTCAGTTTGGGGTGAGTAAGCAGGGGATAGACCATTTAAAACCCTACTATGTGCAGCAGGTGCAGAGTTCTGTGGAAAGTCATTAACACACTCAAGCTATACAATCAGTTTCTTTCCTAAATCACTTGCGCTCTCGCTAGACAGAGAACGAAAGTCACCAACAATGCAGAAAATAAGAAATATGCTACTCAAAGTTTATCTTCAGGTGGAAGACATACCTGTGCACCAGGGTACTCGGAAGCTATCCGTGCAATGTGATGGAAAGACTCGGCATTGCTGAAGAAGCGCTCGGCAGCGGCCCCTTTTTCCATGAAGTGAGCGAAGGCTTCTTTCAGGTCCTGTCTGGAGTTCAAGACTGCATGATTTTTTCCATCCCCAGGTTCAAGACCAAGTGCCTCTAACAACTTCACACCGGACAGAACCACGTCTACGCAGGCATTGACACTGGAAGAGAGAAGGAAAACGCGTACTGGGAAAACCATGCGTACCTTAGGGCACTCGTGAGACAACACACTAAGATCACTTCCCAGCCAGTGATGTTTGCTGTTCGCAGCCCTTGTGCTAAGGAGAAAACAACCAACCAAATAAAAAAAAAAACCACAAAGGCATATGAATTTCCTGAAATTCTCTACTAAAGCATTCTCCTTTTGACATGCTTTTATTGCTCTGCAGCACTGCAGAGGAGAGAGGGATTTCTAACATTCTGCTGAATTAAAACAAGAGTAAGCTGCGTGGTCCAAAGGTGGTTGCGTATGTTGCAGTACACGTTGTACTTCATTTGCTGCCTTAGGCTTGCTCAAAAAAAGAATGGGCACAGTAGGAATAGCATTTTTAATTTTTAATTCTTAAAATAAAGAAGCTTTTAAAACCCCAGGTATTTCAGGTTTAAAATGTACATGCAATTCAAAACTGTTAAAAACAAAACTGAAAGTATTTAAATCTTAATAGATCAGATAACAATAACCAAAACCACACACACACAAACACCCCACACATAGGCTGGTTCTTTTTATAAGAAGTCAGGAGAGCAATTTGTCAGTTGAAATATTTGAAAACTGCAATTTCAAAAAGGCCATCCCAAATTTCCAGAAATAGCATGCTGCCTTCTCTCAAATAGTGGAAACGGGAGAAAAATCCTGCAATAGTTAAGAAGTGGTAAGAACCGTTTCCACAGATCTAGACTTTATGTGAAGTCTAACCTGCGGCTCAAACCTTCCAGTCCCTATTTCTTATCAATGACATCAATTGAAACGCAGTATCATTCAAACTAGGGAGCAGGAAAGTTTCCGGGCTGGAACCGGGCCCCCAAGAAGAAAGTTTATGAACACTTGCCCTCGTTTCTACTCCTTGGTTTCAGAGAGATACTAATATATACCAAACATTTACTGAGATGACACCAGCAATTACTAAAGCATCTTCTGGAACTGCTGTCAAGTGCAATTTCTGTTCCTCTGCTGCATGCTTCCCTGACAGGGATCCAAACGATCTATAAAACTTCTGCAGGATCTCTAACTTACTCTGTGTCTATCCCCACAACACTCCAAATGCCAATGCCTGCTTACGTGTCAGCGTGAAACGCACAGCCATTTAGTATTCTCCTTGTCAGTGACCTTTCACACATGATTTGGGCCACAACACATGAAGGCTGCATCATACAAAATAAAGGACATTAAAAACCCTGAGGCTTTTCAGTACACGAGGTAACCAGCTCAGAAATCCTCTGTGTTGTGCATCATCTCCTACACCAAGGAGAGAAAAATCCCCTTGTGCAGCAGAGAAAAGAAAACCAAGGAAATAATAAGCTCAAGCAGCATTTTGGCCTCAAACTCACTGCGGCAAAAGGTCAGTGATTTTATATTAATGAATCATTAAGGATGGAAGGGGACATAAACCAAGTCACAGTTCTTTCAAGTGAGACACCTCTAATCATCTTCCAGCTGTCTGTCTGCTCCCTCCCTGCCATTCCTCTGCTAACACACTTCATGCTTTTAATAAACTCCCTTAACAGCAGGGATATGCTACTAATGAACTGCGTTTACTGTTGAACTTTGAGTTTGGTGTGTATATCTTTTTTTATATATATATATATATATACACACTTTCATATATACATACACACACACTTTCATATATACATACACACACACTTTTATATATATATATATATATAGCCTCGCTTTAAACCAAAGAAGAAAGCAAGGAACAAACCATGGTTCTTTTCCAGTGAAGGCGTGGCAAAGAGAAGACTAAATGAGGCACTGGAAAACCTATTTTGTCATATATTCACTGGAGAAAGTCTGCATCAACCCTAATGCAAGAGCAAGACAGACTCACGAGTAACACTGCATCAGCTATGCAGCCGTTGAGGTGCAGTAACTTCTAACACTTGAAGGCCGAATCTTCTAGTCAGTCGTTATCCTGTCATGTCCTTATATTTAAAAGAAAGTGACTCAAGTGCTATATATAACAGCACGATTAATGGTCAGACTTAAAACCAGCATTTAAGATCAATGTGATATTCCTGAACTTTACCCTCAGCCTCTTTCCAGTTTAAGAAGAGAAAGGGTGTTGGATTTCCCTGTGCATGCGCAGGTGTCTTCAATGTCTATTGCTTTCTCTTCTCCCTTCTCTCCCTCATCTCTCCCCTTTGCATCTCTGCCTGGACTCGGTTAGTTCTCCCCTACTGTGAAGCCTTTGCTGACTTCTCCGCTTTATAAACTTGCCTCTCCTACCTATTTATTGCTGAACCATGCTCTCCAGTTGCCGCCTTCCTGAGGATGGGCCGGCAGCTCCAAGTCCCTCAGACTCCATCTATAAATTTGTCTTACAGGCAAGCAAGGTGGGGATAAGGTCTCCAGAGACGGGCTCGCCAACTGGGTCTGAACCATGCAGCACACCTAAGTCACCAATACCCGAGTCGTCGGGACCATTAACGGCCTCAGCCAAGGTCCACCTCTGACGAAGCAACACGGCGGGCGGGTGCCCACGCTCGCCATCGTCTCTCTGGGGAAATGCCCTCGCTCTGGGCCTGGAAAATTAGCAGAGAGGTTTAACGAACCGGCAAGAGCTCCAGCCGAGCACCCGGCCGCGTTGAGCGCGAGGTCTCGACGGCGCGGCACCACCTCGTGCTCCGCCATGGCCCGACGACGAGCCGCCCTCCTCCTGCCCGTCCGGAGGAGAGGAGCGGAGCCCTCTCCCCGCGTCTCTACCGGGCAGCACCGACCCCGACCCACCCCCCAGTAACTCGCGAAGCACCTTCGAACCCCGCAGTCATTCGGGGGGGGGGGGGGGGCGGAGACCTCCACCCAGCAGGTGAGGCCCAGATACACCCCCCCCCCACACCCACATATACACATATATATATATATATATAAGGATGGCTCTACGGCCCGGCCCAGGGGAATCGGCGCTCCCCCCCTCCCCGCCGCTCCCCCGGCACCTACCCGACGGCGACGCGCGCCCATCCCCGGGCCGGGCGGACGATGGCCGCCTGCCAGGCCGCCACCATCCGGCCCTCGAGGGAGCGGGCGCGGCGCAGCCCCCCCAGCAGCGAAGCGGAGAGGTGCCGCAGCGCCGAGTGGGGCAGCTCGGGGCCCAGGAGGCAGAGGTAGCCCAGCGCCAAGGCCAGCAGGCCCACGCACACCGACCTCTGCCACATCGCGGCGGCCTCCTCCTCCTCCTCCGCCGCCGCCTCCCCCGCCACGTCCGAGGAGGGACGCTAGCGGCGGGGGCCCTCCTTACGCCGCCTCCGTAGCGCCCCGCCCCCGCCGGGCGGCAGCTGTCGTAAAGCCGCTTCGGGAATCGAGGCGGGGCCCTACGCGAACGGCGGGGCTTCTCCCTCCGCGCAACCTACGTACCTCCCAGAGGTACGGCTGCGCCGTTTGCGTAACCGAGCTACGGGAATACGGCGGGACAGGTGGAGGCCGCGCGAGCGCGGCGGCGACTTCGTGAGGGGAGATGGCCTGGGGGAGCGGCTCCCTCACGGGCAATCGCCGTGCCTCGGGGCTTCCCGGGGACGGGGCGGCCCGGGAGGGGCTGGCCCCGGGCCCTCGGGCAGCGGGGAGCCAGTGCTGGGGCGAGGAGCCTGCAGCGAGCGCCGCCCTGGGGCTGCTGTAGGCCACTGAGCTGAAGCCCCTCTGTGGGCATTGTGCCCCCACGCTCCTCTGTACGTGGCGCTGCTTCACCCTCCCCTCCCTTGGGTTCTTCCTCAGCGTGCCCCTTTTCCCCCTGTTGCCCAGCACCTTCGCGGGTCTGCGTGTTACACTTCCACTCCGTCTGTCCCAAGCAGGACAGTGCCCGTCGCTGCTGTCCCCCAGCTCCTCTGCCCTGTCTCACACCAACGCCTCTGTCTAAACGGCTCGTGTCCTGCGAACCAGTCACTGACCCGAAGCTCATCGCCGGCCCTGGTATATGTTCTTTCTTCCTCTGCATAGCTTTGGGTCTCGGCCTCTTTCACGCCTTCTCCAGGGTGAGTTAACTTCAAGCAGATCTCTGCCCACGCTCCTCCTGAGGCAGCCTGCGCTGCGGGCAGTGGGAGAGAGCGTCCTTTGTTTCATCCCATCGCAGAGGTGGTGAGGTTTCCCTTTTTAATGAAAGGGAGTTTTTCTGGGCTTCTTTAGAAATCATAGAAACGTTAGCTCTAAGGCTTATGACAAAATTTGCAAGAGTTTGACAACTGCATGCCACAGTGCGTTGGCTGAGGCAGCTGATAATTTTCTTATTCAGTTCTGTGTTGTGAGTGATTGTCATCTCCTTTGACTCTGACAAAACAAACAGTAAAGGAGATGGGATAGCGGAAGGCTTTTTGTTGATTTTTTTTCTTTTTAGGATGCAAGGATTGCTATTCAGTCAACAGCTCATCTACAGCAGCTGTTATGAATTCATGACTGGCGCTCAGGGGTCATTTGGCTGCCCATCAGGATCTTTAAGAACAGAATCCTGAAGACAAACTAGAAGCCTAGCCACCTTCCCTATTATTCAAGAAATCCTTCAAACAGTTCTTTTTCCTTAACTGACTACCTGCTTGACTGCCCTGTAAAAGGGTGATTATCTCCTCTCAGACCTACCTTCAGTCCACCAGAGTTGGTCTCTTAATGCGTAATCTCCTTTTTCCTTTACTCAGGTGGTCTTTGGGTTTTGTCAGTAGGCTTTTTCATTTGAACAAATTTACTCTTTTTCCCTTCAGCACTTTTCCTGCTAACGTTTGATCTATATGTGATTATGAAATCTCACTTGCTTCCATACTCTTAAACTCCTGGGGATATAGGCCTGCAAGGCTCTTGCAGTTACAAACAGCCCTCCAGTTCAAGCAGGCAATGCTATGCTGTGTGAGAACAGAGCAAATACCTGCCAGAACCCCTCGCTGCTCACTACAATCAGGTCTTCACCTGTGGGAGTGTGTGTATTTATAGCCTTGTCACGGAACATCATAATTAGACGTGCCCATAAGGCAGCCACAACCCATAGCATTGTCACAGCTCGGGGACCCCATTATTAGTACTGTGTCATCAGAGAATTAGGCTGCAAGCAGGTAACCTATCTAATACAGCAATACTTTGGGGAATTAAGCCACGGTTCCATTTTGAGGTGATCAGTTTTTCATCTGATCCTAATGCAGTGTTCTGCATTGTTGCCCTGAAGACTAAAGTTGTCTTTTTTACACCCAGAACAGGTACAGTTTCCACATCAACAAAATCGAAGCTGCTCAGGAGGAACCACAGCTCCATAAACTGTTGGTGTTCAATCTCCATGAACAGTTTTGTCAGTGGACTTGAATGAGACTGCAAAGGTAATTGAAAGATTTGTTTTATGATCTTCATTCCTGCCAACAAAAATAAAAGCTTTAGAAAAAGAAAACAGGTTCCCTCCGAGAACCTGTTCAGTTAAAGAGCTAAACACCGATTTCTTGGTCGACATTTGTTTTAAGCCAATGCAGATCTAGATTTGCCCCAGGCAGCCAAATTAGAGGTGGAACTGTCAGCTGAGAACTGAAATTCAGCTCCTTATTTCCTTCTCTTGAGCCAAACAACACCCCACAAATTTTTGTTAGAGGTAATGGAGAGGGACACAGGGCTGCTGGATTCATAGGAGTTGACTCGGGCTGAGTAAAAGGTATTAATTAAATACTTGTTTAATTATGGAAATAGCAAGCTGATTACTTCTGGTTCAGTGCTGTGTGTCATTTCAAAGATATGACACACTTATTTAAAGAGTTTTCGTTGGAATACTTTTATTAAAAGCATAGGAAGAGAGAGGGAAGAGTTAGTGGATTTTAGAATGGAAAGAGTTAAATCAAAACTTAATGTCAACAGTTTTCCTTCGTTTCTTCTCCCTGGTTAGATGAAGTCCTTTCTATAAGAAATCCTTTTCTTGACACGGTTTCATGGTATGAGCTGCTTGTGACTGGAGGGGGGCGGTAGTGGGACAGCGGTTTTAATCAGCCGTCAGTTATTGGAAACGGAGCTTGTTCCCTTTAGCAAAAAAAAAAAAAAAAAAAAAAAAAAAGGGGAAAAAAAGACTTTGTCTGCAGGAGGCAGACAAAAGATGCATTTTCTTGCTTGTTTGAAAATTAGCTATGGAGAGTTGCACACATGGCACATGCTCTCAGCAGCCACTCGGAGCTGACAAACCTTTATGCGTGAGTTTTTTAATGACCTTACTGAGTTTGCTTTTCTGACCACAGGCTCAGTTTTGAGAAATGGGGGGGTTTGTCAGATGCTTGTTAGGTAGGAGGCGAGAGGAAAGGGGATGAAGATGGGCAAGGGGAGGAAAAGGCAGGGAGGGGTGAAAGCCAAAGCTTCCAGTTCCCAAAGGAGCTAGGAAGACCTGTTTTTCTTAGTTTGAACTCACAAGCTTGAAGCAATTGTCTTTACTCGTTGTTAAGTTGAATTTACATATTCAAATGAACTCATTCCCTTTGACCTACTTTGGCCAGCTTAAACTGTAGGCTTGTGCACAATGTGGAAAGGGGAGGGGTTTTTACCAAACTATGAACTCCTTTATTGTTGCTGGGATCGGTCATGCGTATCTGTAATGCCTGGGATGGAATCTTTAGCTGTAGCTAATAAACATTAGGCAGTACTCGGTGCAGGATTTGCATTGCAGATGCTTGCAGTCCTCTTACCTCCTGTCCTATCCAATGCTCCCATTGTATTACTGCTTCTCTCTGCATTCCCCAGTCTTCATGAAGTCAATTATCCAGGTTTTGTGTGTCCAGCTCACTCATCTACCTGTCATGATGCCTTCTCTGCTATCAGACTTCTCCGTGAAATCCCACATCCTCCTGTCTTTGATTACAGGCCTCGCTTAATCTGAATTGGAAACTCTTTACAGTGGGAACCGTGTATCAGTCCATACACATGAAATGAGTGCGTACGTTTCTGCTGCTTGACCTGTGACATTTAATGAGAGCCAACAGCAGAATACGTGGGTGTGAGTGGTCGCTACTGGCATGTCTTCCCTGGGAGAGGAGTAGGAAAAAGTGAAAGGTAGGCTTTTTGGATGAGTCCTAATAAAGGCCTGGAAAATTCAGGAGATAAAAGTTTGTGCTGAGCCATGCAGATGAGCAGAGGAACTCTAATTAAAATACAGACTCTGTGTTGTTCTCAGAAACTGGGCAACATTCCCCATCTGAGCTCTGCCAACATATCTCAGTCCTGGACTTCAGCACCCACTGCTGCTCTGCTCTGTAAGACACCCACTCAGCTTGGCCAGCACATCTCAAAATCTTGATCTGTAATACCTCGTGCTGTTCCAATTCTGGGCCCTTTTTGAGCAGAAAATGCCATCTCTCTACTAAATTGTGCCAAATTGCTTAGTTTTGGCCACAGAACTCATTTTCACTTGTCACCTAACGGGATACCTAGACCCTTTCATCTAGCACTGTCAGCAACAGAGGAAAAAGAACATGTGAATACCCAGCCCCCTGCTAAGTCCCCTAATTATATAGTGATGTGTTAATAACAAACACACTTTCATGTCTTGGCAGTTGCAAAACACTCCTCGGTAGTGCCGTGCTTCAGAAGTAGAATCGCACAGGAAAGATGCAAGTCCCAGTTTACATTACTTAATTAGTATCAGCATAGTCTGTACCCAGAATTAGAGTTTGGAAGAAATGCCTAGTATGAAGCTGTCAGATGCCAGTTGTTTGGATGTTCTGCAGAATCTGAACCACCACATTAGAGAGATTTGCTGTTGCAGAAGTGAGTGTTTCTGCATAGAGAATCTCTTTTCCCTCCCACCCTGCCTCATGATTATAAATCTGCCTTTCTTGGAGGCCTTGCCATCTTCCCTTTTTTTGAGAACTCAGCAGTAGGGGGTAGAATGGCTTCCATCTTGGCTGAGACACCAGGGCTGGAGCTGGGAACATCCAGATCCAAAATTATGCGTTTCTTTCAATTTGAGCCAAATTGCTGGATTTTGCAGTGCTGATTGCTCACACCCTGTGGTGATCAGCCTGGCTTCCAGCAGAATACACAGGAACTGGAACAAACGTGAACCGTCACATGTGCTGGTGAACACCCTGAGCCATTAGAGTTTGTGACAGTGACTGCCTGAGCTCAGGAACAATCGCCTTGTTTCTGGAGCAAATGATTCAGATCAACAGAGAAGGAAGAACTAAAAACTTTGTAGGAAGAAGACAGGTTAGGAAATTATCATCAAGAAGTGAGAAAACTTTGGTATGAAGATGTCTTGACTGCATTTCCGTTCTTGCCCCTGTGAGACTCCCAAGTACAGCTGCACCAACTGCAACACTGTCAGGTGCTGAGAGCTGCAGAACAACAGGCCAGCTAAACCCCTATTTATCTGTCAGGTTTGGCCCTGTAAACACTCACCTGTATTACAGGTGGCGTTGTATACTGTCCAGAAGAAAGGATGGGTATATATCTTATATGAGCAGTGCATATGGACAGAGCAATGCTTTAAGCACTTTCCTGTATTCTCAACTTCCTTGGCAAGATAGAAGATGAATGACAGATGCCCAGTCTTATCTTTGGAAAGGAACTCTGAAAACAAACCTCTAAAAATATTCTTTAGTCCCCTAAATCCATCCAATTTACATACTCATTGGTGAGTGTTATGTCGACTGGATTCTTTATTATATAGGTTATAATTTCCATTCACATCATTTCAGCATTAACAGCAGTGCTGGTGTCATTGGTAGTGAATGTGCCTTGAAATGTTTGGTGTCTGTTGAATGTGACCTCACTACTGTGATACCAAGAGCACTGCTAAAACATCATCACTACCTCACCATATACCTCAAACTAACAAATTGGTGTAGTACAACCCCATCAGCAAAATTCTATGTCAGAAGTGTGACACTTATTTCTGTTACTGTTCAAGAAAACTCCTAAAAGCCAGATCTCTGAGAAGCCTTGGATTTGCAGCCCTTTAGGCTGCAATTGAAGCCCTCGCTGTGGCAGAAGACTACGGAAGAAAGATTTAGGAAGGCCTGGAGAGACTAGAATAGAGAAGCCAAAGTATTTGCTGTCTGTCTGCTTGCAGTGCTGTACTCAGGGGCCTGTTGAGGGTACTTTGCCAGTGGGCAGGATTGCCTTAGGTCACATTTCTGTGAGCCCGAGGGAGGGAAAAGGCATAATCTCTGGCTGAAAGCCACACAGTTTTACCAGCAAAAATACACTCTTGCTATCATTGTTGTATGAAAATAGCTTTTTTTTTTTTTTTAAAGTTTCTTATTCAGTGTGTATTGCATGCATGTCTGGAATAGACACAGTCTGGATCTTGGGCACAGGATATGTCTTCATGGGGAGTGGTTCTCTCCCGCTGGCTCGGCTGCCATTTTGCAATTCCAATCACACACACAACTGTGGAAGAATTGTGGTGGGTGGGGACAACGTGAGGTGATGGTTACATCAGCTACACGCTGCTCATCCTCATAGATCCTGCCTTACAGTGTGTCACTGGGTGGGCCCTTACCACACAGGTCTGCTTAATCAGAACAGCCCCAGGGGCACCCTTGCTCCAGCCTCCTGAGCCCGGTCTCTTTGTTAGCACCTTCCAGTATGGTGAGCACAGACTGTGCTACAACTCAACAGAACAGGAGCTCAAGGCTGTGGCAATCAGGTGTACGGTTCTGCTTTCTCATGGATGGCTGATCTGCTGACTGATAGGATGTACCTTATGCAATATTGTAAGCTAGGCATATTTTAACATGCTAACTGAAGCCCCGAATCATATTTTGCAATAAATTTGTGTATTGGTCTACTGAGAGGCAGTTGTTTCAGAATTTCAACAGTGAGACTGCCAAAACTATTTGTGTATTTCATAGTTTGTATTGTAAACTACTTGCACACATCCCCATGTCATATATTAACTGACACAACTCATATAAATAGCAGTGCCTAGCAAAGCTGTCTTCCGTAGATCCATCTACAGAGGTTTTAGCCACAGAACTTGCTTTGACAAAGTTGTCCCTGGTATTCTCCTCCTGTGTGAATGACAGGAGGCATAAGACATGGAGTGTTTGGTATAAAACGAAGCCAGTGGTAGTAATTGTGGCTGCACATGGAACCAGATTTGTCTTAATTGACAGAAAAGGTCTCTAACCTCTTCCACAAAGAGGCAATGAGCAGAGAAGTAGAAACTTCTTTAGAAGAAACGTGGCCAAGAAAAGCGATACACCACCAGAATACCCAGAAAATGTTTTATGAAAGAAAGAGGAGGTGGAGAAGCAAGGGGATGGTGAAACTGACTGTATGGGGTAGGGCTTAAACAAGATTTCAAAGAAAATATCTTATGCTCTGGAGATAGAACTATAAAACACTGGAAATCACAGAAATCTGGAACACAATCTGTCCTCTTATAAATATTATTTGAGGTCTGGTTTTACTTATGTAAGCGTATAGATATTGCTGAGGCTCTGTGAGTGTGAAATTCCTTTTCCTTTGTAGTTTTGTGGCACCCGTGAGTCTTGTGAGGATGTATTGCCTCTAGGCTAGGCAATGTGTATGACAAGGAGAGGTAGCTAACCAAAAGAGATTGAACTGAAAACCAGGTAGATTCCCAGGGGAAATTGCTTTGTGGTTGTATGGGTGACCAACCGGATCAGGCTCCAGAGATGTCGTTTTGAAAGTCTGCATATGATTTATGCTGTCTTCATTCTATGAGCTCAGAGATTATGCTTCATTAATGCTGCAGGATTGAATGCTTTCCTGCAGTATCTTCGGGCTAATTGGGGTGATTGGGTTGTTGTTCTCACTGAACACATCTCTCTTGTAGAAATGGCTGTTCTGCCTATAGCACTGATGGCCCACAACGCAGTGCTCTGGAAGACGAGGTCTAGTAGGCAAATGGGCTAAAGAGAAGAGAGAAGGCACTAAAAGCATCTCTGTGGCAGACATATTGAGAAAGACTCTTCCTCCTTCATCTTTACAAAAGTATAGAAGAAAGCAACCTGATCCTTTTCTCCCTCTGTTGCTTTCTGGATTTCAAAAATGACTGCTGTGAAATTTCCCTTCTCAGTAGTGGCAAAACAGATTATCGCATCACTTTATTCCTTCCCGTTTTGCCTCTAGCTGAAACATCATGCATGCAGAAGATGACCTCAACAGCGAGTGACTACTCCATCTGCTCTCTAGAGGAGGTCATTCATCTCTGAAGGAAACACTTAGACTTTTCAGTGACTTGCTCCTGAGAAAGTCAGCTGCTAAACCTTCTTTGACAGAACACTTGCTTTAGCCAAACACAGGCTTACAAGGACAGTTTTGTTTGCCCATCAACCTCAAAAACTATATAGTGTAAAAAATGTCCAGGGAAGAGCAACAAGGATGATTGGCGATCTGGACCAGCTTCTGTACAAGGAGAGGTTGAATAAACAGGAACCCTTCAGCCTTGAGCTGAGATACTCTAGAGCAATGCCATAGAGGGCTAACAAGTCCTCCATGTCTAGAGGGTGAATGATGGCTTGCTCTCTCTTTCCCAGGCATCACGCTCTTCACTGCTGTCAGAGATGAGATAATGGGCTCTGTGGGTCTGTAGTCTGACATGCCATAACTGTCTTATGTTCTGCTCTGGAGAGGAGAGGTGTTACTGAGCATGGTTTTTACTTCAAGTGAAGTCCTGAGATGCCAAATAGGGAGGTGTGTGAGGAAACCCTTCCCAAACAGAGCTCCCTTACGGGAAAGGAACTGATAACTCTTTGGAGACTGCTACCCATTTAGCACTTAGCTGGCAGCTGAAGGTGAGAAAGACAGGTCTGAGCAGCTGCACAGGATGCTAAACTGGGAAAGGGCACAGCTATGCACTAAGCACCTGATGACCAGACTTAGAGATTATCAAAGTAGATGAGCCTGACTAAGGCTGTGCTACCAGATGAGGAGCAGGAGCCCGGGGACAGCTGGGTTTTCAGTGGCGGTGCATGTTACTGTCTCCGTCGAGTTCAGCTGGAGACACAGGTGCTGAGATGCTTCTCACTGTTAGACTCTTGAGCTTTCAGCTGGGCACCCATCCAGCCATCCGTCACTCCTTGGATCTTGTCCATGGGAAACCGAATATGATCTGAGAGTTGCCACCGCAGCAGAGATATCAAACAGACACCTGGCATTTAATACAAACTGAGGTAAATTCAGTCTGAAAATAGAACTGGGTTGTGCCTTGACTGCCGGGCACGTGAGCCTGTGGCAGCGCTTCTGGCTGCTCCCTGAAGGCCGGGGTCATGGCCGTGTAGATCAGCTCCAAACAAAAGGCAGAACCAGATGTTTGGGTGTAACTGTAGAAAAATAGATGTGGGGCAGCACAGAGGCTCAGGTAAATTGAAAGCCAAGGCAGGGGCTTTTCTTTTTTCCACTATGATTTGATCACATGAGTAACAACTGAGTGAGCTCTTCTGTTCTTTGTGGTACAACTGACAGATAACGTAGGAGGAGGCGAGACTGGCTTTGTTTTCAACTGTGAAATCTATGAAGGGATATGTTCTTTGTGAATTAATTTGGAGAAAATGGAGTTTAACTATTTGACAAAAGATTAATTTCCACCCACTTCCCAGCTGGCACTCTAGTGCAGCTTAACCATGGACTGTCGGATTCCCATCAGCCTTCAGTGTTTCAATGGAAATAGCAACTTTTGGCTGGCGGGGCAGTGAGTAACAGTTGTGAGCCCTGTGCTGCTGACGGGTAACAGGTAAGAGAGTACCAGGGAGAGGGAGGACTAGGTTCTGCCCTGCTTCAGACGGTGCTGCATTCTGTTCGGCAGACGATATGAATGGGAGCTAAATGTGAATACCTCTAAGCAGGGATTTAGGTTCATTTCCCAGGCCAGCAGAAGCCTTCAGGAATTTTCCCCTCAACCTTTTTGTGCAATGAGGGAAGTGATGCTATCCTTCACCCTAAGGGAAAGATTTCCCATTCAGATTATTCAGTGCATCAGCGGTGCAGCAATCCACGTTAATAGGACACACAGGAGTCGGTGTAGTACCCAGTGACGTTCTGCAGGCAGGTGCAGAGACGTCTTCAAGACAGAAGCTGCAGCAGATCATAATCACAAACTCATTAGTCTGCTAACAAGAGCTGGGGGAATAAACCTAAAATGAAATTCTAGTTTGCTGTAATAGCATGCAGCAGACAGACACCTGCTGGCTTCCTGAGGTTTGGACATGGTACCGGAAAGGTGTGTGTTGCCTACCACTGATAATAAGCCGGTTCAGAGACCATTAGGATGTGTAAACTTCAGATTCCTTCCGAACCTTTCAAATATTTGCAAACCTTTAGTTAGCCCTACCAAAGAGACAACTGTTATGGAGGCATTTACATCAACGTGATGCACCTGGCCCACAGCAGGTCCTATCCCTCAATGCACAGTACAGTGATACAAACTGAGAGGTGATGGTATCATCTGTTGCCAGTAAATGGAGTAGCAGGAGAGCAATGGCTTTGCCATTCATGTCACCACTATCAACAGAGCAAAAGATACTTCTAAATAGCACAGGAATGTTTAGCAATTGTGATCTCATGTGAAAAGTTCAAACTGTATTTCAAGGACAGAAGGTCTTCTAAGAAGGAGATCAAATCCCCAAGGAGCAGTTGTAAAATGCCACTGTTACTGCCTCAAAATGCTTTTGGCTTATTTTGCTGAAACAGCATGCTGCAGCTTATATCTATATGACAAGAAAAGGACACAAATGTACACAGTTGGGACCCTGAGCAGTCTTGCAGATCATAAATACAGCAAGGCAACAGTAAAATGAGATCTTCATTCCAAGTAAAAGAAAACGCAGAAAAAGACAGCATCAACCAAACTGTGTGTCCACTTTGGGTGCAGTTAGGAGGAATCTGAGAATAAACTGTGCAAGACAGATTTACAGTTGCAAATGTTTGCTACTCTGTCAAGATGGAGGGGCACCAGAGAAGTCCCACTTACTGCCTACAGATACTTAAACAAATAAGATGGTGCAGCCCCCTGGAAAGACTGACTTGGGAGTTGCGTGGCAAAAGATTCTAATGAGGTGTTTTTGAGAAGGGGAAAGAGTTGGAAGGACAAAGCAAGGAAAAGAACTTGTGTACCTCAGACAAGACTGACCTAAGCCCAGTGAATCTATGTCTGTTCATCTCTTCAGCAACCTAAAGCAGAAAATACTTTTTTAAGATTCCTTTTGTCAGTTTGGTGTGTTTTGTTTTTCATCTGCAATGTCACCCTGGAGGCATAAAGTGTAAACCTGAGTACCTGAAAAGCTGGGGCTCTGCAAGTGTCCTCTGGGATTCGCTTCCTTAATGGAATGACAGCTGGTCTGTGCTCAGGAGGAGAGCTGTGGGCAGCAGTGAGAGAGACAGTTTTGAGCCTATCCAGATCAAAGTGACCGAGTAGGTGGTGGCGATGGTTCAGCTAGGAGAGCTCTGTCAGGAAAGCATCACCGTCACCCTCCTGAAGTTAATGCCATGGTAGTGCCAGTCCAGCAGCTGGGAAGACCACTGCTCTCTTAAACACAGCTGCAGGAGACAAAGTGAATATAGGGGAGTCTTTGGGATTGTCACAGGTGGATGTGGCAGCCTGGCACAATGTTTGATGTCAGGGTGCGTGTATACATTCAGTGATAGAGTCAAGGGCATGTGGACCTTGCCCGTGTCTCCTTTGGTGGACTTGACCTGTTGCCCAGCCTAAAACAAAAGGGGAATTTACTCACTTTTTGGTATCTGCATGCCCTGAAGCTGATGCTCTCAATGTTACCACAGCCAACAGTGGTGGAAGAACCAAGACAAAGGGGAATAGTGCTAAGAAAAAACAAAACTTCCTATCACCGGCACACAAAAGACCACTACCACCAGGAGATCCTGTCAGTGTTAGACTGTTTTTTGTGGATAAATCATGCACTTGGAAGCCAGCAGAATCTGTTGAGCAGATAAATTCTTGCTCATACAGCCTAGCAGTAGAGTCATATATTTCACTGAAACCACAAATACATACACTTACTGCAAGTGTAAGACGAATGAGACTTGGAGGACGGTGAAATATGCTGTCTCCTGTGGCTTGCTCAGCAGCACGCAGGAGGAACGTAGGCCTGCCAGCGTGCCGTAGAGCATAGAAAAGACTCTCAGTCCTGTTACAACCCCACGTAAGCCAACCTCCTGTCATCACAAGGCTGGCTTGCGCTCACCCACATCTAGCCTCCCACACAGCACGCACGAGGGTTTTCACAATGGCAGGGAAAGAAAGAACAATCTTTCCAAGCCTGGAGAAACTCCCTTCGGTGCCAAACCAGCTGAGTTCAGGTGGTGTGCAAAAACAAGGCTGGTGTTGCAGGGAATGGCTTGGCTGTGCTGGGAGTGCAACAGGACAGATCTCTAAGAGCGTATAACATGATGTAAGAGATGTGATGTTTATTTTTGCTGTCTGAGATGAATGTGGCAGGAAGCAGTATTACAAAAAAGCATTTTCCAGCCGCAGGTGCTGGCTCATGAGGCAGGGTAGAGCCTGAGGGCACAACTGGCCAGCTGCTGCGAGTGCCTACACTGGGGAGAGTAGGGCTGGGACATGGCACAGTACTGCTGCTTCTTGCTCACAGGGAGCCCTGGGCTTCTCATTTTCTTTTGGGCCAAATGAAATGTTCTGGTCAACTGAAATCCCCTTTTATTTAATTTGTAATTTCTTTTGCTGACTTTATTCCAGCAACCATACTACGGTGTTGAATGTCCTGTGAGTGTAGCCGGGTCTGGCTCTGATGCTGGTGCCTCCTGCAGTCCCTTGCACTGAGGAAGGGCAGAAGTGTTTCCACTTTTCAAGTGTTTTCATGGCAGCCAGGAAAGCTCTGCTTCCTGGGAGTGGTGTTCCCCATGGAGGAAGGCTAACTTCTCCAACACATCGCTCTCCTGACAGCATGGAAGCACCCAGCCAGGCCTGGCATCTCAGGCAGTGTTTAATGTCCAGCTTCCTCTTTGTGTCTAATGAAGGGGCCGGAGCCCTTTCTGGATCTCCTGGGGATGGGACACCTTGCTTTCACCCACTTGGAAATTAAAATGGCAACTGTAGGTGAGCCTTCTTTTTTCTATCTATGCAACATATCTGTATTCATGTAGCTTCTTTATTCATATCCTTGGCTCCCAGCACTAGGAGCAGTAACTTGTCCTTCAAAATGATAATAATCCCAAGCAAACCAAGCAAGCTCCCTCCAGAGACAACACTTGTCATTGCTTTGCCTTTGGCTTCGCGAAAGCTCTCTCGTATTTCTTCTCCTAAAGCATGTTAACGCTCCCGCGCCGATAGGTTGAGGGGTGAGGTCCCAGGGCAGGTTGGTCTGCGGTGTGGGCAAGGAGATGCCTGGAGCACAGCGCCCAGGGCAGCGCGAGACAGGAGCCGGCTGCTGCGAGAGGCTTTATAAATCCTCTGCGATGATGGTACCAGAACAGACCGGTGAGTTATTCTGGCTGCTCAGTACACTGCGAGATGCAGTCAGAGCTTAGGTGATGGGCAGAGACTGGCGTCCAAGAGAGGGATAATTGCTTTACTCCACACTCCTCTGGCACATGCCAAACTCAGGCCCCCAGAAAAGCCTCCGCGAACAGAGCTCACCTTTATCTGAAGCGCCCAGCAGTTGATAGCAAGCAGTAGATTTCTGCCTCTGCTTGCCAAAATGCCACTGGTCCTGGCTCAAGGCGCGTAGAAATTACTGCCATTTTGGGTGCCGCCGGGATTAGTCCTTGCGAAACGCCAGCTCAGCGCCGTCGGGCGATGCCTGGCCACCCGCCTACCCGGCAGGAGGCCGGGCCCGCCGGCCTGGCGGGCAGGGCAGCACCCCGAAAGCAAGCGGGGTGCCTGGGCCGTACGTGCCCCGCTGCTCCCCGGGGCACAGCCCCCCTCGTCCGCCCCGGACGCTCCGGGTCTGGCTGTCCGGCGCGGGAGAGGGCGCTGCGGGCCTGCGCTGCGCAGTCTGCCGGCTCCCGCCTGCCCGCCCGGCTGCCTTCGGAGTCTGGAGACAATGCGCCGGGCAAAGGAGACAATAACAGGCAGGAAACAGGCAGCGGGAGATTCACCTCCGAGCTGAGAGATTGCATTCCTTTGGAAGGGGAAAAACGGTGCTGGAAACGGGAGGCGAAACAGCCCGAAGAGGGGAGGGAACAGATCATGGCTGTCCACTTGGGGGGAAAAAAGGAGCCCGTGCATTACCAGATTGTCTTCATTGCAGAGGTCTCTTTGCCTTGAAGGGTGGTTTTGGTGAATTAACGTGCTTTTGAGTTCAGCTGCTGCTCACCAGAAAGGATGGTGGCGTTTGTTTCATACAATCAGATTTAGGTTTTTTTCCCCTTCCTGTTCTGTTTTGGTTGTGCCCGCAAAATATCCAGTCCTGAAGGTTGTCAGTAGGAAGGGATGTTAGAAATGGTCCAGATCTACGTTGGAAAAGGTGTATCATGTCACAGGCATTTGTTCTCTTCCCATTTCCATGGAAACATGCTAGCATGGACTAAAGTGGTGTCAGGCAGAGCAGCCTGGCCCTCCAGCCTGGCAGGACATAGTGGAGTCTCTCCAGGAGGAGCTGCTGGCAACAGCAAGCAGAAATGTGGCTTGGTCTCGTCAGGTTTGGGGAGATGAAGTAACCCGGTCCTTTAGAATAACAGCGTTTGCTGTATCGCATCAGAAACAACAGCCTGGACAAACATTTGACTCCCAACTTTCCCCTTCCCATCTTACCCTTCCACATCCCATTGCCCCGTCCAGTCCCGCTGAGAAAGCAGTGTACACCACAGGCTACAATTTTTAATTTCCTGGGGGGTGGAAGGGGTGGAGAGCACATCTTACAGCAGCTGACAGGCTTTTTTGTTCTGCATCAGTCCTTTTATTAACCCCCTGCTAGATCATTCACTCTCTCTGCTTAGCTGCCCCCGCTGCGTTAGTGATGAGAATGTTTGTAACAGCAGGTCTGCCTTGGGAGATTATGGGGATCCCGTGGACAGGGAGCAGTGGGTTGGTCGGTGTGTGCACACAGATTGCTAGCTGCAGCTTTGCCTCCATCTGCCCTCTCTGCTAGCCTAGATACCTTTTATTATCCCTGCAGCGACAGCAGTTGCGTGTCTGATCCCCCTCCAGCCACCCTGTATCTCCCCATTGGCGGATTTGATGTCCCACCTGTGAAGGCGGTGGCAGGCAGGCTGCCGGGAGTCCGGCGGGAGGCGGCGTGTTGCGAACGGATAGGAAGAAGGTTAAGGCAAGAGCATCATCCGCTATCCTGCACTCTCCACCATCCTTCCGCTTCGCCTGGCCCCTTTTATTTATCGTACATCTTAGGCAAAAGCAAGTGTTTCCACTCAACAATCTTGTCTGTTTCCCCTTCTGTATTTAGGGCCTCAGTTGCATAAAACATTTGTCCCAGACATGGGCCTGAAGAATTTACAGGAGCAATCTACATCTCTCTGGGCAGTTATTTCCTTTTCCTTTTGGATCAGACTGCTGTTGGTGGTTGATTATTCAAACAAATTAATTTGGGATGCACACACAAGTTCTAATTAGCTGCAATTATTCACTTATTTCCTCCCTGCTTCCCTCCCACATCGCTAGAAATTAAAAAATATCACCCTAACACAGAGTGCCCTGCAATAATTATCCCCAGGGCCAATCCTGAACCTCTCAATCTGCGATCAATACCTTCATCTGTCAGCCACGATTAATTAAACGGAATCCCACTTTCAGGGCTTTGATTCATATCACCCCAGAACAGCTTACTGGGTATTATAATCCAGACGTGATTCTAATACTGTCCTCAAGTGAAAGGGAGGGGCTGACTGATACATCAAAACCCAACTTCATTAAAAAGCCAAGTGATACGGGGACCCTCATTGTAAGGCAAGTGATAAGTAGGTGGGACCATATTCTCCTCTAGAGCCTGTCTGCTTCATATGGGGAAATAACGCTGCTGAAATCAAAGATGGGAGCAAGGGTATTATTCTGTGTGAGGAAGGGAAGCAGAGTTAGGCCCAGCACGATCATTTTGTTGTCTGCACCATCTGTGTGGGTGTGTTCTGTTCTAGAGAGGCTTCTTTTTTTGGCCAGTGGTTGCAATTTTGGAATTTGGTATGGTTCTGGACACTAATTCAATATCCAAAGGCTGTTCTGACCTTCCTGCTTCTGGTCTGTGGTGGTCCAAGCCAGAACACCAGAGATGCTATAACAAAGCTCTTAAAAACAATGAAATTATTTTACTTGAGATTCTTCTGATGCTTTTAATAACCCTCCATTCTACACATAGAGTGGTAAGAGCAAAGAGGGATTTTAGGCCAAGCCATGCATTGGCAAAGCAGGGACTGGATCCAAGATTCATGACTCCCTCTCCTCTTCACTCTTCCTCAAACAGGAAAGGAGGTCAGATCTGAAAGGGGTGATTTGAATCTGTTCCAGGTCTTAAACCTGAGAGCCCATACCCTTTTTGCTGATGCTGACCATGTGTCTCAGCCAGACAGCATCCTCTTCTAGGATTTCTGCCTTCATATTCTTTTTTAACTCTGATTCACAGTCAGGCTCTCTCTTTCCTGGATGCCTGTTCCTTGCACCTTCACCCTCGGGACTTCAAAAGCCTCAGATCCAACATCTAGGACTCTAAGGGCAGCTGCTCTTACCCGCAAAGGGCAGGCAGCTCAGCAAATCTTCAGGCGATAAGAGGCAATGATTTCCAACTTCAAGCCACCTGGAATAAAGTGGAGCTGATGATGTTGCAGAGTCATGACCCCAGGACTGAGAACAGCAAATTTAACCATGCTCGAGCTCTCCAGCAGTCCTCAGTGTCCAGTTTCATCACTGCAACTATATGGGGGTTTCCAGGACATCTTCCAAATGATGTGTTTTGTTTTCTGCCCTTGTAGGACAAATGACTTTAGAGCCATAATCAAAGGGGAAAAGGCAAGCTGTGTAGGTCAGCTCAGGATTTGTGCTGTGTGTGTTAGTGGAGAGCACAGTGTTTGTACAGCACAAGCAGGAGCTTGTTCCCAGTGCTGGAAATGTTACACTTGGCCTTCCCGGCAAAATTTTCACCTTGGCAGTACATAACGGAGGGAGGAAGCAGCAGGTATGTAAAACCTTCCACTCTGCCCCTGTCCCTATTCAGCAGGGGCTGGAGCCCAGAACCGCAGTAGTGTTGCTTGAGGGAGCTGCAGAGCTGACCACAGCCTGGAGAGGCATGCTTCACATAGCTGCTTGAATTTGAAAGTTCATTCCAGTTCAGTGAGGCAAGTGGTGCTTTCATGCTTGCTGTCTGCACAGAGTTCTACTATTTGAGCTGTACCAGCCTGCCAGTTTGCATCCAGAAATGATTAAAGCTGGAACATTTGCTAGGCAAATTTCGTAAGTTTGATAGGACATTCAATTAGGGAAGAGAAATGGTAGCTGGTCACCAATTCTGCCTCACTGACAGAGCTCACTGAGAATTTCACAGTGGCTTTGCAGGGAGGAAGAACCAAGATGTGAAACTTGCAAAATAGATAATTGGTTGGGATTTTGCTGCCTGGCTATTTCCAAAACCCCGTTCTCGCCTTTTGCTGAGGATCAGAATGATACCCAGGCTGTTACTTTATCTGCACTTTAAGCTTCAGCTTGTAAATAGCAAAATCTCTGTGATCACAATGATTTTAGGTACACGCAAGCCAAAAAATGCCAATTTCTCTGCTACCCACCTCAGAAAATTAAGTGGTGGGGTTTGTAATAGAGCAATAAAACACAGTGCATTTGTGGGTGAAAACTGTTAGCCTTAGGTTCATTGCAAGACAGAGGAACAAAGGCCACTTTGCTTTCATCAGCCACTTGAGAAGTACAGACCCCCCACCAAACTCACGGGGTGAAATGCTCTGCTGGTGGGTCTTTATTGCCAGTAGAAAATGAAAATTATACACAAAATATAGACAAGAAAATTCCTATCTCTGCATTTGAGTGCTGTGCTGGGTATGACATCACTGTTAGCCAATCAGCAAGCTCCCTTTGTGTCTGGCTTTCAAATAAAAGCCACTTCATCAGAGTAATTTGCAATAATAATTTATTCACCTTCTAGGAACGACACCACCTGACTCACTTAACAGCCGGAGAGAGCGAGTGTGCAAAGGTCTTAAGCCCTAGACGCTGTAGCTATGCCCCGAACGAATGCATCTCCAATACTGACTTGATAAAAGTTGCATTCAAGTTGCAGATAATATAAGTGATCTCTTGTGTTAATTAGTTACCCTATGGTCGAGCTCCCCTAAAGGTGCTCAGTGCTGCAGGCACCCAGAGCAGAAGATGGTCCCCGGGACAGCAGGAAAACGGGCTCTGGTAGCAAGGGTGGCACTGGGGCCACATAACAGGGCTCAGCAAACCTGGGCAGGGTGTGATGTGTTTCTCTTGCTCCTCAGGGGTGTATGGGGACAGGGTGCTGCTGGGAAGAATTTGGCCTTTCTGAATTTGGGGTTTGCCTGAATGAGGGGTAGGGAGCCCTGCACTGGAGGCACAGAGGGAGACTGAGGCACCAAAGTGTTGTGCGCAGTTCAGTTGCCTGGTGCTAAGCAGGGGAGGATCTGAACACACAGGAATGTCATGGGTCTGGCCTCTGGCAGTTGTGTCACACAGTTCAGCTCAGAGAAACCTTCTTTCCAGGCTGTGATATCTCAAAGCTCTTCTGTGACATCAAACATGGCATCCAGTCTTACATGCAATGAATAATAGCTCTGTGAACACATGTGCAAGGTTCAGGGACCCAGCACGGAGATGCTGAGGAGCGAGGACAGATCACACTAAAAAGAGAAGCAGAGGCTGTAGATCTCTCCCTGAATCACAAGAAAATGTTGCTTAGAGCAAAGTCCCACAGTAGTCTGGGGCTGAGTAAGCCTATTGTGCAGGAGATGTGGGGGCTGCTTGTCCCACATCTCTCTAGGAGGAGTTCACCATACCACTATGTTATGTGGGAGGCTCTTTCAAAGCCATCTTAGCCAGAGCTGTGCTGTATAACTGCTTGTGAAGAGCATATAAGATGTATGTTTTGCAGGTGTAAATTCCCCTAATCAGGCTCTGCGCAGAAAATGCTGGATTTAGAAGCAGAGCACAGAGGCATTGAACAGAGACAAAAACATAAAGACAACCAAAATAAGAGATCACTTCCACCCTGAATAATTTGTTTTATTTTACAGTCAGAGAAAGCAGCAGAGCTGGGAACAGCAAGCAGATGCCCTGAGTCAGACCAAGGAACTCCAGACAGACACACCAATATAACCATCAGCACACTGAAACAGGTAATGGAGATCTCAATTGAAAATGCAGCTAGGTTAAAAAAACCAACAGTTGTTAGGTGGCAGAGCAAAGTGGGTATTCTCATAGTGTGCGGGCAGCAGCCCTGCTCTCTGGCTGAGTTGTCAGAATTGCTGCCTCAGGGTCACCGGAGTGTCTGGACAGCCTTTGGAGATTTTGAAATTAAAAAACCCAAATCCAAATAATTCAACCAATGGAGTTAATTTGCTCTGTAAATCCTTCTGCAAGTGCGTTCAAGTAGGCTTACCGTCAGGGGTTTTTCCAGTAGTTTACCCTCGCCCCGTGTGCCGCATTGATCCTGGAAAGCAGGACAGCTAGCTCCACGTGATGAATAACCTACCTCTCAGCTGTTCCTTAATGAAGTGTTTAGCCAGCAGTCCATACTGTGCTGATGGGGTCTATTATGATTCAGCTTGGAGGAGCTGCTTGAGGAGGTACAACCTTGTTAGCTTCTTGGAAGGCTACCAAGGACCAGATCCTGTGCCTGTATGGCTGTTGGAGCTGTGGGGAGTACGAGGAGCCACAAGCAGTGTAAATGAGGGTTAGAGGTGAATATATACTCCTCTGGGGTTCCCAGGTAAATCTACTCTAGATATGCTCTACTTGGATGTATTGCCCTCTGTGTGATAGCAAGCCTGAGGGGCCCTAAATGTCTTCAGTAGGAGTGGGAGGCACATGGCCCCTTTCTGAATCCAGGCTTTCCAGATTTGCCATTCCAGTCCCTCACTGGGGGTGAGATGTTTCCTTGGGTGTTTCCAGGACCATCTGTAGCAACCAGGAGACCCTGGGTGCAGCAGACCAGCAATGAGGTGTGTATCCCTGTTGATGTGCTGTGAGGGACCCTCACACTGGCCCAGAACAGTGCTGCGAGAAGCAGTCACGCTGATTTGGTGACTACAGGGACTTATGAACACTGGAGATGCCCTTCCAACTGCAAAGCAGGCCCTAGCCCATACTCCCATACTTTAAAGCAGCACTGGGGGCTTCAGGAAGTGTTTTACTGTTTGGATTTCACCCATTTATTTGGTTGGCTTGCACTCATCCTGTCTAAAACAGTGATCCGGGCTGGAGAAGCAAAGCAGAGGTAACTGGGGAGAGATGAGGGCTGTGGTACTGCACCCAGCTCATGTCTGTACGACCCTTTTAAGTGTTGTTTATTGATTTACTTTGAAACTACATCCTTGGCCTCAAATGAGTGCAATCAAAGGTGACAGAACTCCAGAGCAGAAGAGTTTATAACAGATTTTCTAAGAATTGCTTGTCATATTTGAAGGGAAAATGGAAGGGTGACATAAACACACAAAGCCTGGGGATAATGGCTATTACTGTGCAGAGACCGTAGTGTCGGAGTCTGGAGTGATCTGATGAAGTCTTGTAGTGGAAATTTAGACAAAGCTGTGCTTTGCAGGCTCGATTCTCTTTGTAAATGAAGCTGCATAAAAAAACTTCTGAATTGCTGGGGAAGGTAGGCAGACAGTCTGGAGGGACCAGGACACCTTGTCCTGACTGTAATTCTGCATTTCATGGAGCCTGGCTTTCAGATAATCTCTGCTACTCACCCCCTGGAACCAGCTCTCTTAACTTTGCCTATGGGGTTTGTGCCAGAAAGAGATGTTAACGCTGTTCACCCCATCATGCCGCTGCAGAGTACCTGTCAGTCAGCAAGGGACATTTTCTGAGAAGTTTACCTTTACTGGCTTGCAAGGCTGGGAGGGAGACAAATCACTTTTTGGCATGGTTCGTTTATGAATCAGGGCCATATAATATCTGGCTTCCATCAGGGTTTGTGTACCTTAACCCTAAAAGGGGTTTGCTTTTGTTGTGCACATGCAGACAGAAACAGAATAATGTCTAGACCACTTAAGGGTTAAGTGTCTCACCTGCTCTTCTCCACTGACTTGGCCAGGCATTTCCAGATTGTAAAACATCTGACTCGTTATTATCCTCAGATTAGGCAGCAGCAAAGTTGCTTAAACCTGTTTTAAGTGCCAGAATAGGTCCTCTTAATACATCCCTTTTGTTCTTGAGACCACTGGTTGTCCCACTGGTCCGTTCCCAGCCCCCGCCCCTGCCTGGGGCTTGCTGGACTTGCTAAGAGCCTCTCTGCGGCTGGAAATGGATCCTCTTTTTTTTCAGAATCTCTTTGTTGTCTTGAGCTCTCAGGGTGACTGTCTAACGCCTGCAAAAACCCCACATCCCTCTGCAGATTGCATGAATCCCTTCCTGACAAATGAGAGGCTATTGCCAGTGACAAGTTAACCTGGACATTCTCTGCATGCTGCCTTATGCCAGCGCTCTCAGATAAATGGGCGATTTGAAGCAGCGTCTGGCCAGCTGACTGTGTAATCTAGGGTCAATTGTGACTTTCAGGATCCCACTGCTCCTGCCCCTGCACATCAGAAACATGAGCTCTGTCTCTTCAAGCGCCTGGGTAGCAACTGAGCAATGCTGGGTAGGCTCAGTTTCCCGGCACAACTCCCTGCCAGCTGCAGCTGTGTGGTTGTCTTTTCCAATCTACGCCTACCAACAAGGTGTTTTGCCCTCTCTTTGGGTTTGGTGGTGACCTTGTAGCTGTCTCTGGGGGGGCTTCACTGCCTTTTCTTGCAATATAGCTGCCAAAAGCTCAGATGAGAATACAGCCCCTAACCGCTGGGAGGTTTCTCTTCTCCACGGGGAAGCTCTGCCCTCCAGGTGAGGTCTCTGTAGCTGCAAGAGCCAGGTCTGGGCCCACACTCCCAGGTGGCTCCAGGGAAACTGAGGCAGAAATTCACCCTTGGAGACCCAGCAGCTTCCCAAGCCCTTTCTAGATGCCTTATCAGTAGCAGGTATGACACATTTGGCTCCAAGGAACAGATCAGCCGGTGGAAGTATGTTTATTCCCCTCTGCTCACGGAATAGGACAGGGTTGCCCCCGCAGTGATATATCTGAGGCTGTACCTGTCCTGCTTGACAACCTCCAAGTACTGCCAGCTACTTCACCTGCTCCATCCTTGGCCATTCGCCCAGCCCTCCTCTTTTGCTCCGCTGCATTCCCTCTCTGGGTGACCTTATTTACAAATTTTGCATATATAATCTCCTGCTGATGACTCACAGAGTGATCACTTTCCTCCTAGCCTGTCCTGCACTGTCCAAATTAATTTGCAGTCTGTCTTTCTGACAGCACTTCCTGGACACTCACCTACTGGCTTCAGCTCAACACAATCAAAGCGGAGTTTTAAATCTTGTGCTTGCTCTTCCCTGCCACCTTTCTTGATGTGTCTTTCTTATCATCTGCTCAACCCCTTGGTCCTCTTTGACTTGACATCTCTCTAAATACCCATATCTGGGCCTTGCTGAAGACTAGCCAGTTCTTCCTGAAGGATATCTCTAAGATCCAACTCCTCCTCCCTGTCTACCCAGCTGAAATCCCTTTGGGATGCCCAGGTTTACTGAGCAATCAGATTTCTGCTACACTTACCAGTTCTGCCTGGCATACCACACACCCTTATCATTGGGATTTTCACTGGAAACTTCTGACAGTGCAATCTTAAAGGTTCCTGCAGAGCATGTCTCACCACTCCTGTAATCATCTCCCTCACATGAGCTGTAAAGTGTATGTGTCTTCTGCAGATGGCCTGTTCTTCTGGCCTTGCTCCATCTAACCATCTCATAAAAATTTCCACTACAGAGATACTGAGTCCTGCCTGTCTGCCAGCCATGCCAGTTCCAACATGCCACTGCATGTTTCTCCCAGGTTACTCTCTCTGCAGTGGAGGAGCAACCTGTAAACACTAACAAAGCATTTTCTCCTTCTTCCAGATCCCTCCTAAAAATTACTGTGCTATACTGCCTACTGACAGCAATGTATTTGATGCCCGCAGCTGCTACCCAGCATCTGCCTTCATGCCTGTTAGTGCTCTTTCGCCTGCGTACGGTGTCTTTGTGGCCTCTAAGCGTGTCCTTGGGATGTACGTACACTTCTGAGCGTGGGACTGTCCCTCTGTGGCATTCTTGAAGTGTGCTCAGCAAGATGAGACCATTATACAGCCTATAATGAGGGAGGAAAGCCTAAATTATTAAGTCTGCTCATTTTGGTTTCTGGGAGCAGTGAACACGAGATTGGGTTTAGGGCTTGCAAATCTTCTATGTAAGCTTCCATTTCCCAGGCACATTGCTGTTGTGTTGCCTCTGTCACATGTAGCAACTCTGGCTCTCCTCCCACAGATTATCTGGCCATGTAAATGACCTAAGACAGATACACTGTCATTTTCTCATGCTGTGATTTTACTTACACCCCCCTGTGGTACATGACAATAAAATTACCCCTCTTGTTCCTTTCCCACAGACAATCTTGCAGGCTTGTCAGTCAGCATCACGTGCGCAGTCCTCCATCAATTGCTTTTGGGACCTAGGGGGTGATTTGGGAAGGATCTGTTGTGCTGTAATTCACCTCTGTTTGCCTTTAGGAGAAGGATTCTGGTTTCCATGCTGTTTCCTCTTGTGCCTGCGTGGCTCTTTGATCACAATTTGACTCCTCAGGCCTTCAGAATTAAAGCTACCTTGTAAGATTTGCCCATAGTCCTAGTAACATGTTGTTTCCTGACAAGCTCCAGACTTTACTTGCTCCCGACTCGTGATTAACTTAAAATTAACTTAAATTAGCTATTTCTGATGGACTTTGTGATTCTGCTGTTGCCCCAGACTTTCTGTTTCTTACCTGAACTTAAGTGCTATTTGGGTCTAAAATACTCCTCACCTTCTCTGTCGCTGTCATCTGACCTTCCACATTTTCACTTTAAAATAAGGAAGATTTCAATATTGAATCCACTTCTCTTTCTCTCATTTTTGTCCCCACTGACCCTCCTGCACAACGTACAACCCGACCTGCACCAGTAACTCGAGTGGAGAGCCTGCAAGAGCCTGCTGCGCTCACCAGCACTTGTTAACAAGGTTCTTGTCTTGAAAACACAAGCAACAGAGCTGTGACATGCCAGCAAGGTCTATGTCAAATAAAACCCTTACACTTTCTCATCTTCCTCCCCAAAAGACTTTTTACATACATTGAAGTGTACACTGTCGAGGCTGAGTTTGAGCTGGTCAAGCCAGGATCAGATTTGCTTCCAGGCAGGAAGCTTTTTAATCAAATATTTCTCTTCTTCCCGCTTACTATGCAGTGTGTGCTTCTGACACCAGGGGAACCAGGAGTAGGACGTCAGAGTTGGCTGCCAGCTGCAAGCCAATGGCCATGTTCTTCTTCCCAGAGCAGACCCTAATGGTGAGACGCTCCCTGCTTTTGAGCAATGCCAGTGGGGTGTGGAACTGCTCCAGGAATCCTCGTCTATAGGAAAACCATGCATCATGCAAGTGATGGGGTCAGCGAGTGGTTGTGGATAGCAGTTACTGAGCATTTCAATAAGCTTTGTAGATATGTTCAGCCTTGAGGAGGGTTTTTTAGAAAAAAGATAAGCAAGGAGGAAGACAGGGCAATTTCCAGCCCTTGGGCAGTGGATGACTTCTGTAGGGACAGACTTTTTTTGAGTGGGCTCAAATCCACTGTGCAGAGGCCATGTCTAGATCAGGTAACTTTTTAGAGGCCTGAAAGGGCTGAGCAGCTAAGCATACCCTCTGGAGAGAGGGAAGGGAGAGCAGCCAACGAAGGCTGAGGAAGACAGATTGTCCAAAGTATTGTTCGAAGAAGTTCAATGTACCCTGACCTGCAGAGGAGGGTAGGCTTTGTGAAGGACCGGTGTGCTAACATGCTTTTACTTTGAAGCTCTTTCTCTCAGAATATACCAGATTTGCTTTATGAATACTGTGTGACCACTACATACCGTACCAAGCAAGTAGAACCACCATGAGGTCTTGGGAATTGGGTCTAACAGAAGTAATGGCTTGTAGATTAAAATTAGAAGATGATGCACTTCTCAAGAGTGGAGGGCTTAGAGGAGAAGGTGTCTGTCTGTGCAAAAAGCTTCCTGACCACAGGACACAGCTCTCTCCTTGCACTGTCTGCCCCAAAGAATTGGTCATTCAGGTTTATTTTCCCACCTGGGTGTACACGGTCAGTGTGAATGCTGGAGCTTGGTGTTCTGCTCCCTTCCTGCATCTCCTGCTCTCTGGCAGAGAGGAAAAAGCACTGAGGGAGGAGTACACCAAGCTTGCCCTAAAAGCAGTAACTAAGTAAGATTGCTGTCAGCAGCTTTCAGACTGAGACCTCCAGCCAGTCGTGTTGGCATGTAAAAGGAGTGATTACCCATGCTTTGACTTTGGAACCAGAGCATCCAGATGAGGTCTTTATTCAGGAGCAAACTCACAGACCTTTGCAGGGAGCTGTTGAACTCTCTTCATCCATCCCAGGTCTGGCAGATGGATCAAAGCCCACTCTGCCATCCCCTGCATGCTGAAGAAATGAAGCGCAAGTTCATCTTGCTTTTAACTTGGTGTTCTGCCTCCACATTCACGCAGGAAATTGCTTCCATTTTTCTGTAGTATTTTTCGTATTTTATAATATCAGTAGTGACCTCCTGGTCCGACGTTTTAGGAAACTTAATGACCAGCTGTGAGAAGGGACCTTGGCTTCACCTTCTATCTTCCAGGCTTGCATAAGCTGCCAAACTCATTACTGGCACGTGCTGCAGCAGTAATGTTACCTGGGGGTTCACAAGATAAAGTTTTCCTAGATACTTCTTCTCCTGCCTGAATTCTGGGCAAATAGGGTTCACAAATCCCTATTTGTACAAGCAGAAAATGTCATTATTCTGTTCAATTATAATCCCAAACTTAAAAATTAATTGAGGCAGGTATTAAATTAAGCAGGTTTTGCTTGAGTAAATATTTTCCATTTTGGAGCCTTATCTATTCACTTAATAATCTAAAGCAATTTTATTAATTATTTTTTGGGGGGGTTGCAAAAAAATAATAAAGTCTGTTCCATTAGGAGCTGTCACTGGCTTAAGAGGATTTTATTCCCATTTTATGGTTTGGTTCAAAGAAAATTCATTCTTGCAATAGGTTTAATGATTCTTAGTTAACGTTGTCTTCCCAGCTGAGTTGGACTGTAATAAAAAAACCTTTGGCTTTTGTTAGACTTGCACATTCTTGGCTGCCAATAATGATTAATCTTTCCCCCTACAAGATCATTGTATTACTTGGGTTTGACTTAGGAGCTGCTGTTCCCTCTGGAGCTTGGTAAGGGCTTTCTCCCAGAGCAGCTCTTATGCAGCGCAGGTGTGATCTGCAATGCCTCCCTTTGTAGTCTGTCTTTGCTCCTTAATTGCTGATCTGCGGCACTCTGCTTTCTAAGCTCTTCTGCACAGGAATGCTATTTTGGGGGATGACGGAGAATTAATTGCAAGAGGAATTCCTGAGTACTTCCATGCATGGAAGGGCCCTCGGGGTCCCCAGCTGCCCAGCGGGGAGGATTGTCTAGACAGACTGCTTGGTGTGGCGATGAGGGGATGGAAGGGCAGGCTCCCACTCCTCCCTGACCTTGGGCACGCTGCAGAGGGCACTGATCTCCACCCAAATAAATAAACAGGCAGCAAACTATGCCACTGCCACCTCTCTGCTGTGCTTAGAAGTCCTTTCCTGCAGGACAGCATCCCCACAGCTCTCAGCAGGACAGACCATATCCCACACATTCTGGTCTGCAATCTCCTGCTCATCACGTCAAGGCATTTCTGTGTCAGTCCCTTCTCGATACACAGGGAGGGATGGGAATGCACCCCAAAGGTGTGGGAGGAGGCTGAGAGTATAGGACTGGTCTAGGTAGATGTCTGCGAAAGCGTTACAGCGGATGATTTTGGGGCACTGCCAAACATATGGGACTGGAGCTTCACGCTGAGAAAATTTGTGTATTAATTCATGGCCATCTTGGCAGCGTTTTAACAGCCCATAGTAATAAAAACCCTGGGAACAGGAAAGGAAGAGATGCTTAACTGTTTTAAGAGAGACCTTTGCCATTAACAGGACACACATGCTTTCTGATTGGCTTGTCACGATAGGCATAAGTGAATTTGTGGTAGATGAATTTGCTGTACTGTCTCTCTGCCTTTGCCTGTGGGATCTTTTGGGCAAGATGATCACACCAGAGATGCTGCATAAAGGAATCTCTTCCCCCTGCCTGTGCTCTGAAAGGTGGCTGATTCTAGGGCAGAACCGGCAGCTGATTGTGTGAAGAGAAGTGATCTGCAGTACCAACAATTAAAACTGAAGTGGAAAATGCATGAGGCATTTGGGCTAGCATCTGGAGTTCCTTTTAGAAAGCCTTTGCAAACAAACATGAGCTGTCAGGGCTGTTGTTTTACATGCATCAGAGCCCTGCTGCGTACCAAAGAAAAGACTCACTTTGGACCATGGTTGTCAGCAGTAAGAGCTGCAGAACTGGTGCTAACACAGCCTCGCTCTGAGCACCGACAAAGAAAAACTATGTTCAGCATTGTTTCAGAAACCAAGGTTAAGTGTCGGGCTGGTCAAAGCAGGTTTTATGAGCAGCTTTACCGTAACAAGCCCATATAGGTGCAAGGCAGGAGCATAAATGCTTTTTGGTAAGGAGAATTGCTTCACTTTCCGCTTTCTAAAGGCTTATGATAAATGATAGCCTGAACACTCAAAATCAGAAGCCCCAATGACTTTATTGCCCATCTTGCAGTGAAATAATGGGTGCAGAGGTGAGAAGGCACTGCTAGGAGAGACACAGCTGGGCACTGGTGCACACTGAGTCACCAGAAGGAAGCCAAAAGATGCTAGCATGAATTTCAAACTGTGTCTGCCTACCTCCACAGTGAGTTTCTCAAGGCTCAGGGAGCACTGGGGTGTCCCTACGGGTTGATGCTCCTCTGAAGGGACTTGAATGTGAAGGTGCTTTGTCACTGGAACTGAGCCATGTATCAAGCAAAACAAGCAAAACTATTTGCAAAACTCTGGTCAAATTCAGCAGGTTGTTTCAGCTAGGGAAAAACACCCAGCACTGGTGTGGGATTAGACCTTCAGTCCTTTCTGACTTTAAAAAAATTTTTTTTTAATTGCTCAAGTTTTCATTTTGAAGAGCCATTTTGTTCAGAAATGTAGCTGGCTGACTTTTTTTTAATGGTACAAAAGCTTCTGAAACCAAAACCAAACAAATTTTCTTTTGGGTCGGCCAGTCTGTGCAGTTGAGTCTGAAAAATGTTTTTAGATGTGGGTTTTTTTGCTTCAGCAAAGGAACTTGACAATCTTTTGTTATGGGTTGGCCTGAGAATGTTTTTTTTCCCCCTGTTTTTTTTCTTTTAGTTCAGTCTTTGAGAGGTCCTACAGATTCCTCTGACATTCCTGCCACCTGAGATGTTCAGCCCTGTTGGGAGACCCCTCCATCCTCTTCCTGGTCAGGAAAGGGACACAACTGGGCCCTGGAAGACCAACTGGATGGAGAGTGAAGGCAGGACTCGCTCTGAGAGTGGACTCCTGGTGATACGGTTGAGAGTAAATGTGAATGAACATCACTTCCCCTCTGCTGATGGAGCAATGAGGTTTCCTTGCCTCTCTCTGCCTGCTCTTCAACACCAAATGGGTGAGTTTGCCTGCTTTCGTTTTTTTAAAAATCATTGTACCTGTATTCCTTTCCAACTACTGGGTCAGGGTTCCCATATCATGGGTAGGGAGTATGTTTTCACTGTCCTTGCTGTTCCAGCTGGCTGCCCATCCCCATAGGCCCCTCTGACGCTATTTCTGGGCTCAGAGCACTTATCACCTTCCTTGAGTGAAGGCCGTATTTTCTCACGTCCTGCTCAGCCATTCAAGTAACGTACTGAACCCTTTCTACTGTGAATGGGTCTGTGAGTGAGAAGGGGACTGATAAAGGGTGTGGTTTACTTTTAACCCTTCTATTTGTTCCACCAAAGCCTTTCATGCCCTGGATTCAGCCCCCAGACTGGCTTGGGCAGTCACGCTGTATCAGGAGCCCACGGTTGTCCTGGGGGGCTGCAATAGCTGGGGTCACGGGTGTTTCAGCCGAGCTCACTATGCTGTGCTGACGCATTGTGGTGGGCAGGAAGCAGGGCAGATTAGAGGCACACTGAGGCTTTTATTTTATGCCAGGACTTCAAAATGTTCTCTCTGGTATTTCTGAGGCCTCATTTTTAACCGCTCTTAACACATGTATATAATATAGCAGGAGGTCAGCCGCTGTGAGCCACACACTGTGTCTTCATGGGATGAGAGTCACAGGACACTTCACATGCATCACAGAGCCAAGGGGCTCCAGGGGAGGTTCAGAACTGGCTCCTTCAGGTCTGCTTCCTCTAGCAGCTGGGAGTCAGCTCACCCAGCAGCCCCTGGCCAGCCTCACCACCCAGGCACTGCTCTGGAGCCTGAGGTTGGCTGTTTCTGGAGCAGCTGACGTGGCTACGCTGCTTTGTGCCCTAGGGACATGCCATCTCCCTTGGAGTGCACTCAGGAAGGCAATGCTGAGGTAGCCAGAGGTCCTGGCAGGCTAGGGGAGTGGATGGTGCTGGGATTTTGCTGCCTCTTCTTTTCCCTCATACGTTTGCACCCTTTCCAGAGATGCGTCAGCTCCACTCCCACAGGAGCACTGGGAAGAACATGCTCCAGCTGCTGTTCCTCCATGGTTTCTCCCCAGCAATGTAAACAGTTTACAGGAGACTTTGTAAACAGCAGATTTGTTTAGGATATTGTCTGCATTCCTGCCTCAATGTTTCCTTATTCAGCAGCGCACGGGGAATGCTGACCTGCCGACTGTAGGTCTGCAGCTTGCATTGTTGGAGGGGAAGATGGTGACGACCGAGAGGAAGGTGTTGTGTACACTCCTGCATTCCCTGTGAGCCTGGTGGATTTGGGGGATCACACCACGGTCACACACACACACCGTGGCTGCATGGAAATGTTTCTGGATCCAGCAGAGAGGAAAGTGGCATGGGATGCAGCTGCCGCTGAGCCCTTTGCAGGATGTGGCTGTGTGAGAGAACAGAGTATATGTGAACAGAGAGCTTGCTTATGCAGTGCCCAGGGTACTGGGAGATAGATGAAAAATCTTCAAAGGTAGGAGCTTCATTTCAGAATAGCACTGCCTATCTGAAAAGTCTCAGAAAGTCATTGACTCTCTGGGGAAGCTGATTGTCCACCCAGGGAAAGGAGGCTGTTAAATCAACTCGGCCTCCTTCCCGTGGGAGTAACATCTGAAGATATCTATTCTCCCTTCAGAGCGCGTCTCACAGGGATTCAGCCTGTGCTTATCAGTAGGTCAGCTTTCCTCTGCCACCCCTTGACCTTTGTAAAGGAGCAGAGAAGGGAGAGGGCGATTTCTACCTGAGCTTCTGCATCTGCCATAGAAGCTTTGTCAAACTTGAGCTGTGCTTAACTCCCAGACAACCATTAAACCTCAGGCACACACACTAAAGACATGAACAGTTGCAGGAGTGGATGAGGGGAGCTTGAAATAGAGGTTGACGTGACAAAAAGAGGATCTAGGGATGGGGGAGCAGCAAACAGAAATGTTAAGGAGTCAGGAGCAGCTGGGTGAGTGGGGGACATTCCTCAAGCCCCCAGATGTCTAGTGGAGCTGTGAGTGAGTTCAGCCTTCCTTCTGCTAGTGAAACATTCCTTCTGCAATGTAGCTGTGAGGCAGATACTCAAACAGGAGACCATAGGAGAGTGTGACTTTCAGGAAGCACCTAGGGATGGTCAACAGACCCTATAGAGAAGGGAACACAGCCCAAATGTTGCAGTACACTTATTGTCTGTTGTTTTTTTGATTTTCTGTTGTCGTGCTCAAGGCTGAGCAGCTTAAATCTGTGACACGCACTTGAGCTGCTACCTCTGTACTCAAACATTCCCTGCTGACAGGAGGGATAACTGTTGCAGGCCGGCCTGGCTGCCCTATGCTAGGCTGTCAGGAACTGACAGCGGATCATTCTGCTGTTTGTTTGCCCCTGTTCCCTGCCAACCACAAGTTTGAGTCTTGAATTTAAACATCCTGAATAGAAAGTACGAGATCTCCAAAGGACACCTCTGGTTCGTTGCCAGGGAAGTCTTGCATCCAGAAGACACAAACAGCTCAACAAAGCCAAACACAGGGAGAAGCAATCTGACCCCATTTTCCACAGCATTGGCTTCCCAAGTATGTGGCTGCTGGTTGCAATTCAGAGATGGTCTCCACCTCCTCTGTTAGCATGACCGTGTGAGGGGCTAGTGACCCACTCTGGCCATGTGCTCGTGTTCACCATTATTAGGAAGAAAAGGCCAGCAAATTCTTCCTGCTTCCCTCAGATGCAGCCTGGCCCAGGAACAATCAGGAGGGATGAATTTTGGAAGTCTCTGGATGTTTTAAATACCATGTAAAAACCCTATTTTCCTTTGGGGGATGTGGATAGTTGAGAGTTGTCCAGCAGAATCCTGTTGATTTTCTGGTGAGCTTTAACTGTAAATATTTGAACAAAAAATTATCTCATCTTAACCTTAGCCAAATTTAATCATTCTGTACAGAATGAAATCTGGCTTAAGTCACAATGAAAATGTGAGTGGTAGTTTCAGGTGATTCCCTAGTGGGTGTTGGTCCACATCAGCAGAGAAACCAGCATGTTGCCCATCATGGATGGCAGGCTGTTCAGCAGGAAGGGCTGAAAGAGCAGCTGGGATTGCTGGGCAGGATGGAGGTGCATTGGCTGGGTTTAATATGGTCCACAACAGGAAAGCAGGAGGGCTTCAGGTTGTGATGGATGACTGAGATGGAAGGTAGAACGCACAGGGCTGTCAGGAGAGTTACTAGTTCTCAAATCTTTCTGTTTCATTGCAGGGTCTGGAGTTTGCCTGTAGCTTGGGACCAGTTTTGCTATAAACCCCAAAGCTCAAGCAGATTTTCAGCTCTGCTTTAGGTAAAATCCCCCTCTGCTCAGTTCACTGACGTGCATTGTTCCCTCTTGGGAGGACAGTGGATGTTATAGGAAGGGCTCAGTTCACTGCTTTCTTCTCTTGGACTCTCACATTTGTCACAGTGAAGAGGAGGCTCTCTGGGAACCTCTGCCTTCTCTCTAACTCCTGTCTGCCTAATTCATTCCCGGAGAACTCTGCTGCAGCTTGGGATAGGGGTGCTGAACTCCCAGAGGGTAAAGCTGAGTCTGAGGGAAGAGAGAAGAGTAGAAATTACTGAGGAGAGGCTGAGCAGATGTGTAGATGGAGGGAGACCACAGCGATACTAAAAGCAGAAGAGGGAAGAACAAAATGGCCTTGGGGGCTGTGAGGAGAGAGAGTGCTCCCACAGCCTTAGAAGACCACCCTGGACTCGTACACAGCAGAGATTCAGATACTCCCAAGCAGACACATATGTGCAATGCGATCCTCATAAAAACATTTTCCTTAAGTAAGAAATCTGAGGGGGCTGGGGTTCCTCAGAGCCGGCAACATTAGCGGTGCAGGAGGTGAGCAGGGGAAGGGACAGGTCAGGAGCAAGGGGCAGAGCTGCTTGCTGGGGTGGCAGGTCAGGACCAGGGCACTGGCAGAAAGTCTCTGCAGTTCTACTCTGAAAAGATATTTCAAGCATTGGTGTTTCCAAATGAGGAGGAGCTGACAGCTGTCCCGTGCAGCCCTCATGTGCCTTGAAATCCCACCTTCGTTTACGATAAACAGGTGCTTCGCTCAGTTAGATCCCTTGAGTGGAAACATCTGGAAGTTCCCAGCATTCACCCCAAATTCACCCTGCTCAAGACACCCAAGCAGGCAGGTCTGTTTCTTTTGTACCCAGTCCCTCTTCCAAAGGGAGTGAGTGCAGGATGTTGCTGGGCTGCACTCCTGTGTTTTGACTCCTGCTGTGTCTTGTGTTCTTGCCTTTCCCTCTGGCAGAGAAAAGCCCCGCTCTGCAGGATTTGGCCCCCGAAGCAGCAGAGTACCCTTAGCAGCGAGGCTGAGGCCATATCATAAAGCCCTGCACACACGTCTTCAGGCTCCTGGGCATGTCCTCTACCGCCCTGGACGCTGCATGGGCTCAGCTGATCTTTTGGTCATCTTTTTTTGGGAGGGAGGGGAGCTGAGTGTGCTGTGGCCACTTGGTAGCTCTGTGACGCTGCCTGAGCTCGGCAGTATCGCAAACCCACTACTGATTGCTCCTTCTGCTGTGGGAGCAAGAGAGGCCACGCCAGAGCACGCCATACAAACTGGCATGAAAGGAAGGATGTACAACAACCCTGCTAGTGTTTATTATCCTTTTTTACATATGAATATAGAGAGGAGGCAGGTGAAAGAGGATGGCAAGGCCTCTGGGGATCCAGGTGCCTTCCACCACAAGTGAGGCCCTGCTGCCTGGGTACCCAAGGGCTTGCAAGATGCCAAGTGTTGTCTAATTAATAGGGAAGGTGATTGTTAATAAACTGGGCGTGATTATACTTCGCAGGGGTGGGAAGGGCTGATGAATGTAGAGCCACTTGAAGGCCTCTGAGTACCTCAAGTGCTGTTACGTGCACGGAGTGTTTCCAAGTGGGTTTGGTTCTCACTACCACCCTGCCCCGCATGAGGGTCTGGGAGCTTGTTGTGTGTGTGCAGGCAGGCTGGCGTCGGGGCTCCGGCAAGCTGTAACCACTCCCATTTAGGTTTGACCTTTTGCTGGATATTAAAGCCTTGCTGTGGCTCACCGAGATGAACGCTGCAGCAAACAATTCCTCAAGATAAAATATCTCTCCAGTGGGTAATTCCAGCCTCATTTGAGGGTTGTTGTATTTTTTTTTTTCTTTCCCGCTGAATCATTTATTCCTGGTGTCAGGAAGGTGCAGAATGACTTTGCCCACTGGCTTTCAGAGCTTCATTGATTCTTCAACTCCCACTCCTGCAAATCTGCTGGAACAGCAGCCCTTTGCCTCTCCAATTTTCCCAGGAGGGGGGTGGGGAAGGGGAGGGGCTCAGAACTGGGGGAGCTCTTCAGTGAACCCATTCACAGTCTGGGGGAGATACCGTCATATTTTAAGCTCCATAGTCCAGAGGCAGTGTCTTTTGATTTGTAGGTTTTTCGCTTTAAATGCCTTCTCAGCACTCAGCTGTCTGCATGGGGAAGGGGGAAATAGGACACATTAAAACCGCTGGTGAAAGCAAGTTTTGTGCTGGAAGGATGGGGAGTAGGGCACAGTCCCAAGCCTTGGGTCACTCTGAACACCATTTGGACACTAACACAGGTCACCAAAGGCAGGGCAGGTCCCTGCCTGACTGAGCAGTCTTCAGAAAGAAAAGGAGCAGCATGCATTACAGCAGCTCCCCCACAACAGGGAAATAATGACAGATCAATGGTAGAAAGGGGAACAGTGAGCAGGATCATCTGCTACAGTTGGTGTGTATGTGTGTATATATGTGTGCAGCACCTATGGGAATTCCTGAGATTGTACAGAGCGACAGAGACCTGTGGGCCTTCCTGCTTTCTGGTTCACTGTTGCAGCTTAACTCCTTTGCTCACTATGGGTATGAATCTGGTCCCTTCAGCAAAGGAAAGCAATCTATTCCCAAAATATGTGTAGTGAACAAATTCAATCACTGCGTGTCTGCCAGACAGGAGTGACTGAACCCAGGCCTCTGCCTGTCATCATCAATCTATTTGCAATCCTGTATCTGAGTTCACACTTCATGTTCTCTGGTGCAGCTCCCTTCCCTGGGCTTCTGCGAGACATGGAAATGCTCTTCTTCCCATGTGGGGGGAGATGGAAGGAGAAGAGGCAATGGAGTGAGACCTGGAGAAAACAGGGTGCCAGAGCCCTGTAAGAACTCAGGAACCCAACCCAAGAGGTACCACTGCATCACTCTGTGATCCCTTCTGCTTACGGGAGCAGGCCTGAGCCACCACTGCTTTGTGCTTTGGTGTGGCACTGAGGGAGGTGAGGGAGCCAAGTGGGTGTGAAATGCAGAGCACTGCTTGACCCCTTTCCAGCAGAGGAGCAAATAGAGCAGGACAGCTGCCACATGGACCCCAGCCTTTCAGCAAGACTGAATGGATGCCTTGTGTCCAGCAAAGCTTGTCGCCAGAAGCTTGCTACCAAGCTCCATAGCTTTGATTTAAGGAGTTTCAAGCAGTCTGACCATGCCCATTAGCGCTTACACAATTCCCCTGCCAAGTAGTTGTAAATGTTTCCATTCCTTCTGCACTTGGCCCAGTTTTCTCCTGTTTATTATACCTGAATGTGCCCAGGATGTGACCCTGCTCCCCCTCCCCAGCACTCACTCCAATTCCATTTAATTTCTACTTCTTCCTATGAACCACTGTAACATAAGCACTGTTCAAAGAACAGAAAAATAAAAGGAGGTGGATGTTCACAGAGATGCTGTGCCCTCCTTGGGATCAGGCATGATGCTCTGGCATCAGTGTTGGATGGGCTCAGACAGATGTAAGAACAGTAAGAAATGGAAAGGGGTGCTGCTGGGTGGCTCCAGCAGAGCTGAGTGTTGGAAAGCGATGGAGGATGCTCAGTGCTGGCAGGTATTTAAGTCACTCTTTATTGCAGTGCTGCAAAGGAACAAAAAAGATCAATATTTATTAGTTGCAGAAAGCATAATTTTGCATGAAAAGCATCGATCAGCATGTCAGCCGAGACAATGTCATTACATCTTCTTTACGATTTGGTCAACATCCCTATATGAATAAGGACATTGTTCCCCTAGATAGATAGAGCCGGGGGGGGGGTGAAGGAAGAGTTTAGCACAGTGCTGTGATTAAAGGGGAGCAAAGCAGGGGCTGCAGTAGTGTTTAGTGTCACAGGATATGTTTAGGGGCTCTGGCTTTGGCTCTGGTTCTCTACCTCATCATTCTGTGTGGTCGGTTTATCACTGAGGTCTAAGTACCACCAAGAGAAATTCACTGTTTCAGAGTTGGGTCCTACTTTTTTAGTCTTTTTTCCCAGTGAAATAAGCTGCTTGCCAGCTGGGGTTAAAGGGTGAAAGCTCCCCCCCCATAATGTAGTACTGCGCAGTTATTCACTTTATGGGATGTTTAAGGGGTCCTTTAAGGCAACCCAGCATATGCAGTGAGGATGCCTGTCAGTCCCAGCTGTCCTCCAGTCATTCTTGTGCACATCAACTGACTCCAGCCCAATCTGACCAGTGGGTAGAGATGTCCAGTGTCAGACCACAGGCCTCAGGACCACATGCAGCCACCAAAGCTGTTTGTTCAACCTGAACAGCGAGTTTAGTGGCTGGCCCGCCAGTCTGTGTGGGCCAGCTGGTGGGGGCACACATGGCGTAGGGAGCCTGGGACGTGCCAGACAGGCTGGCTCTCAGCCGGCTGGCTGGCGAGCCAAGGTGGGCAGGGGATGTAGGAAGGGGCTGTGGGCATTGCCATGCAGAGAGTGGGAGGCAGCTGGGAATGGCAGTGGCATGGAGGAGGCAGAGGAGCTTGGTGGCAACCTTCAGTGGGATGGAGAGGTGTTTGAGAGGATCTAGTGGAAGTAGGAAGATGAGGAAGGTTGAAGTTTTTCAGTTTTACAGCTGGACACAAAGCCAAAGGGAAGAGGCTTCCGGAGCTCCGCTGTGTGTAGACAGCTGCTGCTAAAACCTCTCCTTGCTGTGGGTCCAGCAGGCAGAGCCAGCTCCGGTACAGTCAGTGCTAAAGAGGGCTTACAGCCCTCCCTGCCCCTGTATGCCCTGCAGCCCATGCCCAAGCACACGGCAACAGCAAGATCCCCTTATGCCTCTGCAAAAGCAGTTCAAATCCTGCCATTTCCAGCGCTTTCCTGGTCCCAGCAGAGATACAGGAGCACGAAGATGGGCATGGAAACAGCAGGCCCTGTGGTTTTGCAGAACGCCTGAGTCAGGACTCCTGGGTCAGGATTCCCAGCAGTGCTGTTGACTCCCTTAGGGCAAGCCACAAGTCAACCGCACGCACTGCAATTGCAGAGCTCAGCTTCCACTTAGACACCAAAATAATCAGCTCAACAAAACCTGCTTGCTCCAGTCGCTGGGGCCATAGTGACTTTTCAGAAAAGTCCTGCTGTAGAAGTCATGATCGGAGCAAGCAGTTCCTCCAGTCTCCAGCCCCATGCTGGATATAAACCCGGGAAGTGTGCCTCTGACTTGGTAAAAAAGATCCTGACCAGTTCACAGGCTGGTTGTGAGTCTTAATCTAGGTGTTTGTAGATAAAAGGTGTTGTCAAATGAAGATGAGTGGCTCTGTCTGGCTATCTGAATGATGAACGAGGTGTTGTTCCATACAAGCAGAATGGACCTCCATGTGGATCCTGAAATACAGTTTTTAAGAAGACAGCTGTTTCTGCTTCCACAGCCTGCCTAACCTGACAGACAGCCCTTTTGTCAGTGAGAGAGGCCATTGAAGAGGTGGTACAGTCGGAAGGCTTGCTTTAGAGGACAGAGGTACCTGCGACCCACCTGCATTATAGCTGCTGCTGCAGAGATTTGTGGATCTGGTATCCTTGGCATGGGAGGCAGGTGGCTGAGGGATCTCTTGAGCATAGGAGCTCAGGACTGCAGCATGCTGTGCCCATCGGGATCCGGCATCAATGTGTTAATCCCCAGAGAGTGTGGGGTGACTGTAGCTAGCGTGGGTGAGACAATGAGCATGAGTAGGGTCTGAGCATTGTGTTGCATCAAGGACCATTTGGGAAGAAACAAGTTTTCAGCCCCACTTTTGCTCTGCCAGTTGCTGTGCACAGAGCAGGCAGCTTTGCCGCGTGGAGTCTCAGTGAGAGAACCATTAATTTTGTATTAGGACATAAAAACTGTTTGAGCTGAACAGACCGATAGTCCTTCCAGCCCAGTATCCTGTCTCCACCAGAAGCCAATGCCGGATGCCTTGAAGGCATAAAAATCCCATAATGCCCATAATTGTGCAATACTACCCTATGGGGGGAGATTTCACCCTGACCCCAGCTGGCAGGCAGCTTTTACCCTGAAGCAGGAGAATCAATAGCTGTTATGATTTTCATTTGAGCTAGTGTCACCGTGGATGCTGTTCTTATTCACATAAATGTCTGATCCTGTTGTGAAACTCTCTAATGCTGTTTGTTATACTGCTCTTTTGATATCCTGGTGAGGAGCTGATGTTCTCAGATACGGTGTTCAGGGTAGGTCCTGGATGACCTGCCACAGGTTGCTCTTAGGAGAGCAGAAAAGGAGCTTAGCCCCTTCCTCACCACCTCAGCCAGTCCCTATCCCTTCCTGTGCTCTTTATTTAATATTAACTCTCTCCATGGCCCTGCTGTAGAGTGATCATGGTGGTGAGGAGCAGCACTGACTGTTTCCATGTCTGTATTGGTTTTTGGCTCAGGTGTTGCTCTTTAAGCAGCTGTGTACCAAAGGTAAAGTTTTTTGCGTGTGGAATATTTGCAGGATATTCCTTAGAGAGGGATTGTGGGTCTAGCAGGAGACTGGTTGATCTATGGCCAGGTGTAACCTCCTCACAATTACTTCAGGTGATGGAAGCACTTTCTTGTCTGGCAGTGCCCTGTCAAACCTTTTGCCTTGGACATCCCAGCCAAACCTCTTGCTGTTAATGCCAGGTGAAGCCTGCTGGGAAGCTGAGCAGGCAGTGTATGACAGGGACCTAAGCAGTTGGAGACCAGGACAGTGGCTCACTGCGATGTTCGGGAGGAGAGCTTGACATGGCTTCAACTTTAATAAGAACTTTTCACTAGATTTTCACTAAGTAAGTAAAAAACCTAGATTTTCACCCAGGGAAGAAGATCCACTCCCAACTAGCCATCTTTAGGGTGAGATACCCAGCTCAGAGACTGCCTCTTCCACTTGTCTGGCTTCCCCCAACCCCCACCAGCCCAGAGCATGAGAGAAGTTAAAAAGAAGACTACCCATGAAGGAGCGGCCAAGGTGTGTTTGCCTGCTAGCAAAACAGGAGGGGGGAATGAAGGCAGGAGAGCAGGTCTTGTCATGTAGAACGAGGAGGAGGTGACACAGCCTGTGATAATTGGACCATTAAATCTAGCAAAGGCACCACGGCTTACACAATGGGGCTTAGGGAAACAAACGTTCTGTAGGAACAATAACTCTCCAATAGCAAGTGATAATAAGTATCTGCAATCATTTTTCTGCTGATCCAGTGCTTAATCCCTATTGTTCAGACCCCAGGTCAAATTGTCCTCAGACCACGGTGCAGAGGTCAGATAGGTTTGCAGAGATGTGCAAGCATGACTGAGAGGAAATTTTGGCTCGAAGATCTGGTTGTAAATGTCTCTCAAATGTCCGCTTTTGTTTCCTGTGCCTCCTCTCTGCCAGCCCTTCTGCCTCCAGGAATCTCTGCATCAGAGGGAACCATCCCAGGCCTCATTGTCAAGCCCCCTTTATTCTGCCCCACACCAACCCTTGAGTCTCACTCACCAGCTACAAAGAATGCCAGAACTACCTGAGATGGTCACAAAATTGGCTTAAAATCCTTATAGTTTACAAATCTGGCTTTAAATCTTTTTATTTGTCTAAGGTCTGGGAAGGAGGGGCTTAATCCTTGAGCCAGTGAAAAGTTCTCAGACATTTCAGCTGTAAGAGCTAGGAGTGCCATTTTTGCAGTAACAAAAGTGGAATTTTGCATACAGACACAAGGCCGCAGGAGCAGAGGATTGAAGAAAACCCTGTTTCTGAAAGCTTCACAGTAAAGTCTGGGCTCTGGGCGGTTTGGGGCTTCCAGGGCTGATAACCGTCTGGACAATATCTTCATAGATTCTTAATTCACCAACTCTAATCCCATGGAGCGTATCAGACCCTGCTGGATTGTTGTTTGTACTGTAAAGTACAGGTGCAAAGTTTGATCAAGGCTGCTTAGATCTGACCTTGGGTTTGTGGCGCTGGCTGGCCCTGGCCAGGGGGAAAGCCCAGGTCCCGTGTTTGGTGACCAGGTCCTGTTTGGCACCGGCGTGTTCAGGGTGTAAATGTGCTCGTTGCTGGGGTGCTGGCAGAAGTCCGGGAGCTCGAGGCAGTCTTAATCTGGGATTAAAGGCAAAGACAAAGAGAATTTTACCTCTCTACTTGCTTGGGTTTTTCAGCTCTTTTTCAGCTGGGTAGAGGAGATGGAAGGGCAGAAAACTCCTTTCTCATTCCTATGTCTGGCCAGGCAGGGGATTGCATAATGGTGCAGATGTTCCAGCCGTGCTACTCAAGGCCAGATGACTTTGCTGGGTGTTGCTTCTGTCTTGGCTTACTCTGGGCTTTGGGCTACCAAGCTGTGGTAGAAAAATGACTTACAAGTGTTAGCCACATATTTTCTTGGCCTGACAGTTGCATGACACCCAGGACTGACCAGAGCTGGTAAGAGGTGTCACTTTTTCCTGAGTGCAGATACACTTTAGAGCTAGTGATTCAGCATTTAGATGATATTTCTTCCACATCAGCATCCTTCCTGAATAGCTCAGTGCTCCTGAGTTAGAGTGAGTGATGCTAGTGTGTGAGAACACCTACTATATTTTTACTATCACTTGAATGATGGTATGTGCCTCCTTTCCCCAGTAGATATAGTCCCAGCTCACTGTTCCTGTATTGCTTCTGAATCAACTTCACCACTTTGCTTGCACAATCGCATAGGTCCTGATAACAGGACAGGAGTGTGACCCTCCACTGGGCAGGAAGGGATAGAATTGGGACAGAAAGAGATGCCAGATTGTGTGACCCGGCTGTTGTGAGACACCAGGCTCAGGGCTGAGGATGATGTATGGCTAGAGTCTCCTTGATGCGAGGTGAGCTGATCATGAAAAGTTCATGACTCCCTATAACTCATTGCCTCCCCGGGGCTGTCTGAGCTCGATTATGACTTTCCAGAGATGTCTAGAAAGGGGAGATGCCTGCGATATATTTGTTTTTCTCTTCTTTCCCTTTGATGCCTCTTCCCTAATCGTGGGAGACTTCTGCAGCTTGGGGTTGACCTTCTCTGCTTGCACTGGACCAGTGCTCCCTTGGCGAGTAGGTATTAATGGCAGGGGAGGGCAGGACCTGTGATAACTCAGTCTGGCAGCCCCAGCCCCGTCAGCACCGATGTGATGGAATAGTCTTTGGAGACCCAAAGAGCTTCAGTCAGCTCTTCTTTCTGAAAAGGGTTGTTGTAAAAAGAGTAAAGGAAAGCAACCATACATAGCCCTGAAAACCTGGATGAGGGGACAGAAATTGAGACATAAGGTAAGGCAGTTTTAAGAAAAAGGTTAAGGTGATGCTGTCCCTGTGATCAGTGCTAGTGTTAGTAAATCTGGACTTGATCCTGCTCTTCCTACCGATGAAACTCCTGCTGGTGTCTGTGTCTGAAGGTGTTAGAGTAGTGCCTTGGTAAAATGTGTGTGTTGGGAGCAGGGAGGCCCCAAACGTTGCTATCGCATGCACTCAGCCCTGCTCAGGAACCCCTTAGGAGGAAAGGGATATCAGGGCAGTGCAGATGGCAGTGTCCTTTGGGCTCACTGCCTTGTGACACCTGCCTGGCTTCAGACCTTGTCCCTGCAGCTGCAGGCAAGCGCTGTCCTCTCTCAGACTGCAGCGCCTCAGACCATGGGACTCGTGGTTCTTCCTTTGGGAGGGTGTGATTGGGCAGAGGCTTGCCAGCAGCAGTGTGGTTTCATTTTAACAAAGGAATTAAAGAAGGGAAATGGATTTTCCCTCTGCCAAAGATTTATACACATCTGTCTCACCCAGACCATCCCACCACTTCTCTGAGCCCCAGGCAGACTTTTGAGAGCTGGTTGCGGCTCAGTTTCCTGCAGCTTAAGACACTGCCCTTTAGCAGTTAGTTAGGCTTTGGGTTCCCCGAGTTCAGACCTTGGACTTTGTGGCTGAAGCACAGCATGGAGCATGTTCTGTGGTGGCACAGTGTGAATGCAGAAACCTCATTCTTTGTTGTTTCAGCAATGGTGGTGGTGATGTCGAGGTACCATCCTATTCCCTGCGTATGGTTTTCATCACCCTCCTATTAAGCTAAGCCAGCTTGTTAACACAGCACACATCCCAGGACCCAGATTTGTAAAGCACACCAGCTGCTCTTGCTGCAACATGCAGTGGCAAGGAGCAGTGGTGTATTGCAACATGATTATTTCCTCAAGTCATATCAGCCTGAAATGATGCCAGGACACTTTAGGTGTAGGAAGCACCTTTAGTTTGTGAGCAGGGTTGCTGCTTATCTTTGTTTCTTATATTTCTATATCCCCTACACAGTGATGAGACAACACGGTGTCCAGGAAAGTTACCCCAGCACCTGGCCCCTGCAGCTCTGAGTTAGGACACCTTGTCACCATTGTGCATCTGGAGGTCAGTGATCTGTGACTGCTTCATATACATGCACAGTCTGAGGTGCGTTAGAGGGATCTCAGCTACCTGTGTCACTGACTTTATATTGCCTGCACCCCCAGCCCTGGTTCCCCAGGCTGGAAGGGCTTTGGTGCGGGGCTGGGAGGGTGGAAGCCAGGACTGGCAGCTGGATGGGCAGGGGAACCACTTCAGTCATTGCACTGGAGTTGGCCCCGGTCTAATATTTTCTGCCACTGATTCTTACCAGTCTTGTGGCATCCCCAAATGAGGCACAGGGGATTACAAAGCAGTCAGCTTTTGTTTAAAGCCTGACCTTGGCATCAGGCTGTTAGCATGGCAAGGAAGAGAGATGAGTTAGCTGGCAGTCTGCCTGTGTGTGGCAAGGGCTCTTTAAAGCCTCAAAGGATGAATTAGTTTGATGTCAGAGGCTTTGTTTGTGGCATTCCCTGGAATAATCATCCTCCCCCTGTGTGTGTGTGTGTGTGTAGATGCATCTCCTTCCTGTCTGCATCCCTGATGCTCCCCCATCCCATGTCCGAAGAGCTCAGTTAGACAGCATGGATAACTCCAGTGAGACAGATGGAGATGGATCCAGGCCTCTGTGGGGACAGCTGCGTCCCTGACAGTCCCCTCTGGTCGTGCACCTGTTAGGAACTATACTTAGCATGGGAAAACTTTCCAGAAAAGAGAAAGCAGGGGAGAAGTCGGGAGGCAGAAAGGCTGGGAATTTGTCCTCATTCTCCCCAGCAGGTCCTGAAGCTCCAAAAATGCCTCTCAGTAATAGAATCCAAAAATGACAATCAGGTGAAAAGCAGGCAGTGTACCAAGGCGTGCTGGCACTGTTCAGAGACAGCCTGAGTGAGTGACGGCTTCATAACTCCTGGGTGAAATGCCAGGAAGCCTGGTGTGTTTGTCCTGACAGGCCCCAGCGGTCCAGATCCCTCAGCAACTGCCATATGGGAACTCTGGTAGATACTGAGTGAGGCACGTGCTGTGGGGGTCACAGGTTGAGCCTTCACTGTTGCGAGATGTGAGGCAGTGCAGACTCCCATGTCCATCACATATCACCCAGGACTATTGCAGTACCACTAACGCTCCCCAGTTCAAGCAGCCCCCGTTCCTAAAGCACTCACCAAGCTGTCCTCCTATGCTTCAACCTGTCTGCATCACTTCCAGCCATCTATCCCCTGTGCATAGCTGCCTACCCGTAGAGCTTGCATGGAATGAACGGGGGAGGAAATCCCCCTCCTCTTGGTGCTCTGCAGGGTTCTCTGTGAGGAGATGGGAGGCTTTTCAGCTCTTTTTTTTATAAATGAAGAACCTGAAGTTAGGTGCCCATGCTGTGATGCTAACTGAATGTGCTTTGCCCCCTGCTGCCCCCTTTCTTGCAGAAGGGGCTCCCTGGGAGCCTTGCAAGGAGGCAGACTGAGCTGTGGTGTCTTGCATGAGCAGAGGCAGCAGGTCCAGGTAGGTTTTCTTTTATATTCTTTTCCTTTGATAAGTAATGAGCTGCATTTTCACCACGCAAGACTCCCATTGGCACAGGAGGTGCCCAATGGCCATCTCTGCTGTGTCACTCCCAATGTGCAGCAGTGGCTGCAACCTCTCTAAACCACCCCTCATCTTCCTCCCTGGGGAGGAGGTCCTGAGCTCCTTCTCTGGAGAGAGTCCCCTGCCCGGGGCTCCAGCTGATGAAGCGTGAAACTCTATCAGTGCGTCGTAACTGCAGGAAGCTTGGAATGAATGAGAATCCAGCAGCTCTCAAATGCCTCCAGAGCCGTCCCGCAGCAGGGCCCAGCTCCCAGTGCTGCTAACAGGTGGCATTGCCTCCCTGGAAGGACACTCTGCTTCGCTTTCAGCTGCTCTCCTGCTATGCCTATCCGCACGCCCTCTCTAATACCCGCATGCCGCTCATGCAGTTAGCTTTTCAGTATTTATGGCCACCTGGGCTGTTGCTTAGCGGGGGGATTTGCTGTACTTAGATGAAAAATGCAACAGGAACTTTAAACTGCTCTGTGGCTAAATTGAGTTCAGTTTTCCAGTCCCTGCATCCTCTGCCCTGTTGCCATGCCCTCTTAGTAAGAAGCAAGAAAACTATTACGTTGCATTTAGGACCCACCGAGCACCATGGATTTTACTAAACATTTTCCCTGAATGATGTTTTTAGTCAATGTTTCCCCAGCCTCGGGGGGAAGATCTGGGTGTGAAACCAAGAAAGTAAGAGGGAATACAGCCTATCATGAGGATATCTGCAACATCTCCAGCTGACAGGGTAAATCCATAATATTCCTACCTGCGTAATCTGGATTTTTGTGGCACTGGAACAATTTGCATTTACACACCTGTGCAGCAGATGTGAATAGGGGCATTTTACCATTTCCAGGCGCTCGAGCCCTGCTGGTACCGGTGCCCACTGTGCCGGCTCTGATGCCATGAGATTGGTTTCTGTGCCATCGGAAGTGGGGAAATGCTTGTCTCCTTTCAGTGGCCACTTGCAGATTTTTCCTCCTGAGACTGGGAAAATCCTCACATTTCCCAACTTTTCTATGTGGTGTTAGGAAATGATACATAGAGAGAATCATACCTATTTCTGCTTGTGAGCGGGAGAATCAGGAGGTCATTCCTAATCTCAGTCATGGAGATGGATTGAATGAAACTGGTAAGTGTGGGATAACTGGGTAACCTGTATGTTACTTGCAAGGTGCTTAACCTCTCTTCATAGATGCCATGGAGGCTTTCCTGGAACTAGCTAACATAAATTGCTTCTGTCAATGTGCTTTATTGGACTACATCAAAGTAGAATCAATAAAGAGTTAAAAAAAAACCCAAAACAGGTTTACTAAGCCAGACCAAGTCATAAACAGATTAGAGTGCTGAGGAGGTCAGGTTTCATCTGGCATTCATGAAAATAGGGGGGTTCTGGCGTTGTTGTCGGAGGGTGATTCATTGCACTGGAATATTTCAGGGGAGGAGAATCGTACAGGAGTTGTTAACACACTGCTGCAAAGAGAGGTCTCCTTGTGTGTCAGGTTTCTGCCTCCAAGTTTACTGTCACAGATTTGTACCGATATAATTTCTATCAGTGTAAGTTATCTGTTTCCAGTTAACCTAGATGAAAGCCTGAGTGTGGTTATTGCATTCTAAGTTTGCTGGAACTTGTTAATAATTTAAAATAATAAAGTCAGTCAAATTAATTCACTCCTAAAATTGAGCTTATTTGCATTGGCTTGTCTTTTTTTTTGTAACAGATCTCTCTGTGGGTATATTTGTGTAAGCTTTTTGTATGTGCTTGTGAGTGTTTGTGTGCATACATAATTTCCTTCACCATCTTACAACCAAAAGAGGCTGAGCTGGATTTAAACATTGTACAAGAAAAATAGTTTCTCCCTGCCTGTGAATATATTCGGTGAAGGTCCACCCCAAAGTAAAGCTGAATAGCTAAGGTATAAATCCATTGGAAAAAATGGGGTTTGTAATGGAAATGCTCCCTCATCTTAAATTATAGCTAGGCATATGTGAAGCTGAAATTCATGCTGCAGCATCCAGACGGTGCCTCAAGCTGGCCGCACATTCCCAGAAATAAAGAAAAATACCACAGCCTACCTGGAAAATGACCTTTCTCCTAACGCTGACTTGCAGCTTGGAAGCTTTTGTGCTGTAAGAGGCAGGGTAAGATACATGAAGTGACAGATTGCTGCTGACAGTGAAAGGCTCTTTCAGCTGCATTTCTCTACAGCCACAGTGATATATCCAGGGGCTTGTTAGAGGAACAACAGCACCAGCCAATAACCAGTTGGTCTAAGCCCTAGAGATAGACCGTATGTCCCACACTCTGTTTCCTAATCTGCCAATGTAGAGTAAATTCAGCTGCCGTATCACTTCTCTCCCTGCATGTTATATAGCAAAGAAACACACCCGTGTATTTATCTGTCTATGGCAATGCCCATCTCTATAAATAACAATGTTTGTATCTGTGCATGCGTGTGTGTGCATATTTATGTGTCTATGTATTTATTATGGGTGAGGCTGGTTGTAGAGCAGTCCAGAAAATGGAAATCTTTTTGTGCAAATCATGCTTTCTTGGAGGAAAGGAGAGCCAGGAGACCAGGGGTGATGAATTGGCCCTGAACCGCGATGAAAATTTTTTTTTAAAGGCAAAACAATTTCAGGGAAAGGGTCTCCAAAAAAGTCCAGTTTCAGGAGGTAGCTCAATTGAATTTCTGGTTCCTGGCTGCCTGCCTGGAGGGCCTCTTGTCACTTCTACTTTCTTCCAACAAGGCAGAAGGCGGAATTGACAGCAGCCTTCCCGCCAGGCTGTTAGAGAAGCAGGGAAGCCAGATGCTTTGCCTCCTTGCTCCCTCCCCCTTCTGCGGCCCAAGAGCCAGAGAGTTAAGTTGCTTAACTTTTCCATCTTTGCTCTCCAGTGTTCCTGATCTGACCCAGTGGGGATCCTGAGGAATGAAATAATGCCTGGTAGTCGGCAGAGTCAGCGCGTGTGCACAAAGGGGTTCCTCGCTATTGAGGGATAGGAGTGTGCATGTCACACGGTAAAGTATCATTATGCTTTTGTACAGCAAAGTAAAATTACACTTTTGTACAGAAAGTTTACGCAGAGAGGCACACTGGTGGAAGTGGGCTGATATACGAGCCTCTCCCCTGGAGCAAAACCAGGGCAAATAGTTGTATAATATGATTTCAGAGCTTCCATTCCAAACTCACTTCTAAACTCACTCTTGGCCTGTGCTATTTGTGTAACTGCCTATAGGGTACATTGTAGGTGATGATAGCTAAAATATTCTTATGACTTCTTCTGCAAGGACAGTATGCTCAGCCCCTCTGTTTTCTTCTTTGTATAGGATTATCGTCTTTAGATGGTAAGAAATGTAAGAAGGTTTCAGTTGCTGTTGAATTAACATTTCTATGTTATAGGCATCATTTAACTAGATAATTTGCCGACTTCAAAATTTTTGTGTAATCAAATTGGTTGGCTGTTTTAACATTCTTAAGTGATAGTTAAAATGATGTGGAGAATGGACCCCTTTCTTTAGATTCAGGGCAGTAGCAGGGAAACGTTCTCTAACACAGTTTCTTGAGACAGGACCTGCTCTGAGTCGGGGGTTATGCATTTCCAGCCCACATGACCCACAGAGCTCTTGCCCTCCCTTTTCAGTCTGCTGACAACTGCAAAATGGGGTGACAAATTGGCAGTGGATGGCCAGGAAATGACACCCTCTCCCTCCCCAAGCTCGTCTCATTGCGAAAAGCTCTGTACACCAGTTAAGATGGGAACCGTTCTCCCTCTCTACTAAGCTCATCTGTACTGAAACTGGCAGTCTGTGGGCGAATGTCTCTGCAACCTCTTGGCTCTGCCGGGGGTCACCCAGACATCTTGAAAAGCAGTGAAATCATAGGGTTTCATTAAAATTTATACTGTCCATTTCTCCTCCTCTGTGCTGCTTTGTCTTCTCTATACCCAGAAGTTGTATCACTATGTATCCAGTGTGTGCTTGTGCACTCCTTCCTTCTGCCACTGGTCTCTCGGTCCCTCTGCCACCTTCCCCAGGCAGGGAGAATCATGATGGAGCAGGCATTCCTCCTCGTTTGGCATGCATTGCTGCCTGTGCCAACTCAGGCAGGAATGAACATCAGCCTAGGGCAAACCAGGAACATTTGTAGCCTGCAGCAAAGCAAAAAGTGTTGCCCAGAACAGCCTTTGGAAATATTTTAATTACCCGTGGTTGAACTGGCAATCAACTAACTTGAGGTAAAGATCACAAGTGGAGGCAAAGTCTACGGGGAATTTTATGCTTGGAGTCAAATTTCAGCAACATTTTTGAAGTATTTCTAATTGGTATGGTTTAACAGCCACCACCAAACATCCCCAAATCAAAACAGTTCTGATGTACATGGAAAGCAAATCACAATCGTGCAGCTCTAGCACAGTATTGTGAGGTGGATGAACATGGGGCTTATAAAAGAACCAGCCTAACCACTGAGGTCTTTCTGAGCAGCTTTAGAGTCAGAAGACTTCTTTAATGAACTGTGAATCAAAAAATGAAATTTATTTTTTGTTTCTCCAGACTTGCCAGTGAAAGAAGACCTTGTATCTGCCTGACTGCTTTCAGATCAAGTCATCTTTGCCAGCCAAAGCAGACTCTTCTTACCTGCTTCCAAGAGGCATGAGCTTAAACAACTGGTCTCAGAGTGGGGTGTCTCTACAGTCTTAGCCATGAAGAGAGGTGATTATTCCTCCTTAAAAATTCAGTTTTCCGTAAGGAAATTATCACATACAGAGAGGCGTGCACCTTCCTCTGTTCTGTTGACGTGCACTGCTAGAAAGATTTATTTCAGTAATAAGGTCTTTGCAGTGAAACTTAACAAAAATGAGGGGGCAAGTTTATTAATTATATATTTTACAGTTAATGAAAGATAATATTTAACAGAAGTAATTGCAGGCATCTGCCTTGATGGCACAATTCATTTTCAGTAATAAATGGTTTGTATGTCCCTTTGTTGGACCGATCAGTTACAGAGACAAATCCTGCCTCGTGCTAAGCCCCTCTTATCTCTTTTCACTTGCAGGAGATGAAATGTTCTCCTGTTCAGTGTATATGGAAGAGACTGGAGCAAGCTCCTATCTTCGTAACAGTAAAACTACAGTGAAATCTGAATTCTTTGTTCATGTTTCATTGCCTGCTTTGAGGAAAATAGTGATCATGAGATCAGACATCAGCCTCAGGGTGAGTATAGATACCACCCACACCAGCTCTACCAACACACTGCAATCTGTATCTGGTTCTCTCCATTCTCGTCTATCCCTCACAGCCTTGCTGCAGGCTCTGGTAGGTATAAAAGCCTTTTCCATAGGACTCAGGTATTTCACCCCTCAAGCTGCTTCTAAGCAGCCTCTTCCATTTCCGCTGAAATACCATGTAGGCGTACTTGTCACTCATCTCAACTTGCATTCAAGCCATTTTCAAAACCTGGTTATGGATATACATTAGCTGTCCGTGTAGTAACTTGACAGGTTGTCAGAGCATATGCCCCTTTGGTATCTGATACAAAGGGTGGCTTGTATGCCCTGATATTTGTAGCGTGGGAAAGTTTATTTTGCAGTATCACTGGTAATTTTTCTATGCTCCTAACATCTTTCAAGCAGTTGGTAGATTCTACCTCATGTAGGTGTCCCTCCGTCATTACCTTCCTGCTACCTGAGGTACCCTACAGAGCCTGTGACACACAGCTGAGTGATTTTTATTCCCTCCACTTGAGGGAAGTATCTTACAACGTTTTAAACGGGTCCACTGTGATTGACTCATGCCACCTATTTCTGAAATGCAGCCAACAAGGTAAGAGAAGATTTAGAAAAGTTAACAGCATCCAGATCAATTTAGGACAGGGAGTAAAACCTAAAGTTGGATAAAATATTGTAAACAGACAAGCCCAGCGTGACCTCTAAACACAGAGCCATCCTGTGACAGTGTGACAGACATTCCTTCCTTCTTTCATTTTTTTTTCTTTAAAAACTGTTGGTGCAGTTGGTGGGTTCTCCCCATGGGGTTCACTGCAAATGAGCTGTGACAGGTGAAGTCATTAGCTCTAATAGCTACGCACACCTTAAGACAACAGTCCTTCATATCTAAGAGGTTGATGGGAACTTTTCAAGGAGGTGTTTATCTAACGGCATGCCACAGGGATCAGGGTTAGGTCCAGTCTTCTTTAGTGTCTTCATTAATGAGCTGAAAGAGGGGGTAAACAGCATGTTAATGACATCTAGGATGAAACGAAGAGAGAGCGATGCAAAGGGCCAGGGGAGGTCATTGGTGCCAGCCCACCAGAAATGAGTAGGGCAGGGTTGTATCTGCCATGGGCTTTCAGTCTGCCTTCACGTTGGCCTCATTTTGTAAGTAAAATGCAGAGACTTGGGGCTGAGTCTGGGCAACCAGAGCAGTGGGTTGGGTGTTTGTAAGGGCATCTGTTAAGCTATAGTGTTGGCTACTCTGCTTTAAAACGTAGGTTTTCTGCAGACCTGTCTTGTAAATATTTAAATGCTTGAGTAGCGGAACCAGCAAGTCTGGGTAGAGATTTGCAAGCACGGAGGGAAGCAGAGTGTGTGTGAGTTGCATGTCTCTTTCTCACGTGTCTGTACTCATATGTGCACGTCTTCCAATACCTTCCAGAGAGATTTTCATCCAAAGAGGTCTGACAGCCTTTCAGGCATCAATCACACAAACGCTGCAATAACCCTGCAAGGTCAGGAAGTGTTATCAGATGGGGGAGAAGTCTGCGTCTCTGCACTTCTCCTCAGAGGAACAATTTGCGCTTGAACAAGGAGACGTGAACAGAGGGCTAGTGACTCCTGCAAGTGTGCGTGTTTGCTGCAGTTAGAGCTTTCCTGATTCCTAGAGCCAGGGATGGGAGCCAGGTCTCCTGAACCCCTGTTCTCCGCCTTGACCACTAGAAACGCTTCCTCCCCACAGAAACCTCACCATGAAACCACCCACAGGAGAACGGCTTTGTTGTTTGGCAGGGAGAGCACGGGCTCTGCTCTACCCAATCCGCAGGCACATTTTTGGGGTTGCATGTTTACTAAAATCTTGGCTTTGCTGGTCTGGAGAGAATAAAAGTTGATTGTTCACCAGCCAGGGATCGGCGTCTCCCTGCCTGTACGTGTAAATATCTCTGTACAGCCATACCAGGCCATAGGGAATGTTTGTGGTAGAGCAGCCTGCTTGTATTAGAAGCCTTGTCTCTCTTCTGTGGTAAACACGTCTCGTTACCTGTTCTCACTGAAGCTTTTCTGGCTTTTCCTATCCTTTACTTGGCCACTTTGGCTTCAGGGCCTCATGATAGCTGGATTTATTTATTTAATAATAAAACTTAAAGAACTGGTTGTTTTCCAGATTGCTCCGTCCCAGGCAGTAGCTGTCTCTGAGGAGCCAGGTCATGATGGGGTTAGTGTGGAAGGAAGCAGGGCTGCTTGGTGAGCCTCAGCTCTGCCAACCCCACTGTTCTTTCTGCCTCTCAGCCTTCCCCCAGTAACCCCCCTCCTCCTGAACTGGCAGGAAAGTTTACGGTGCTGTGCAGGCTGTTCAGACCTTGCCAGTTCCATCTCTCTCAGGATGAGGCAGGGATCAGGTAAAAGGGAGTTCACAGCCCAAGTCTACAAACAGGACAATATAACAGTAGAGAGAAGATGACAGAAGACAAGGAGTGGGCCTTCCAACAGTTATTTCTCCTGTGCAGGTCCCTACGAGGTGTCACAGCATGTGCTTGCTGCCTCTGACCTGCTCCATGGGCCCACGTCTGAGTGTGGCCACTCAGGCCATGGAAGATCTCCCAGAACCCAGATTTGGCTGTGCAGATCTGGGCTTGTGGGGCAGAACAGAGCCTCCCCGCACAACACTGCTGGTGTGTGTGGTCCCAGTGGGAGTCTAGCACAAGAGTTTCATGTCATATTTGTGAGACTGGATTGCTTGTCCTGTTCTCCAAGCCAGCGTAGCACACAATACTGAGATTGTGCAAGGAGAACTGTAATGGGAGAGAACTGAGCGTCATTGGGAGAAGAGACAGGCAGTGAGCAGGCAGCAAGCAGGCAGCAGAGGGAAGTGGGAATGGTTATGGAAGTGAACTCTTGATTGGAGGTATCAGCAAGGAAGATAGGAAGGAGGAAAAGACCTTACTCTGGCCAAAGTAAAGGGAAAGACTGAGTGAAGCTGGAGAGCTCCAGTGGCCTTGTCCCATCTTCTGGGAGTACAGTGACATCCTCCCCATAGAGGTTAGCAGTGTTTTCTGTTTATTTGCATGGCTGGGAAGCTACTGCACTCTTGGATGATGGATTAGTAAGTGTTTTAAACAAAAGTCAGAGGTCTGTGCTCTGGATCCCACCTTAAGGCATCTGCTGCTTCTAATCGGAAGGCAATCAATTCCTGGCTGGTGTGGGAAAGGGTTCCCCACCCCCAGCTTCACACATGGTACCAACAGGTCTAATGGACCATTTTGCTGCTTTAGGAGACTTGATTTTATTCAGCTTCCTAAAAGATATCTGCATGACAGCACTGCTTTGAGCAGAAGTCAGTTGAACTGGTTTGTCCCTAATGCTTTCCATCTCGGATTTACAGCTGGATAATGAAACCTGCTTCCTGTTGCTCTCTGACCTAGGTTTTGCAGAATGTTCAGGTGCATCTTAAAGACTACATGTTTCAAGAGGCAGGAGTCTGTCACACCTGCGGCTCTGTACCTCGGGTGGTTCCTTCCCCTGAAGGTTTGGCCCTTCCTTCAGGAGGAAGTCTGTATCTTCATGGTGTTTTTGCCCATAGAACTGTTAACACTGGGAAGTGAGATTGTTTTACATGCCAGCAGCAGAATGAAGAAAGCAGAGGCAATCAGGACCCAAAATAATTATGTTTCTAATCTATAGTCATCATACAGGGTCTAACTGCACATAAGCAGTTCTAGTGGGCTGCTTTCAGGAACACAGAATGCAGGCAGTATCATCAGAAGATTCACTGATTATTTAAAAGGATACTAGCCAGCCACTGAAAAGTACAGAGGGGGATTCTCTGGACTGCAAGCATACCTATTTATTACATATGTGGAAAACAAGGGCATATCCAGTGCTGAACCCATCTCTGTGTGTGCAAGCATTAATGAGTGTAGTTTCCAGAGTCAGGCTGTGGAAATAACAACTCAGCCCCTTTCTGACTGATTCCTGGTATTTGGAAGGTATAATCTGGAAGAGCCTGTTCAAACCCCTCCCTGTGGAAGGGATTATTCCAAGGGAACTCTCTGATGTTTCCCTTTGTGGCTCTGTCTGCTCCTCCCTAGTTTCATGCCAGTCCTGAAATACATAACCCTGAACAAAGACTTTAGGACGGAGTTCCCCGCTGGCAGAACTATCCTCCACCACGCTGGTGCACAGTCGGAGGGTGCTGAGCAGAAATGTCAGAGCAAATTCAACTGATCTCAGTTCAGAAAAGGCTCCTGAAAACATTTGCAATCAACAAAAAATAACATTCTTCAACCCATATCCTTGCAGCTTAGTCCTCTCTCTCCTCGTGCTGCACTGTTAGGCAAAGCCAAGCTTTGGAGCAAGGGAGAAAGGGCCAAAGAAAGTCTTAGCCAGAACGAGTACAGTCAATTGCTGCATTTAGCCATTTGGTGGAAGGTCTTAGTAACAATCTGCTTGGAAGTAAAAGTGTTAAAGCCCAGAGTTAAAGAGTTAAAGCCAGATTTGTGTGTGTAGTAGAATTAGTTGGAATCCTGTCAAAAGCCCGTGACACTTCATCTCTTCAGCAAAACATCTGAGATGCTGCACATTAACTTACTCTGATGTTCCAGGTTATAAAGTGCCTTTCTAAACCCCTTGTTTTCCATTATGATCTCCAGATGAGGATGTAAAATCCCTCCTTCCAGGACACCAATCCTGAGGTGTCTCTGTGTGTAAAGGAGGGATATATCTCATCCTCTCAGTATCTCTCAATGAGAACTGGTGTTTCTCTTGCGGACACCACGCCACTGCCAAGAACTCTGCTTTAGCAAGGCTCTTATGAATGACTTTCAAACCCAGAAGGGGTTTTATTTAAAGCCAAACATTGATGTAAGTGCATTTTTACTAAAATTGAAATGCAAACCAATCAGCATTTCACTCCAGCACTTCAATTGTCCTGCAGATTGTTTTTCTAGGCACACCCTCTCCTTCTGGCTTATCTGCAAGACTGTGGGAATGCTGTCAAGACAGGAGCCATTCTCCTGTATCTAAAGGGCAACCAGCTTAGTGACTGAGCCAGATATACTTCTGTTGTGTGGGTATCTCATGCCAATGAGCTGAGGAGGAGAGCTGAGCTCTGTGGTGCGCTCCGTGCCTGGTCAGAAGAGCCCTGCTGTTAACTGTGCAAGTGAGATTCTGCCTGCTGTTTCAGGAACGTATAATCCTACAATCAGAGGATAACATTGGGTGAAAGGAGCCCCAGAGATTCTTCAGTCCGGGTCCCTACTCAAAGCACAGCCAGCTTCAAAGTGAGGTCCAGTTGGTCTGGACCTCATCCAGTCAACTTTTGTATATCTTCAAGGACAGGGATTTGTCTGCCTCTCTGGGCCCCTGTCCAGGATAACTGGGGTTGTCCTGGCACTGAGTGCTTAGTAACTAAGTGTGAAATCTTGTCCAAAATATTTGCCCTTTTCTGTACTAGGATAGGTTCTGCTCGCAAAGCAGGTTTATCACTAACCTAACACCTGCCAGACTTCCCTTGCACTCTTAAAGCTCCTCCAACTTCTTCCTTGGACTTTTCCAAGTGCACAAAGGACAATGCTCGCTCCCATCCCAGAGTGTACCCAGGGTGGCTGTTCTGTTACTCACACAGAGGGTTTGGGGCCAGCCTAGACTGTTGGATCCCCCAGTCCAGGTGGTGAAAGGAAGACAAAACTATGGGAATCAACCAGGGAATTCTGTTGTAGCTGTAGAGCCTGGAGCAGGACAGTGAAGGGAAGGAGACTTAGAAAGTAGTGACCCTGGGCGGGCAGTGGAGTTGTGTTGGTGGTGTGCTTGCCTGTGTTTTGCATTGGTGAATAGAAGTAGAATAATCTTCTGAAACATTTTTGGGGTGGGATCTCCTTGGCTGAGGATGGAGGCTGGCTCCTGTGGGTCACACCTGCAGGGCTGAAGGCCACTGCTTGCTGGAATGGGGAAGTTCTGGAGCAGTGGGGCAAAACCTCTGGACCTTTATTGCTTCAGCTCAACCAGTTTAGGAAGCAAATGGGACCTGTATAGTGAGAGGCCTGAATGTCCCTCCCATGGTCCTTGGGAGGGGGAAATGGAACAGAAGAGGAAGATGCTGAACCAGTGATGCAGCTGGTGGAGCTCCTGTGGTAGACCCTCAGCATGAGAGGTGCAAAACGAAGCTTTGCAGTCTGGAACTGTACAAGGTAAAAGGAGGAGGTTTGTCCCAGAGAGCTTCCTACCAAAGTGTGAGGCTGGTGGAGGTGAACAGAGGAGCAGTGAAGTGCTACTATGATCTTGGTGCTGCACTGTCAAACTTGCTGTAGGAGTCAAAGCAAAAGAAGAGTTTGAAGAAGACAAGTAAGGAGCTCTGTGGGTGTTTTTCCCTTCCAGAAGCATGAATAAAGAAAAGCACGACAGTGCTTCCTTGAAAATCTGGTGGGTGGACTGGTGCTATGAGCTGATAGAAGATGGGGGCTGATTCCTTCATAATGAATGAAAGATGACAGATGGAGAAAGGCAAGGAAAGGCCTTCAGCGCTAGTATAATTAACTTACTTCTGAGAACATTGGGATGGGCTTTTTTCCTAATATGAAAGAGAAAAGAGAGGATATTTGACTGAGAGTAATGGGATAATGGGAATTGTGGAGGTGAATTTGGTTGGTCCTCTGTTCCTGAGACACCTGAAGCAAAGACCCTGTACCACCTTCAAGAGCAGAGAGAGAGGATGGCCTCGTTCTTAGAGGGTTGGTCTTAGAAACGGTAGGCTGCATGGGGCTGCTCTACCTCCTCCTAGCCTCATCAGTGGCCCTGAGCCCTTGTTTCGGAAGAGGAGGTGAAGAGCCAATTCCCCTTAAGCCCAATAATGACTTCACACCCCTACTTTTTCCCCGCAAGCTGTTTCTCTTGGACACTAACGAGTCTGAGCCTACTTCACTGTGCTTCAGTAATTGTGCTTTTAATTATGCTCTGTGTCTTTGACCATCTGTTGTGCACTTTTCAGAATCTGTTTCAGCTCTGATATCCCCTTTGAGATGAAGGGACCGCAAGTGCACACAGTATCCAAGGTGTGGATGAGTCATAGATTTTTCTGTTCTGTTCTTTTTTTTCTTTCCAAATGATTCATACCACTTGATCTGTTTCTTGATGGTTACTGAGCATTAAGCTGACATTTTCATGGAACTGACAGCTTTATTGGGAAAATGAGGGCCTACTGAGAGGAGTGAAAATGGTGTCTCTTGGAGAGGGAAATCCTGATCCTTTCAAGACAGGATTGTTTGGACAGGGAATATCACAGGAGTCTGAAGGGAGAGGTTACAGCAGCTCCCAGCATGGAGGCCACCTGGGAAAGAGGCCAGTGTGAAGTTGATAGTGTCAGGAAGATGCTGTAGCTTGCTGATAGACATATAAGAGCAAGCATGGTAGACCTCCCCTTTGAGCAAGACTACAGGGGAGAGGAAAATCAAGCCAGGAGAGGGAGCTGGATAGGCTCCAGCTTGAATAGAGGAGATGAAGAGAAGCAAAATGAAAGGTTAATGAGCCAGGGAGCTTGTTAGGAAGACAGGTCAACTGCAAGTTTGGGCAGGGAATGTACAGCAACATCTGTGAGGGGGTTACATTCAGGGGTTGCAATAAAGTAGGCTGTGCAGAAGGAGCAGCAGCATCCCTGGCTGCCAAGTTAAGGTTGTGGATCAGATGGTCCTGCTAACCCAGGCCTGGGAGTCCAAGAGGGAAGATTTCGTCCGTAGAGCTTCTTGGAGGGTGAGAGCTGCAGAGAAAGCATAGCATTTGCTGGATGAAAGGAACAGGCTTATGTCCACGTTTTTGGTGTGTATGATAAACACAGCTGAAACAGAGGGCTGAAGTCTGCAGGAACAGTGGCTAGAGTTGGAGGAAGACCAGTAGGTGACAACCTGCAAGTGGCCTGTTCTACTTTTTAGGATAAGAGAATAAAACTGTGGTCTGGGGCAACAGTTTATGTGATTCTGGCACCTTTTGGCTGTGTACAGGGCATCTTTTCCCTTTGCAGGGAGAAGTTAAGTCCGGGTGGCTTCCTGTTTATCATGTCAGCCTTTGCTCTGGCTCCTTTCTCCTGCTGTGCAGGGGTGTTCTGGCCTGTCCCCACAGCTGCCTGTGCTGTCTCAGGCTCTGATACCCAGGAGTACCTTGTTCTCAGCAGGGTGACCTCTTGGTCTGTACTCTTGACCATCCAGAGCTCTGTTATTGATTGGGCCTACAAATCCAGCCCTGACATCCAACAGTGTGCCTTCAGCCCCATGCTGGTTTTGTCTCACTGCCGTGCAGGTTCTGTGCACCTACGCTACGCTGCAGTTGTGGCTCTGATTTGGATTTGTGTATGGTGACAGTGTGGCTTGTGGGCAGAGTGGGTATTCATACATGGTGCCAGACCTTCAGTACCCTTAGAAAAGTCTTATTCCATCCCAGGCCATGGAGATCATCCTTTGACCTCTGGCAGCTGGTCCTCGTCTTGTCTTCTGAGTATCTTTTAAAGATATCTTGGACTGCCTTGATGTGATTTCCTAATGCCCTTCTTGACCTTCCTCTTTCCCCTGGGCCTGACAACTCGGTGCTTAGATTTCACCCATCATCGCTGCTCCCTAAAGGATCAGTGAAAAGGACCACCTGATTTTTTGCTTGCTGTCTCTGTTGCAGCTCTCGGACACCTTTCATGTCCAGCTTCCTATTGTAGGAAAGAATGGTGGTATTTGGCCTCATGGTTATCAGCCCAGTAAAACTGTCTATTAGCCAGAAAGCAGGAATCACACATAACTAAAGTAACCAAATCTAATTCCTATTGACAGGAGAAAATTTCCATTGTCCTCTGCTAGTCCTGTCTGAAAGGGAGAGCAGCTCCTGGGATGGAAGAATAAAATGATGTACAGGTGCAAAGTTACCTGACTGAGATCACATGGGGTCCATGGTAAATCTAAGATCACCAGGAAGATTAACTGGCTTAACTGCATTGGTTAGTTAGTCAAACTAAGACATCGGAGGTTATTATTTGGGAGCCCTGGCTTCTTCTTGGAGTGATTTCAGACTAGATCCTCCTCCATATTCAGTGCCCTAGCTGAGCCTCTGGCCAGATGCCTGTGCCCTGCTCAATCCCAACTCCTTCCTGACCCCTCCAAACAAGACGTCTTGATGCTTGTCTCACAGCATGTTCTGTTTTAATGGGGCTGTCTTGTTTTCTAGGCAGAGATATGAGTTCCCAGGTCTGAGTCTCCAGGAGTGCTGTCAACTGTACACTGATGTGCAAGGCCTTTCTCTGTCATTCTGCTACTCTTGCTGTTTTCTTATGCGTGGAGTATGGTGAACATAAATAGCTCACCAAATTACTTAAGGGGCTCTCTCTTATTCCTGTATTCTGCAGGCAGGTTCCTTTCCAATATGATCCTGTACCTGCAGGGTTAGGTGCCAAGCATCAGTCATGTGAGAGGACTGTAAATGAGGTTCCTTCAAAAACTAGTTCTATTTTGCTTAAGGCCATAATGGGGAAACTGCTGTGTTTCCATTAAATCCCCTTTGTATCAATCTGTAGAGCTCGGCTGTGGGCGAGAGGTGCTGGGATCCCAATAGGCCACTAATTAATTACCAACCCCACATTCTTTATTGGCAATGCAGGGGCCTTCCGGCACCACCTCTTGATAGTTAATTAGGGTGAAAGCCAAGGAGAGGCTCCGTTTCAGTGGTGATCAGTTAACATTCCCTCTGGCTTTATTCCTTGCAGACACGTCTTGGCATTGTAAGGGGAAGCCAAGATTGAACATATGGCTTATTGTGGAGCTCTGACCTTCCCAGAGTGCAGCAAAGCCAAGCGGCTGGAATTTCCTTCAAGTGCCACTCAAAAGCCTACCTGATGCCATGGAAAGCCTCTGTGTCATTTCTGGGAAAATAAACCCACAGGCAAAGTACCAGCCATTGCTGTTCTCTAAGAAACTTTTGATGGTGCAGTAGATGACCACCTATGAAATCTTCTTTGCAGGGCTCAGTGCTCAAAGGTGGTAAACAGCAGCATGGATGCTCTCTGATGGGTGCCTGCTGGCCATGGGTGCCCCTTGCATGGCTCTGTGAATCCAGGGGACTGCAAGATAATGGATTGGGATTGGGATACCTGAGAGTGTGCTTCTACAAGCCACACGTGCAGCCTGCTTGGGATCTTACCTGTCATCAAACAAAAAAGCACATTTGGGATGAGGTGCAGTAGTTCAGAAACTGTCCAGCCATTCTGGGCATGAAATCTGTGGCTGGCTGGCCTGAGAGACACCTTGGATAAGCAAAATGTGACTGCTCACAGTGGCTTGCCAAGATCTGAGTGGGAAAAACCTTCCTTTGAAGAGGATTTCCCGTATTCTCCCAAGGAGTCCCCAGCTGCTGAGCTTTCTTTTCTTGCCATGGCCTTGTGTCTGGGATGTGCTTTTCTCAAGACCTTGAAACCCATTCACCTCCCCAACAACTCACGGAGTTTGGTGCAGCCTGTCTACAGTAATGCAGCTGTTTGTTTGCTCCTTCTCTGGAATCTGCTTTGCACAGAAAAGATTTCTACTTTATTTCCTTTTGCTCTGCAGTGACCTAATTAGTTAACTTTCTATTGTAGCCTCTTCCTACAGCACTTGCCAAAGAGCTCATCAAAGCCTCCCTGCCCCAGCGCTGGGGGAGGCGGATTATTAGTCTCTCTGTGTTCAAGGTTAGAGGAGATGTTTCTTCCTCTCGTGGACTAGCAACTCTTCCAGACAAATCTTTAGCCTCTCCATTCAAGATCAAAACCACAGGCAGCCGGGAGGGCATTAGAGTAATGCTCATTCAAAGGTGGTGCTTTGTTTCCTTTAAATGACTGTCAGCCCTGCCTCTGATGTGCTGAAGACAACTGACTTCACCCCGCTGCCTCACACCTTGGGCCAGAGCGGAGGAGAGCAGCCTGTCTGGGAAGTGGCTGTGGTCACTAGTGACATGTGGCCTTGTCCTGGGAACCCTGGGGCACCCACGTTCCTCCTGTCCTCCCCAGCAGGAGTCTGGTGGGACCTTTCTGCATCATCTCTGCCTGTGCCTGCCCCGAGAAGGGGCAGCTTGCAGTTCTTCCAGAGGGTGTGCTTGTGCCTAGTGTCATGCAAGTGTCAGCCTGGCTTTAGGGAGGATAAATGTCAAAAGGAAAAGGTTTTGGTAGCTGAGGTTGGTTTGTTACTTTGGAAGCTCCCTGGGATGTGACCACACCTCATGGAAAGTGTTGGCGTAGTGAGCTGAGATGTGTGGGAATGCCAGAGGCTGAACATGTACTTGTGGGGCTCAATAACTCTACTGATCTTGTTTCTTTTGCTTTTACTCTTGGCCTCTGCTGCTCTGAAGGTGTCTAACAGGTGATAACAGTGAGTGTTTCACAGAGTGGACTTTACAAAAGATTCCTCCAGGCTGCACTGGAATATCACATACTTAATTCTTGGCATAACTGGATCCATTCGGTCTTGGGATGATTGGAGGAGTGTCTCGTCTCCCTCTTATCTTGACAAAATAAGGCTCATAAATAGCCATATTCCCCTTGTGGCAGGGAGACTGATGCACATACTGGGTACCAAAGGCTAATGTAGACAAAATATATCACCGCTGGCTGTGATTTCCCAAATATGTGATGTCCTAGAGATGTGGTAGTGAGCTGAGCAGGAGGGATATCTGAGAGAGTAGGAGAGCCTGGTTAAATACCCATGTCCTGCACTCAGATTTCACGTGTGTGTGCCTGCACTGCGTGTGGAGAACAGCTGCTCAGGCCTGACTTTGCCAGCGTCCCGAGCTGCACGGAGCTCTGCAGCAACGGGAATACAGCACCTAGGAACGAGTGTCAGACTGGCCCCAGGCACAGCCTCCCTTCTCTGGAGGGGTTGTATGAGGGCAATGTGGTGCAGAGCTGCATATGAGACCAGGACCAACAGTGGGTCTAAACCCCCTTGGCCACCCAGTGACTCCACTCCAGGAGATCACTTTGAGTAAGGAAAGCAAGGGCAGGATTTGCAATGATGACTAAAGAGAGGGAACTAGAAATCAAGCAGGAGATGTTGGAAGGGTGTTGGAAGTTGCTGTCAAAGTCAAGGGAGCTGGATCTGACTGGTGCTGGAAAAAGGATCAGAGGAGATGACTAGGGCAGAAGACGGGTTAGGTGGTTAGAATCATCCCAGCCCTTCCTTAATTGAGCAGCTCTGCCCACTGCCACTTAGTCCCCCAGCAACATCATCCCAGGACCTACAGGGCTATCCCCCTGCCAAGGGGCTCATGTACTGTTGCAGTCCTTTGGCTGGAGAGCAGCACACTGCTCCCTCCATCACACCCTGCCCTCGTGGGGCTGTGTGTATCCGTCATTCTATGGCTGCTGGTACCCAGCACGTGCCTCTGCTCCTGAGCAGCAGCTGGTAAATCCATTTGCTCAGCAGGTGTGTTCTTGCATTCTCTAGAAGAATAGGCTTTTTGGAAGAGAGGGGGAAGAGAACAGAGGAAAAACTGGAGGGGAGGGCAGGAGGAAATAAGGGGAAGCAGAAGAGAAAGGGAAAAGGCAGCGAATGACTGGAAAAATTAGAGATGGAGTGTGGAAAGGACTGTGTCCCCAGTTGCTTTGAGCACTTAGCAGATCCTGTGGTGTGTCTGCTTTATTACTGACAGAGTTCTCCCTTCTGTCAGCTTGTTTCCTAATTGCTGGTCTTGTAAACTGCTTGATTTATGGCTCTGTTCATCAGTTCTGGCCCTCGGGTATAACATGCTTTTCCTTCCAGGCTGGGAAGTGAATAATGAATTAACAGCCCGCCTTAGGTTCAATAAGAAGCTGAGCATTCAGGGATCTTTATTGTGATGCACGTGCCAAATCTAACTGCTTAAATTTTTACTTCTCAATCATGGAGGGTATTCAACAACTTCTTCCCCAGGGCAGCAGCTGCGTTGTGGATGTGTGGTGCCTTTGAAGTGTCCCACAAGAGAAGCCACCAAGGAATCGTTTCACTGTTGGTTTGCACAGAGAACTCAATCTGTTTCCTCGCAGCTTGCTCTGAAGCTGACATTGTGTGCCATACATGTTTGTCTCGGACAAACTTCCTTTCAGTATAGCCGAGGGATGAAGATCAAGTCAGAGAACAAACGGCCCTGCTGAGCCGAAGCCATGACCCCTGGTGTGCAAGCAGCCATTGAGCCAACCCTGGCTCATGGTCACATCCATGTTCAGCCTTGAGAAGAGGTTTGTCCCAGACCCTGGAGTAGGGTCCCTAGAGTCAGTGCAACTTTAATCTTTCACTGAGCGAACCGAGTACCTCTGCTTCCACAGTCCTCGATGGCAGTCCAGTGCCTTCTATGCAGCTCTGATCCACATGGCTACATGGTCGCACCACGGTGCACCAGGTTTATGGAGCACCCAGGCCTTGGTATGATAAGGTTTGTCAGTCCCTGCCACCCTGGAGGGTTGTGAGGATGGGAGCTCCTTTGGGTTCAGAGCATGTGGCTGTTCTCCTTAACCAGTTCACAGACCTATGGCCAGGAAGTAATGTCATGTTCATACAGTAGCTCTGCAGCACCACAGACACACTGCAGCGGAGACTTTGTGAGAAAGAAAGTACCTGCAAAACAAAACCTTTGTGAAAGAAGAAAATTCTTGTAAAGAACAGAGAAACTACTGTAGAAGCGTGGGAGCTGTTCTGCAAGCATAATGCTCTGCAAGTACTAGCTCAGGGCTTGCAGGTCTCAAGCAGATAAAGTTTAAGCTGACAAGTCCCCTCAGGACTTAGCAGCTCTCTGCCATCCTGCCCTTGAACAGCCTCTTAGGATGCTGTTGCTATCTCTGAGCTGCTTCACGGCTGCAGCAGGTGAATCTGATCTGCCTGAAAGGGGGAGTTCAAGAAGATGGCTTTGTGCCCTCTGCATGCTGCTGTAGGAACAGGGCCTTCAACTCGGCATCACGTGACGCCGTGAGTGAAGGAGAGAGCTTGGAAAGTCAAGTGGAGCATTAATATAAGGCCTGCAGCCCCTCAAGTGCTGTAAAAACTCAGTTAGAGGGAAAGTTTTAATACACCTGTTTAGTCCTGATCCAGTCCTCACTTGTCTGCAGGAGCTCAGCCTGCTGGGAGCTCAGCTGGATGGAGTGTTTTCTCTTCTGAGAATCCTACGGCAGTGAGAATCGCTGATGTCTGGTTTTTCTCTTAGGGCACATACAGTAAAGCAAAGCAGAAATAAACTACAAGGTACAGCATTTCTTTCCTCGTAGCATTAGCAGTACAGCTTGATTAGATCGTCCCGGCATTCCTGTATGCTTTGTCTCTTGCTCTTCCTTCCCTTGATGGGTGTGCAGGTACCGCTGTCTGAGGAGCAGGGAACTGGTGTCTTTGAGCACCGTGTGCTGGAAGCATTTGCCCAGCCCAAGCCTGTCACTGCGGCACAGCTGTCCCAAGCAGTCTGAATGCCTCCAACTCTTGTATCGTATTCTTCAACCTCTCACAAGTCTCAAGAACCTGTCCAGTCCTTGGAATGGGCTGGGCCCCCATGTGTATGTATGTGATATCCAACAGGATCCCTGATGTGACCTTCGTTTTTGTTTAAAATCCATGAGTTTTCACCCAACTGCCTCCTTCCAAATAACCTAGCAAGCCTGCAACAAGACAGCAGATCTTGGAGTGCAAAGCATGAAGACGGGACTGCAGCATTCTTCATGGGACATGAGCAGCCATGTACCATGGCTGTAGTCATTTGGTTCTGCCATGCCATGTAGTCCAGGATCCAAGAGCACGAGGATGGAAGATCAAAAGAGCCTCTTGCTTGCATTTCACATGTCCTATCACCGAGAATATTAACTACTAATTACTAAACTAATCTGAATATATACTCAAAGTCAAAGTGTTATCACTTACTGATAAAAAAACTTGAACTGCTTTTGGTTCTGCGTGTAAGCATGCTCACACCCATGCGGAATCTCTGTCATATTTCCTAAATTGCATGGCAGGCAAGATGGTTCAGATACAATAAACGCAAGAGGTTCAAGGTCCTGGCCGTATCTTGCATCTGGCTGATCAGCCACCTGAGGCTGCGAGCCAGGAGCCAAGATCAAAGGAGCAATAGTTTGGGATCCATGTTCAAGGTGGGCAGAGGAGATGCCTGCACCCTTCCCTTACTCTCATGCAAAGGTTGGACTAGTTTCTAAGCTTGGGACCAAATCACCTCCTTTCTGGATGCTGCTGTGGGTGGCAGCACAACACAGGCAGCTTCTCTTTGGACATGTTCCTACTGCTCACACTGCACAAGGGACTTCAAATGGGATCAGAGCGAGATATTTCTCTTTAAACTCTATATTCACATGGCAAGATCCTCTCTGTCACCTCTGACCTGTTCCTGCCTGGCTGCCAGTATGGATCTAAGCACTACAGCATTCAATCACCTTCCAGACAATTGAACAGGAGCTGTTCCAAATACCATCACTTTCCCTCTCCCCTGCCCATGAGTAGGAATTATCTTGAGCAGGTTGTAACGTTGTTTGTAATAATGACTGTATCAGTGAACGCCGTTCCCGTTGCCTGGATGCAGGTAAAAAAAAAGGCTGCTAGTGGGAAGGGGATATTTTAAAGCTGAAGATGTGATCAGATGAGCATCTGTTCCATCTTTAGAATTTCTCTTTTTTTTTTTCAAGTTACTATATTTCAGCTAAAGGTTACTGCCCCTCTGCTGTCAGGTCTCTTCCTGCAGCTCGGGTAAGTAACTCTTTTCGTGCTTCTGTTCTGTACAGAAAGTAAAACAGGTTTGTGTGAAAGCCCCGCTGACACGCTCTTCTTGTTCTGAGTATGGTAATGTCAGGGATCTGACCTTTTGTAGGAGTCGGCTTTACTGTGCGTGTCCTGTGGTCACAACAGTCCGCCCTGTGACACTCCCAGCCTCAGTGGGCACTTCTGTCCATCCAGTCAACTGTAGCTGGCATGAAAGGATGGAGTTGGGGGTTTTTTTGGGGGGTGAGCCCCTGGGTTCATGTGTAAACGTAAACCTTAGGAAGGATTTTGATTTTCAGGCCAGAGATCACAATTGGGACTGTCCACTGAACAGAAGAGGCTTCTGGACTTCGTACCAGTTGGGCAAAGAGGCACTTTTCCTAGCTAAGTGCTGTAACAAATGGCTGGTGTCAGAGCTGTGGGGCTGATCTGACCAGGCCTGTCCCCTCCTAGGGCAGAGAGCAGGCTGCACACATCATTTTGGTGGCTATCAGGCACCAGAGAACTGGGCCAAATGTTCTTCCCTGCTTCTGAGGTTCACGATAAGTTTCATGAATCAGAGAGTGAATTCAGCCTTGAGGGCTCCTGGGGTGAGGGAATAAGGATTGGCACAGCCTTCCTCATCAAGCTGCAGTCTCCAGCAACTTTATGGGTCAGGATGCCTTTGCCCTGTGGCTTTGTTTTATCATCTGGCAGTACAAGACTGCCCTAAAGAGCACAAAGTGAGTCCGTCTAAAAATGGCCTTGGCTAAGGTGTGTTTGACATAGGTCTGGATTGGGAATGCTCGTGAGGAGCAAGCTGGGGTGTGGCTGTCTTCTAAAACCTGTGGGGACTGTGGCTCTGAAATGTGAAACACCAGTAGTACGCCTGCTAATTACTCATTTACCCCAATATATCCATCCCTCCCACAGAGGGACAAGGAGGCAGAAGCAAAGTGCTTATACACATTTAGAGTATGGAAAAAAGACAGCTCATCTTGACTGAACTGGATTAGGGAGCGATTACAACTGTACCCCAGCTGGCAGATCTGTGCCAGGGTGGTCTCACAGAGTGGGATGGTGACAAGGCATGAGAAGCAGTCTCAGCTAGAGCTGGCACAGCTGCAGCTGAGGTGTGATTTTTCTGCTTGTTTGCCCTGCAATGCACTCTTCCCTTGGCAGCGGCATGGAGCCTACATCCCTTCTCCCTGCCCACAGGATTGCTTGCAAGCTAGAGGGAGAATCTGGTGGCAGCCCCCACAAACATTTGGGTGTTTTCCAGATCTCTCCTCCTCTCTGTAGCAGCTCTCAACTTGCTTGAAGTCAAGGACATACATTAACTCGCTGTCTGTCTTTCTCTCCCCCACACAGCGCATTTGCTATGCTCTGGCTCTGCGGTCTGACAGAGATGTGCTCTACTTAAGCAGTAAGTCCAGGTTACCTGCAGGGTGATGGGAGCCTTCTCTGGCCTTTTTGGTGATATAAATTTCATCCATTTTTAGTTCTCTTGAGCCAAGTGGGGGATGCTGCACTGCTGAGCTTGCTCTGAGCATTGTGCCTCCACATCCTTGGGTCATCCCCACTGCTGCGAAGGGAGAGTTGCGCTCTCTCTGCATGTGCTCAGCTCTCCTCTCTTGCCAGCTAGACCACAGAGAGAGTTATCAGCTGAAGCCTGGTAAGCCATAGCTGACCCTTAGTTCAGACAACCCAGACTCCTGCTTTTAGATCCAAGACTCGGTCCCTAAAGCTAACCAACCCAGTAGTGGTTCTGTTGCTTGCACAGAAGCCAAGGCAAAAGTTGTAGCCCTCCCGGCAGACCAAAGCTCCTGGGCTGGCAAGAGCTCTGCTGCCTACAGGGCTAGCTAGGGCCATATCACCTCTTCTTCCTGACAAGCCCGGTCTTCAGGGAGACACAAGGCAGGGAGTGATCTGTAATGATCCCCTCTCTCTGATGACCACCCACCAGGTCCCCAGCTCCTGCTGGAAGAGATCACCCTGAGCAAGGCAGAGCCCGGCATGCTGCAGGTGGGGAGAAGTCAATTTCCCTCCCAACTGGCATTGCTGCTGCGGAGATGTAGTGTTCTGGCAAGGCAGGCACCGGGGAAAGGGAGATGACTTTTTTCTCTTGGTTGCTTTGTTTGTTGTTTAGGTAATGGGTGGAAGAAAGACTTTGCTGGCTACGTTGAGGAAGTTATTGTTTATTTGAGGCCTTGCTTGTTCCTTCCGGGAAGAAGATTGTGTTTGCCTTTGGGGGGAATATTGTGCAACAGCAGTTCATTTTAATTAGTTGCTGTTTCTTTACCTTGGCTTCATTTAACCAGAGAAGAAATTTCTGAAAGGAGAATTTTAAAAAGAGAAGGCGAAAAAAAAAACCCAAACAAAGCCCAGATTTGGGCTGGGATTTGGGACCTGTGCTTCCAGCTTGTCCCTGATGTGTACCCAGCTTTTACCTTACAGAGGATGTGCCTCATTGCTTTCCCTCTTCCTAGCCTTTCCATTCACTTCAGGGAATGAATGAGGGAAGTCTCTGTATCTCTGTGGTGGGTTTAATGGCAATATGCAGATGAGCTGAATGTATAATGGCCCATTTCCCAGGAGAAGAGGCCGGTACCAGCAGCAGTTTGGCCCAGATGTCTCTGAGAGCTGTATCTGTTCCTTTTTTATGAGAGCACCCAATAATTTTCTTCTTTCATTTCTTCTGCTCTTGGGGTTGAGTTGTATCAGACGCTCCCCAAGCTGGGCAGCAGGGCAGGCTGCTGCACAGAGGGATGTGTCATGTAACTGGCTGTTGCTGTGAGGCTATTTAGGCATCTGTTTATCTGACTTTAGTGAGAATTAGGCATTAAATAGGAGTTGAGTCCAAGACATAGGTTCTTTCTTTCCCTCTCCTCCCTTCATATCCATCCTCTTTTATATCCATTTTCCTCTTTCGCAGCCGCATGGGGAGGGAGCAGGGGGAGGATTCCCCTCTCTGTTCTGCTGCCCATGTCTGCAGGTTGCAGCTGCCCACGAGGCTGGGATGGTGTTGGGGGCCCTTTCAGCTCTGGCTCTGCCTCGTCACCACTTCTTCCCCCCAAGCTGGAAGGTGATGGTCATGACAACAGCCGGTGAGCAGGGACAGGCAGCTGGGGTTTGGCAAGTTATAGGTCAGGGCAGGGTTTGCTTTTGTGCAGGCCATAAGGAAAGGAGCCCTCCTGGTACAAAGAGAGTTAAAAATGTCTCCATTGAAGCACTCCCGGCTGCCCAGAGCTCTCCAGACCATATTTTCAGGCTGGCGGCACTTGCTGGCAGCCTGTTGCCCTCGGAGCAGAGCTGGGTGCCTTCTGTCTCCTCTATTCTCTCCGAGGGCACCTCCCCGCTGTTCGGGGCTGAGTGAGCTGGGGGTCACTACCACTTCAAGCCTTTTTTTTCCCTTCCCTTTCCAGTTCCTTAAACAACAAAGGTGTTGAGGGAATTTATACCTCTGCCTGGTAACAAGACAGATCAGTGAGATGCTGTCACGGTTTTGTGAGGGGTCCATAGATTTTTATTACTTTTCAGTCCTTGGGTTCCCAACCTTCCTTTGGCTTGTAAATTGCCCACAAAATGCAGACACAGCTCCTATTCTGTGAGTTCCTTTGATGATTTTATTTATATCTCTAGCTTTGTCTCGTCTTTTATTACAGGGAGACTGCAATTAATTATTATCCCATCAGCTTCTATTTAGCCTGACAGTACAATGCAACACGCAGTGTCCAACCTTCCCCTGCCTCTGTGTGCACAAGCGGGCAGCTATTCTGAAGAAGAACAAAGGCACTGGCAGCTTTAGAAAGGGACGTGCTGCTAAAGGGCAGCTTAAGAGGGTTCAATAGCACCAGCAGAGCACACTTGTGATATGGCTAAAGTGACCAGACATCCCAATTTAGTTGTGATGCTCCTGATTTTATCTTCTCATCCAAAGTGTATTTTAGACTGACACTCTTTGAGCAGGTATAGGCTCATGATTAGAGCAGAGGCATGGCTCTTGTGTCTTTTTCCCACATTTTTGATTGACCAGAGCTTTTCATATCTTACCCCCTCTATGAAATAGAAACTGCACCTGTGAGATATGTAAAACAGTCCCTGCTTGTTCAGCATGGGCAAAGCCTCAGTGGGAAGACAGGAGGTATGCATAGCAAAGAGAGATGAGCAGCAGACCAGAGCAATCATAAATCTAGAGAACGCTGGCCTGGGGAGCAGACTGAAGGAACTGGCAGTGTCTGGGCAAGAGACAACTTAGAGGACACCTGGTGATGCTCTGGCAAAGAGGGATGGATGGATCTGTTACTCAGATCTACAAGGCAGCGAGAGGGCAAGAATGGGCTTAATGTACAACAAGGGATGTTCAGTGTAGATGCTGGGAAAGCACTAAGAATAGCAATGGTGTGAGCAGATTTCCTGGGGCTGGAGAGGGAGAGTCCAGTGCTGGAGCTTCTTAGGAGCAGTTTTGGATACGTGTCTGGTTTGTTCTGTGAGTGTATGTGTCAGAAAGAGGTGCTTCCAGGAACAACCCTGTAGAAATAATAATGACTGAAGACCTCAAGAACAAGCGTGTGTTAGACAGGAAAATGTTTGATGGTAATTTCAGGACTTATTTCCTATCCAGTCTTTAACACTGGGTTCTGTACAGGGAATATCAGTTTTCTTTACTGGCCATTCTGTCACTAGAAAACCAGCAAAGCTGTTTTCACTCTTTCCTTTTTCTTCATATCTTGCAAAGAGGTTTATTTGCCCTATGGGCCCATGGATGGCATGACGCTATTGCCGAGCACTGCTGGTGATAAGATAAAGATGTTTTGACAAGATCCAGTGCCAGGTGAGTGGAAGCTGCTGTTAAACCAAATGTTTGTTCACTTCACTCCTGGTTATTTCTCTCGTCGTCTCATTTGTTCATTTACCCCTGATCTTGGCAGCCTTTGGCAGTGTAGCTCTTGGTTTGACCTCCCTAGACTAGCTAATGACAATGGAGCAGAGCCTCTGGACCCACGTCCTTATGAAAATGTCCATGTAGTCCTTCTACACCATCATCCTCCCCTCTTCGCCCTAGCAGAGTCCACTCCATGCTTCAGAGGAAGCTACAAGATTGGGCTATGATGCCATAAATTCAGAGATGTTTCTCGCTCCTGTCCTCCACAAATGACATGTGCTTGCTAGCCCACATGGCTACCAGCCATTAGCTGGTTTTTTAGTCCAAGCGAATGTAGCTGTGGGGCTCTGTGGGAAATGAAGGGCATGTCTGGGCAGGGAGGTCAGGCAGACTGAGCTGGCTCTGCCATTGCTTCTGCTGGAATGGAAGTGTCAGGAACTGCAGGGCTGAGATGCTGAGTTGGCTGGTAGAAAACTGGCTCAAGTTTAGGACTGTCTAGGTTCACCCCACTTAATTAGCCTTTCTGAGAGAGCAGGTTCGCTGGCTAGGGTGCAGTTCTGCTCAGGTGTGCTAACCTGCTCCTGAGAGTGAGCTGGGATGGTCTTGCAACCTTGTCTTGTGTTGTGAGAACTTAGGTCAGCTCTGCATTGCTTCAGGTCTCTCTCTCCCATGCTTAGAAGATGAAACTAAAGGTAAGAGCGGTAACTCCATGTCTGATTCCAGGTCTCTCATTCGAAAACCTTGATTAGGTGGTCAAGTGAGCTCTTCTTCCACCTCCACCCCAGCTGCATCCCAGCTGCATTTCTACTGAATCTGTGATTACTGTGATAAAATTGCAACTGAATTCTGTCAGCTCTGAAGCATGAACTAGGAGGGTTGGTCTTTACCTCAGACATGTAATTACCTGTCTATAAAACGATGAAAATGTACAAGGAAAAAAAGAGGGAAAAAGCAAGGTCTCTGTCAAATGAGAGAAAGGCTATTATTTTCCCCATTGTATTTTTGTTTGTTTTCCTCCATTCACAGCAGTGCATAGCTGTGCTTAATCCAGCTAGGAACCTGCTCCAGAGATCAGTCTGCCTGATAAGGTACCTCGTCGCTACTGACCCTCAAATCTGTATAAGGACATAGGACTTTATGTTTGAAACCCCTGGAAAAACTCTCAAATCTGCAAGATCTTAGAAGCAGGAAAATCTGTTTTCCTGCATAAGAAGAATGTCTTTTTATGGTGACTGAATACTGAATTGCAATCAGAATGGCAGTACTATTTGTTAAATGCAAGTTACTTAAATAATTCATTTTTCTTACTAATTATACAGTACGTGGTTAGCTTCAATGATCACATGTAATTAAAGAACGGTTTTTGCAGCACTGTCATGACTTTGATGATGTTGATCGAGAAGAGATTAAGATTTCCTGGTAGTCTACAGATTATGCACTAATTTTAGGGTTTACATGGAGTGGCATGTGTATCCTGTGCTTGGAGACATACCTTGAACATAGGCAGTATCTCCTTATTTCCTAGAGGTCCTTAGATTTGACTGAGGTCCCAAGTTATCAAAGCCTCTGCTTAATTTTAAATATGTGCTTAAAACCATTTGAAGTCAATGATGCTTAAGTATATGCTTCAGCTTTAGTTATGCACTTGAGAATTTTGCCGAATCCAGACCACTGGCTGGTTAGGGATGAAGCCTCACTGGTACCTGTTCTTCCTCAAGGACACATCTTATCCCCTTGGTTAACTGATCCAACATAGCAGGCTTGAAATGCCTCAGTGACTGTCATGGTTAACTTTACTTCTTTTTAAACACAATAGGCAAATCCCTAAGAGCCTGAAAAGTTTTTTTCCCCAAGAAACTAAATGAGAGTATATGTAGAAGGAAAAAGTATCATCTCTGGCTATATTATTTACCATGTCAACCAGTGGGGAAGCCTTAGAGAGGATTACTGTGTAGTGGAAAAGGCTTGGTTTTCTGTGCATGCTTTAATGACTGGACCTTTGTTCTACCTTTTAACTGTGACCATTTAATAACTACTTGACTCACTTTGCCCTCAGCAGGATGTTGCATGTAGCTTCACTGTGTTGAAGAATACAGTCAAAATTAAAAATGTAATTTAATGATTCAGTTGGTAACAGACAGATTACCCAATAGCCTGCCTGTGGAGTGGACCTTCGTAAGCATCCTTCTATACAAGAATGCTTCCGTAGACAAAAATTAACTTACAGGCATTATGCGGTAAGTTCCCAAGTCATCTCCTCTGCAGTCTTTAAATCCTGTGTGAAAAATCTCTACTGAATGTTTAGCCAACAGCAAAATGAAAGAAAGTTCTCTCCTTTAACAAAAAGAGATGGGGAAGCACATTTAGATATCTTTGCACAGTGGATCCTGGGAAACACATGAGTTGGTCTCTTCTCTGAAGAGTTCAGGATTTAAACACAAGTCGGACTCGAGGTGGGAGGGGAAGCCGGCTCTGGGAGGAAGGTGACATGCCTAAAGGTGGCACAAGAGGACAGTAGCAGAGCTGGAATTATACCCCAGGCCCCCAGTGCAGCAGTGCTTGTGCACTGTGTCGGCGGCAATCCTTGCAGGCTTTGGCTGCTCCCTGAGGTTTAACAACTGCATTCAGATGTGGGCAAACCCTATGTGGAAGGACATTATTATCTACAAGCCATCATGGTGGGTAAAGAAACTGTAAGAAGCAATTTTGTATACCCAGAATAATTGAGGAGGCCTCCTGAGCTTCTCTTCAGCTCGGGAGAAGAGGTACCTGGAGGAGGCAGGTAGGTGACAGCCATGGTCTGGGCCAGAGCAGTCAAGACAAAGAAGAGAAAGCATGTTGTGACTGAATATATCAGTGGACTTCAGTTCTCTGGACTTGAGCTCAGCTTTTGCAAGGAAACCTTTCCTACCAAAAAACCCAGGCTAGCAAATTCCCCCAAAGCCCTGTTTCATTGGAGAAGGATCTCTCTGCAGGATTGTAATGTTCGTCTAGTCTACAGGTCCCCACTAGACAGAGGAGCAAGGGAAATGGAGGTTTCAGTTTGAGAGAAAATTATCAGTTGCCCTGAGGGAAGAATTACAGGTCTTTCTGCCTGGTCTCTGAAAACAGATTCATTGGACCTGACTCTCCTGTCAGGCAGGGGTAGGACAAGAAATAGTGGATTTGGATCGTGGTGGGAAAGATTTAGGTTACATGTCAGGAAATTGTTCCTGTAGTGAGGATAGTTTAGCCATGCATAGCTTTTTTTAGGGTTGTTTTTTTTTTAGTAGTTTTATTAGATGTAGAAGTTGATGATGCTGTCTATGGTTGGAAGCTACCAAGGTAGACCTTACTGCTCCACACTCTCTCTTACCCAGCGTGCTTTGTCAGGGTTCATAGAAAATCAGATCAAATGAAATCCTATTTTGAGTGTCTCGTGCCAGGCTTAATTCCTTGTGCTGTGCCTCTCTGTGAAAGGAGTCAAGCATCCTTAACTGTAGCAGCCCTCTCTGGAGAGATAATTCTTTTGTACCTCTACTTGTACCTGTGCCCTCTGGCTTTCTCTTAGTCTGGCCTATTCCCAAAATGACGGAAAAATGTGTACACTCCATCACAACAGAAATAACAACAGGAGGCAAAGATTCAAGATGAACATTGTTCTTATGAAATCTTCATTTGCAGTTAGTTTGCAGCTGTTTTTTAAGAAAGAATAAATTTACTGTAATAGGAGTGAGTCAGCATGGATATATTGCAGGTAAATCATGTCAGACTAATTTGATCACTTATGCTAATGAACTAACTATCAGTCTAGATAGCATAAATCTATCTGATTGTCCAGAAGGTTTTAAGAAAATTTTCCGTTATGGATTATAGTACAAACTCCCTAAATGCAGGTTAAAATAATCTATTACTGAAAAGGGTAAAATACTGGCAAGAAGGCAGAGTCATGGCTTGGAGCTAAGGGTGAGTGTCAATGAGGAGGTGACTGAAGAGCAGGTCTGCTGCTGGGGCTCTTTAATATTTTTATTAAAGATTTACGCAACACTGCAGCATGTAGGATCATTAAATTTGCAGATGATACAGAGCTAAAGGGATCGGGCAAGACTTACTGGTCTTTTTTTGCAGAGAAATTGCTTTTTGGCAGTATAATCTTGCTAAATTATGTAAGGAGACTCAAAACCACAATATGATCTTGACTGGACCAAGATGCTCAATGGCACTTGCAGCACCTTTAACAGAGAACTGGAGGTATGAACTGGAGTCTTTTCAGTGGAGATGGGGAGGTTCGTATCGTAAGGTGTGGTGGAGGTATGGGGGTGAGACGAATCACAGCAGGAGGACAGAGATATATTTTTTCTTTCATTTTTTAATTTTTTGAGTCCTTAATACACTTTCCGCTTAAACATTTGCACAGCAGTGTTTGATAGGAAGTACTGGGGGTGGTCATGCTTTATTATAGCATATAAAATATATATTCTGTTTGGCCATGTTTTATTATAGTATATAAAATATATATTCTGTGTGTAGCTGATGTAGCAATTATATCTGAGAGAGGTGGTATTTATGTCTCTGAGTAAGGACTCACCTGTTCCTGACTACCTGCAGTGGAAGAAGGGGGAACTGGATACGAACAAAACATTCTTGTTCTCATGTATCCACAGTTAACTGGGAGCAGATACTACACTTCTAGCTCCTGTCCTATTATAGCACACAGCAACATTGAAGTGTAGCCGTATCCTAGCCATGTTTAGCTGTGTAAATATTACTCTTACCATACCTATCACCTGAGCTACCAAACTTCACGTTCAGCTGGGTTTCTGGTTTTAGGTGCTCTTCATTACACAATGTCTGGGCAACATCTTGCCAGTCCAGGCAAGAAAGGGACTTCCTCGGCTTCAGCCTGCTCCCATTGAGTGTGAGACAGCTGAGCTGTCCAGCAGGCAACACTTGGTGCTTCCCAGCAGCTTTTCTACCAGTTTTTAAGAGTGATGTGATGACTGTGCTACTCCAGTGACAGTGTTACATACGCTCTTCTTTCTGCCGCTCTGGGAAAAAAAATGTTCAATCTTTGGAAGATGTACTATAACTAGCGGCTGATTTGTCGTATGAGATTCTGAGTAGGGGAAGAGTGGAAATTAGAGAAGAGTGGTTTTTCCTCTATCTTGGTCTCTGATTTAGATCAGCTTCTGAGGCAGTATTCATTTCTGGGAGAAGAGTGATGCTTTGGGGTTGAGATTTTTGCAATGGGAGCAACCTTTTGGGGCAGTGAATGCCTGTATTTCAAAGTTAGTGTAGATGTTTAAAGGTGGCCATTTACACTGACAGTATACCCAGATGTCATATTCCTGAATTCTCTGCTGCTGAGAAGCTGAACTGCAAATCTTCAGACATCTTTTATCATTAACAGAAGGGCAAAAAAATTAAAATGTAAACCACAAAATAAATCTGGCAAATAAAGATAGAACCGAAGAAAAAATAGGAAACCCCCATGTAGTAGGTATAACTCATTCTTACTGCCAGTTCAAAATCAGTCATAGCAGGAGAATTTAATGATACCATTGTTTAGTGAAATTAGACTTGACACTAGCCAGTTACCTTTTATTTTGGTTGGTTGAGATTTGCAATAGTTTGACACTCATTAGAAATCACAGTATCCTGTTTTAAGGGCAGGCAAATTAAGATTCCCTTTCTCTGTACAAGATTACTCATCACACCACAGCTACATGCTAATTGGAAAATAACTATTGAATGAGCAGGTCTTATACAAGCTGTCATCTGAGCATGTCAGGTAATGTACCAGAGGTGATCTCGCAGAGAATTTGGTCATGCACACAACAGCTAAGAAAAAACTGTTGAAAGAAATTAACGGTACAGTAACTTATCAGATGCAAAAATAATTATTAATCCTTAATGATCCTGGTAATTTCTTTATGGGAATTCACCTGACCTTCTGTTTACTTCAGTGCCTCCAGCATGAGAACACATGGTTCCCTATGAGAACCTCAGCCCCTGCTTTTTTTAATTCAGAACCTGCCAGTGAGTTAGAGCCAAGCCAGGCTTCCAGGGAAAAGACCTCTGAAGGCTGCACTCAAAAGGCAACAGGGTAAGCTGCTAGCTCCAAGCCGCACCACCTTCCATCTCCTGCTAGAGGGAATCTTGTTTAGCTAAATGAGAACAGAGTATAATGGGGGAAAATTTTAGTTAATTCTTGCAAAAAAGTTGTGTACTGCAAAGGGCTGTCCAGGAAGCATCATGAGGTCTGGCAGGGAGATAAGTGGATGCAGAGAGAGGCTTCCTAGCGGTTACACCTGCATGAGGAAGCAGCAACGTGTGGTAGAAGCAGATCTGGGGAGTGAAACGTTTGGTGCTGCTCCACTATATGCTTTCTGGGGAATTTACTTGGGATAGGTCTGAGCTGGCTCCATGGCTTTGAACGTTCAGTAGCAGCTGGGATGTGTTGTGTGGGTCTTTGGACATCATCTTGTCATTTAGTTTTGTCTGAAAGGAATACAATTCTGCAGCGTGGACCTAAATGTAGTAAGTGGGGAAGGTTAGCAGAGTCACCTCAAAAGGGCTGTCCTGCTCCAAAATAAAGCAAACACCAATACAGCTGTAGGAGAGTCTGCAGGAAGCTGGTCAAACCAGCCCCTCATTCCTGGAAATAGCTAATGGAAGTTAATCTGAACATGCACAGCCTATTTTATTGGTTTTGTAACATGTTCACTCTGAAATGCTTTTGTTCCAGGGCAGCGATACTTTGCAATCAGGAGGTTGCTTGTGATTAGCATTGCTGTTGCCCTTGAGGGAAGGGATGGCACTGTCTGGACAGGCTTTGGATCCATCAAGGAAACTTGTATCTGGTACTCCACCTGAGATCCAGTCTACAAGTGGAAAAGTTGCCTGGTTCCCACTGATGACTTTGGATTTAGGAGCCAAGAGATGAAGTGCTGTGTGGGGCACAGCATCAAATGAGAGTGGTGAGAAGTGTGGTTCACCCTCTAGCTGTGATAAGAGTTTCCAGCCACAGTTTGGCAGGAAGATGTACAGGTAAGATTAGCTTTATCAGTTTATTCTCTGCAGTGCATTCATTTTTTATCTAGAAAATACACTCCTTGTATGACACTGCCCAAGTCTATGTGTTCCTTGCATATTCAAACAGAAGATGAATTTTCACTTCTGACAGTTCAGCTTGCAAAAGCAATGGAGAGATGGAAAAAAGACCCTTCTGCATCAGTGTGATGATTGATCACTTTCTATTTTTGCTCAGATGCCAGGTCTGGATTTGAAATAGAAAAGTAGTATGCTATTTTATGGAGTTACTGTAGGAGGGGGCCCTGAAGGAAGAATGTAGAGTGCTGTAAGACGGGGCTGGAGAGATCAGACAGGAACCAGGAGAACAAAAGCCGCCACTGTTAAGAGATCTGGGAGTTGGTGTTGGATGAAGCAAGGCCTCCCGCTGTTTCCTTCTTACTGTTGCTGTGGCCAGGCTGGCATCACTGTGCAAGGGGAAATGCAGGCAAAGAGCTAATCTATTGAAACAGAAGGACAGACTTAGCTTGAGAAGATGAGCATGCTGAGCTGGTTTCTGCTCTGTTACACCCTGAAACCTCACTGATATCTGTACAGTTCCCCAGCTGTAACTAGGAGCAGACAGGGGTTCTTTATGCATTTTCTCCAGAGCCAGACTGGTGAGGATTTGGTGAGGACTGGAGAAACTGATACTGAGATTTTCAGCTCGGCAGGAGGGAATCTGTGTCTGCTTAATTTGGGAAGAGACAGTCATATAACTTACAGTATGTAAAGCTTAAGCAGTGGAAGTATCCCCCCGAGCATAGCGTAGAGTTCGAGGCAGCTAGGAAGAGTCTTTCAGGCTGCCTGAGCCTTTTCACAGTGTTTCCTCCATTCCTTCAAATACAAAGAAATGCCTGCTCCGAACAGTTTGTGCAAGAACTAGACTCCAGTCTAGTAATCTAGGGATTACGACGGCCATGTTTAGTCTAACTGCCTATATAATTTCTCCCAGAATATGAGTTAAAGAGTGCCTTCTGAAAAACAGCTAATCTTGTAATTTCACCTTCACTGCTGTTTCTGTTATGTTTTATTTCAAGGTTAAATTTCTAATTGCCAACTTCTGCACTTGTCTTGGAAGAGGCATCGTGGTACCCGAAAGCCCCCTCTCACAATTGCCTTCCCCCATATTAGTGCCTGTAGCAGTAATCAGATCCTGTTTCAGTCATGTCTTTGATAAGCTGACAGGTTTGGGCTCCTTCAGAAGCACGCTGGACAGCTTCTGTTTCCCAGCTCCAGGGTCATTTTCTGGCTTTGCCTGAATCGCTTCTGTATTTTCTCTTCCTTCATGAAGGAGGGAACATAGCCTGAACATGGCTTTCCAGCAGATTGTCACTGGAGCTGCGTATGAGAAGGAATGCTTCCTGCTGGGGTCTGCAATTGCCCTTTCTAAACACCGAGGGATCAGAGGAGTCCCTTTATGGCAGCTTTAGGGCTACGGCAGATCGCTGTGATGTCCTCTAAATCCTTTTCAAAGCAACTCCTTTCCAAGGCAGCATCCTGTAAGTGTAACCTGCATTTCTGGTTTCAGATGTCTTACCTTGCATTTGACTTATTAAAGCATGTTTCATTGGAGTGTGGCCAACTCTCAGTTATTTCAGATTGCTGTATATTGATAGTCCAGTCCTGCTTGTTGTTTCCCTACCGCCAATCTTGTTGGCATCTGCAAACTTCGCCACAACAAGGATTTATATAGCATCATTTAGATCATTGATAAAAATATTGAATAAAACGGTAATGGGAGTTTCACTCTTCTTTTATCCCAGATACTTCTACCCAGTGTAATATTGCTGTACATTTATTGAATTGTGGCTATTGGAACATCCAGTAAATATGCCTTTGAAGAATAGCCAGTTTCCAGGAATGCTTTCCACCTTAAATGTATATTCCCAGTCCATTATGCTACCAACTGAGGTTAAGGCTTGGGAAAATAGAAATGTTAAATGCATAGGTGTGTGCGTCACTGCCCGGTGCCAGATTGTTTGCACAAGTGTAACCAGATCATGCCCTGTGGTATCTAGGCAACTTGCCGGTTTTTAGATCAGGAGTTAACTCTTTGGCCTTCAGAGGTCCAGCAGAAGGTTTTCCCATGCAGATTGCAGCAGTTTCTGGGCTGAAGGCATTATTGTTTCTGAAGAACTTTTGTTCCTGGCTTTAGGAGATGTCTAGGAGCTAGCTTCTGGGTTGAAGCTCACCACAATAATGCAACTTTGCTTCATGCCATCATGTGGAGAGGAAGTGACAGCCATGCTGGACATACATTCTCCTTGCGGTGGTGCCCACGTTGTAAAACAGTGTTAATACACATTTTGAATGTTTCTTTTCAGCTACCAACCTGGATCTCAGTGGGGAAGAGGACTGCTCTGATTGCCATGGACTGAGCTGGATCTGCAAGCTTATCCAGAGCCAGTCCAGGTGCCCATAGGTAGGTGCCAGCGTTCCCAGCACAGCAGTGCAGGACCTGTTCTGCAGTGCTCAGTCTGTCTCTGAAACTAAGGGAGTTTCAGACTCTGTAACAGCTGTGAACGGGGAGGGCACCAATGTGGCAGAAAGATACCTTTGCCCTCCCTCAAGTTTTGTGGGTTGTTCAGGACCTCTAACGAATGCAGCCCAGGAGCTCATTTAGATCCCAGGTTGTGAGGGGTGCAGACCCAGGTAATTGTTTATAAATATCCCTTCGCCTCTAAATCTAAAGCCAGAGCAGTTATCACCTGGGATAGGTGGAGGTGTTGGCGTGGTAGGATCTGCACCTTTTGCAGACCTTCCTAAGAGGAGAGGTGTCACTGCTGCAGGTGGGGACAAAGGCAGCTCTTCTGACAGCGATTGTGTAGCAAATATCTTTACAGAACTGCATCTCAGAATCTCAGAACTGCTCAGAGTGCCCCAGCCAAATATCCCCAGGCTGGTACAGCAGAGCATGAAGGAAATCGTTGGATATTCAGAACTTGGTCTTTAGCTATACAGGACCTGAAAGCACGGGCATGTTTGTACCTCTGGGGAGAGAGGTACGAGGAAGCAGGGCAGCCTTTGACACAGAAACAGGAGCATTCCCTTGCAGAGCTGGAGGCAGAATCGTCGTTATTAAAAAAAGGTGGCTTGGCCTTCAGGGAGACGTTTGAGCTGCTCTGGTTTGCAGACCCCTGGGTCTTGAGTCCTGAACTCACGGTGGGGTTGGCTCAGCACAACAGACTCTGAAGGACAGTTGTGGCTGGGAAGCTCTGGTGCTGCCAGCAGGAAAAGGTCATGTAAAATAAATAAAAGAGAGTTCCTTTGACAGAAATTGAGGAATACTTCTGACTGTACACAAATATTGTCCAACTGCTTAATTTCAGGCCTATTGCTCATGGCATAGAGGCAGGAGAAAATAAGAAGGGAAGGCGACTGAAGGTAGCTCCTTCTACATTCAGCTCAGTGCAACCTGGGAAAGCTTTGGGCAGCCTATACCCCATCTCTGTCTGCTTTTCATTATTATTTTTATAGCCAGAAATAAGAACTTTATTGGCTTTATTCATCTCCTGTCAGATGCCCAGTCAACATCTGGCAATACAGCAATTCCCAGAAAGTGCTGACCTAGTGAGATCCACTGGAGCAGGAGGTGCTGAGGAAGGTCTCCATCCCCCCTGCCATCCCTGACTGCCCTTTTAATTATCTTCCCAGCCAAAGTAGGATGTGTACCCCCACCTCACCCTTGCTGCCTGCCTGGATTTCAGAGCACAAGGCTCCTGGGAGCTCCTGTGGCTGGAAGGCACCTGAGAAAACATCTAGGGCATGGAGGATAGTGGCAGGAGGAGCAAAGTGGGAGACAGGGCATCCTAAAACTGCTCCTGGATCCATAGAACTGATAGTGAGGGACTGCATCCTTTTCCAGGGCTGGGGTAGGCCACTGCATGGGGAGGAGATTTGACAAATGGATCAGAAAGGAGTTGTGGACCACGTGCAGTGCCTGGCCAGTGTAAGAGGGACACACATGGCAGGACAGAGGAGGTCAGCTCGCCCTGCTCCCATATGCCCTTGTTTGGATTTGCACAGGACTCAGAACTTACGCATAAAAATGCAGGGATCCTTCCTGAAGGGTTTTTGATAGAGTTTCCTGCAGGTTAGAGGATTTTAAGATCTAGCAGAAAATTGAATAGAGAGGAACACATTTTTATTTACTTCCGTGCATATTGGTCTCATAATAAAATTCAGGTGTAACAAGCCAGAGGCCAGTTCTGTTCTATTCGGAGATTAGCAGTTGCTCCAGCAGGCCCAGCAGGTTCCCTGTCAGATCCCTGGGCTCCCACAGTGGATCTCTTGAGCCCCCTTTTCCCACACGGACCCACCCTGACTTCTCCCTCAGGTGTGGGTGGCTTGGTTTGTGCTGAATTGTGGTACCTGGCTTTCCACATCTTGGTTTTTCATTGCTCCGTATCTCCTAGATTAAAGCTCCAGCCAGTCAGTCAGGGCAGTTCCTCCCTCTTCTCTGCTAGAGTCTTCTCCCCACATTTTGGTCTTTTTTTGCTAACCACCTCCATGGGAAGTTCCCTCCTGTTCCTGTGGCACTCTTGTCGCTCCAGTTGCTCTCCTCTCCCAGAGAGGCTGCTGCCCAGTTCTGTTATGTGCTCTTCTGCCCACATATCCTCCTCAGGCTCTGCGGCCCCTCTACGAGCTCTTCCCATACCTCTACCCTGAGACAGCATCTAACCAAGGCCACTTTGTGGTTTCAACTGTTTTTGTCACCTAGTGCCTGAGGGGCCTTTGCACTTTGGTGCCCATGAAGAGAGCAGAGTGGGTTCCCCCTTCCTCCTGCCCAGAAGTGGAGCTTCTTGGGGAGAAGGTAGCCAGGGCAGATGGGGTACAGCTTTTCCCTCCTTGTGCCAGAGCTCAGCTGGGCCAGCTGCCCTCTTGGTCTTGGCTGTTCTCCCTGGAGTAGCAAACCCTGCTGGGACACAAGGACACAAACCCTTGTAGCCCTCAGCGATACTGGGTGCCTGCAGCCTGGTCCCATCCTGGCCATTTTTGGAGCATGCAGTCTTCTCAAATGCTCTGTCAAGTCCCCAGAGCTGGGTATCTCTGGTTGTCCTCAGCTCCAAATTCGCAGTGAGAGATACGGATCATTTAGAGAAAGGGTCCTGGCTGAACTGCCTAATCAGATGCCCACTCATGTGAGCAAATGCCACCAGTGGGAGCTGAGGCATCATAATCCAGCCCATAATGCTCCTTTAAAGACATTTCAGCAGCTCAATTAAGTTTCCACTTGTGTGTTTTCTTTTTCCCCCCTTTGCTTTCATGGTCATTTAAAACAAATAAAGTGAGCAGAACATGGCAGCGTGATAACCACCATTTAATTCCCTTCCCACGGGTCTCCAGATTATATGGTGATTCAGCGGCAGCAGGGGGAACATTTACGGAAAGGGAGGCGGGAGCTTCCCACAGGGACGACAGCTCACAAACCAGGGCCCCCAAGCATCTCGGAGGAAATACATGCCTTGGGTTTTCCTTTTAAATACAATGGATATGGTGAATGCAGCGCCAGAGTCCAGGCCTTGGAACAGAAGCGGCCACCCGCTCCCCCACTTTTGTGGCGTCCCCATTCTCATTGCATGTCTCACTGCCCTCGTTGTTCTCACATTGTGAAGTGTGGACGAAGACCAATGTTCAGGATACATTTCACGCTTCTGTGCAAACACAATATGAGATGAAGAATTCATACCCTTAGACAAGGAGACGAGAGTGTATTTTCTCATAATAAGGAAAAGCAGCCAGATTGGAGCCTGCCAATTTCTCTTCAATGCTCCCGACTTCCCTAGGAAGTTCAAACAAGCCTATGCTTTTAAACAGGCAGAGAGAAGTATATTATATTTAAAAAAAAACCCACACCAACAAAACCCCCACAAATCCTTTTGGATCTTTTTTGCATTATTCTCCCAACCTCTCTCTTGGTAGGTGACTTTACCAGCTCTCCCCCATTTGATCTGCTGGGACTGCAGTGGTGGCAAAGGAGAATACCATGTGTTTTATGTATTTGCGAACAATTAATAGTGGTACCGCGTTTCACTGGAACAGCATGTAAAACGCACCCCAGGAGGGGAAAAAATAACAACTAACCAGACTGTTAAGCAGTCCGGAGCTTTTGCTGTCCTGTAGGAAAACACAATGTGGGGATTTGCTTATTCATCAGCAGCAGTAAATAACGGGCGCTCACCTTGAGCTCTCCTTCAGCCACTTCTTCTCCACAGCCTCTGTGCTAGCAAAAAAGGGAATATTTACTGTAGTTTGGATGACAAATTGTGTTTTTATAGCTGTTCAAATTTTAGCTTTTGTTTTCTCCCTAAATAGCGCTGTTTTCGTAGCTTTAGCTTTGTCTTCCCCAGCATCAAAAGCCTCTGCCTGGAGTGCATTCTGCCAGTCTGACACTGAAAATTAGTCCTGAACCATTTGCCTGAACCTGTCAACCCCACATCATAGCCACGCATTGTGCATGCAGGTGGTTTGGTCTGGGAAGGACGCATAATGGACGTTAGTCATTTAATACATTTATAATCTAATCTCTCAGAACAGCACTGTCAGCAGTTTTTCTTGCCCCTTGTGCAGTACATTGAGACACGTTTCCATCCCTGTGCCCATGCCAGGAGGAGGTACTGGCTCACCCAGCACCGGGGTGGATGGCTCCCAATTCCCTTCAGCAAAGGCTACAGCGGCGTCGACTCCCCCGTGCCGCCTCCTGCCTGCGCCTCTGCCTGCCCTGGCAAGGCAGGACCCATGTCTTGAAAAGTGACTGTCTGTCCTCTGAGCCCCTGGAGCCCACGGCCTCTTCACCTGGGCTCAGACCCAAGAGTGTCTGCCTGACAGCTCCAGCTGCACCAGGAGTCTCCAGCATGTGCCTCACCATCGAAGGTTCACAGCATCCCTTCTTTTCATCCAGACATCGAGACTTTCCATCGATCTCGCACAAGCTGAGTCTAAGCCTGGAGGCACAGAGGTTACAGAGCTTTTTTCCCCCAACCATCTGTGCTTGAGAGTCATCCTGTCTTGTATCTTGTATAATTTTTCCAGTAGGGAAGAGACAGGCTGGGCAGCGTGAACTGGAGACTGCCGTATGCCTTGGAAGTCCCGACAAGCCATGAGTGGCCAAGACCTGCCGAAGCATGTTGACCGGGAGAGCTGCAGACACTGGATTCCTAAAACCTGTGCTTTACCTAACACCTTCATAAAGTTTCCTGAATTAAAATGATTCAGGAAACGCATTTTCAGACTGTCAGTGAGATGCATTCATCACTCCCCTGAATATGCACCAGATTGTTAATGCTTCGGGCCAAATACCATGTCTTTTTTAATGCCTACAAAATGTAGTGCAAGTTGCTGGCTCTATATTTATAATAATTATAAAAGTAACGGGAGTAGCTGCATTCCTATAGGCTAGAAATGGCCAGGCACAGACAGAAAAAAATGATTCATTGTTGCAATTAATGCTTGAGCTTGCACCTGTGATTAATTAGCCTGGCGATAGCACTATGCAAAAGATCAGGGTGAGAATTAATAGGGAGACAAGCACCGACTTTTAAGATGGTTAGACTACTATTTAGTGCTCTTTCCTTGGTCTGCCTCTGCCCGTTTAATTAAAGGCAATGGCACAGGCTTGCTACGCACCAGTAGACCCATAGGCAGCTGGTGCAGAATATTTATATAACAGTGTTCGGTAGAAAACTTCAAAATTAAATTCCCATCCAGGTCTCTAAATATAGTTTTGAAATGTCAGAGATGCTAAGAAGAATGCTGGCGCTGGATGGGATCGCTGTCAGGAAGAGGCAATAGCGTGCCAGATTTATACTGGTCTAAATACACAGGTGACTTTTCAGCTCTTGTTTTTAAGGGAGCCTAAAATGCTTTGATGGACATACTTCATCTGGTGGAAGGCAGAGAAACCAACAGGCACACATGCTACAGATTTGTACACCTGTAGGTGTCTATTGCAGATCCCTGCAGGCAGCCGTGCGCTTGGATTAAAGCTGTTTTAAGTGTGATCCAGCACTGCCGATGGGTTGGGTGAGCGCCAGGGTTTAGGTGTGATGGCTGCAGGGGGCCAGGGCAGGAATTGTGTGGCTTTAAGCAGAACCCAGTATGTCATTCCCCTGTGATGATGTGTTCCCCCTCATCTGGAGCCTGGCACACTGTAAATGACATCAGTGTACAAGTGTCATCTTGATGTTTCCTCCTCAGAGATACCACTGAGTGTGAATGAGAAGGGAGAGGGTCTGGAGAAGAGAGTGTTGATGGCTGCAGACTGATCAGATGCTATCGGAGAGAAGAAGGATGAAAGATGTTCCACTGAGATCTGCCCAGGGAAAAGCTCTCTGGAAAGGGCCTTAGCACCTTTCCTGGAGCATCACGTCAGTGGCAGGGCTGCGGTTTGCCTCTCTTAAATGACCTTTTGCAGACTTTGATCTCACAAGGTATTTCTTCTCCTCCCATCCTCCTTTTCCTCCAAGTGCACCACTCAGTGAGGAACAGCTTTGCTCTTTTTTAATAGGTGACTTTGATGGGTGAGATGGAGCAGGGGCAACTCCCAAGAGCCTGCAAGTTCCTGTGAAGCACCAACCTTTTAAGGTGAGCCCTGTTGGCAAAGTTTCTCCTCCAGGTTTTATCCATCACTCCTTCTGCTGGCTCATTATCTTTCCCTTCTGCATGTTTGTGCCTTCCACCACCCCAATTCATTTTTCCCAGTTGCAGCAGCTATTGACTGGTTTATATAGATGGGGTTTAACCAGTCCTCCCCCCCGGCTGCTCCGGAATCACTGACGAGGCCTGTTTGTCTGTTCGCACATCAATCTGAAAGCACATGCAAAGTTATATCTTGGCTGACTTAATTGTTAGAAGCTGCAACCCCAATGTCTTTGTAAATAAAATAGTTTAATCTCATGGGGCATGCCTGGTGGAGAGAGTCGAATAAATACATCAATATGTAAATAGATCCACAAGAGGAGGATGAACTGGGACTTTGCAAAACTGATAAAGCATCTTAGGAGACGTGTTGTCACTACACTTCTTGCATATTCTGATGAAGCAGACAGTAATGCTGGATCTCAGCCCTGGGTTGCGGGAGAGGAAGGAAGCGGGGGGGGGGGGAGAAGTGTGGGCATGAGCACACCGTGACTGAAATTCTTGTATGGATTGATTTGACTTAAATATATTCCAAGGCTGGTCTAATTGCTAGTTTAGTCTCAGGCTTTGATTTTCCTGTTGCTTTCACATCTCTGCTGCTGAGTCTTTCCTGCATTTCAAGCAGCCTGATTGGGGGCAGCATCCAGACCAAGCTGAACCTCTGTTAGACCAAAAGAGATGATACCTGTCCTTACTGAACCCTTCCACAAAGCGTTTGCAGCAAAGTGGGCATGAGTTAAAGGCAGTGAAGGTCAGACTTTTGCTGGATGGGTGTTTTGCCTGTGTAACAACATCAGAGGTTATTTTGGAAAACAAAGCACGAAGCTTTTGGGACACCTTGTTCATGATGGGCCTGTGCTGGTGTGACCCTCATCAGAGATCTTCTTAGCAAATTGGGGGAGACCAGTTAAACAAAGCACGGACAGAGGAAGGTGCCGTGACCAATTTGCTCACGCTGACACACATCCTGCAGGATCCTGCCTGCTGCAGGACTGTCTCTACAGGCGACAGCCCTTACTTTTTCCCGCTGTGTGTCATGCGCTGTGGTGCCCACCCATGGGAGATGCTGCTCTGCGGCAGCACCGTTGCAATTCCACCCCACAGATTCGGTTCACGAGCGGCAGCTCTGCCTGCCATGTGTCAGGCAAGGGGAAACCTGTCACCCACCTCAGGCACTTGAGCGCTTCTCTGCTGATTTCCAAGGGCAAGGAGAGGAGGGGAAACCTCCCACCGCATTGTCTGGGGCACTGCCTCCCTTTCTGTGGGCTGAGCTCCAGCCCTTGTTTTGCAGCACGCCACGTGGAATTTTATCACCTTCAACAATGAAATCTGTCACCTTCAAGCTGCTTTATTGTGATCTGGGGACTTTTGCCCTGTCCGCTGCAACGCGGCGCTGGGCTCCTGCCACACAGCGCTGCATTCCTCCCCACGCCATCGCTAACATCTATCGATCAGGCTCCTCACTGCATCCGACGGTCTCAACTTTAGGGACCACATTTGTACTTGTTTTCTCACCGGGATCAGATCGTTAATTGATCTTCCTTCTTTCTGTTCGCCTTCCTTCTGTCTCATGTGCACCTCAATCCCCTTCTGATGGCTGCTTCACCTCCCCTCCCAGCCCCTCTCCAATGTGGAGAATAAAAGCCAATCAGATATGCAGTACAGCCAGTATTCAGGACGTGATCTGATATTTTATAGAAGTACAAATACACGTTTTAAATTACTATACCTTCATGTTGCATCAGTTATAAAAATACACATTTGAGTCAGATTAACTGGTGTATCTTCTCTCTGAGAAAGCAATTTAATAGTAAACTCAGGGAATGGCACCTCTTCAGCAGACATGGCTTGGATGTCACAGCTCTTGAAGTGTGTTGTTGTGGGAGGCTTTTTTCTGGACAGTTTGGGAAACCTGGTGTGACAGGACGAGATAAATTGACTTAATTAATCTGCATTTATTATATGCTAAAATCAGAATACTTTTGCTTGCTACTTTTCTGTAGCTTCTATTGTAGATGCATTTTTGGTTTAGGGGGCAAGTAGTTTCATCTGAAATGCAGTGATGTACATTTGCATACATATTTGTATGGGCTAATTAAAACCTTACCATCAGAGTTAATTTTCTGCTAATAATTGCTATACAGCAAAATGGTTGTAACTTTTTGGAAATGTTTGCTTTGGTGCAGAAATCTGAACTTTTTGTAAAATCATTTGGTCAGATCTTTGCAGTTTAGATTTTCAATGAATAATCAATATTTGCAACAAAAGATTTAAACAAAACAAGGTGTTCATTGAAGTTTCTCTGCAGGAAAAAAATCTGTAACGTTTATTATGAAATATAAAGAGGCTTATGTCTTGAGTTTCATGTGCCACAGCTTATAACAGCCCTTCAGAAGCTTGAAGCAGGTTTTTTTTCATTAAACAAAATGTTGCATTCCCCCTGCTGCATTCATTACAGACAGCATATTGGAAGGTGCCTGTGCCCAGCAGTTCTGGCCTGGAGGGCTGCTCTCATCCATCTCCGTCAATGCCGTGAGTTCTTTCATAAGCAATGGAAATATTTATTTCAAAAGTGGATGCATAAGGGATGACAGCAACATCAGAGGTGTGAGGAACAGCAAAGGGGGAAGCACATTTTTATACATCTGCCCCCTGAGCATCTAAGCAGGGAGATGCCGACTTTGAGAGAGGTCCCTGGTGATTAAGGGTGGAGTTGATGGTGGGTGCAGTTCTTCCCCCAAGTCTCCCTCTAGCCAGTGGTCTTAACCCTGACCTATGAGAAGTCCTCCCTCTCTCTCAACTGCCTCTGAGCAGTTGCTTACACACTTGGACATTTTAGGAAACGATAGTGGTCTCTAGGGCTGGGAATACAAGAATTTCCAGCAACACCAGCGCAGAGCTGGGGGAAAAATCTCATTACTCAGTGTCCCTTCAATTGTTGGATTTGCCAGAAGTGGGACTTGCAGGCCAGCGCTCCAAAGCATTGCTTCGGCAGCCAGACAGACTTGGAATAAAGAAATGCTTTAGTCATGTTTTCATTCCCTATGGCCAAGTTCCAGTATCCAAAATGGGATTACCAGAAGTGAAATGCAGTTGAGTTTCGCCTCTGCCGACCTTCAGCAGCTGCTGTTCCAGCCCTGGGTCCCTGGAGAGCTCTGGGGATGCACCTCTGTACTGATGTGTCAGTCTGATATTCCTGCCTTAAGCCTGTCCTAAGATGAGATGGCCAACTAACATACCTAACTGCAGAGATTTTGTGACAAGCTGAGGGAAACCTTTCCTCCAACACATACAAATATGTTTTGCAAGGCAAAAATAAGCAGTAATACAAACATCATACATCCCCCCCCCCCCCCCTTTTTTTTTCCCTTCTTTTTCAGGAAAGCAGGAAGAGGCAAGAAAGGATTGACACTTTATCCCACTGAGGGCTTTTTCTAAGATGCCTGCTGGGAACTCTCGCTGTATGTTTCTCTTTAGGTAGTACCTCTTTTGATTTTCTCACTGCCTTGCAAGTCACACTGAGGTGCCTGGAGAAGGTTTTGCTGATTGCTTATGAAATCCATTCTCCCTTGAGGATCTGCTCTTTCCATCTTGATAAACTTTTAATTCTTGCTTTCTAATAACACTGAGGGACTGTGTTTTATGCCTTTATGACGGTTTTGTGATTGATGTTCATCTGCACTTGCAGAAGGAGACCAGTACCCTCCTTTCATTTTTGACAGAACATCGGCACAAGCGCTCTGTATCCTTTTCCCTTCTTAGTCACGTATAAATGAAAGAGAAAGTAAAGCGGATATAATCTGTCCAGATCTGTCAGTCTGGCTCACTTGTACTCTCTCACCATATTACTAAAGTTCTGACAGTGTTTCTGTCCAGCATGGCACATGGGCATGTGTTTAAAGGACACAGTCAGCTTATTTTTGATATTGTTCTGGTATCTTCTTTTTATTCTTGGTTCTGTACACTAACGTCTGGGATATGTGGAAGTAGCTGCTGTAACTTGGCATGGGAGTAGATTGCTTAAATATTACCTCACAGAGTCAATGTAAATTTATAGCAGATAAGACTTGGACCCCAGAGGCCTTTTTTAACCCATTATTGTCTTTTTTCCAATTCCATTCTCTCTGCTGTTTCTGATCTATTATTTCCAGCAGTTTTGAGATGAACATGACTCCTGTTTTATGCTTAGACTGACCTTGTCTGTGATACCGGAACAGTTTCCACAGGGCCAGTAGAGAGATCTTGCACTTATAAACATGCATCTATGTACACACAGAGGCACCCACCACTGGTGAAGGATTTGCCAGTATAAGAAATCCTGGAGGAAAAACACCCACAATGATGAATTCACAGAAAATACACAAAATACTATACTCAGACAGCCAGGGAATATCATTCACCAAACTGTGACACCGTTCTCATAGAGTAAATGCCATTTCCCTTTAAAAATCCATTTTCTTCCCTTAGGAGAAAGGACATTTAGAGTACCTGTACTGAAAGGGAGAAGGTGGAAGAACCTGTGAGCATGCCCTGCTTCCTGTGCTGTTACGCAGATTCTAAACACAGGTTTGTTTTTTTCTTACATATATTTATTTTTCCTCTCTGCTTTTTTGCTTTGAAATATCGGCTTGCATTCTCAATGAAGAACAGCTGAGAGATCAGGAAAATGGCTTAAGAATTCAGCGGGCTGTAAGCTATTTGGATTTAAAATAGTGCCTGGGAGAGAGCTTTTTACACTGCCTTGCTAAACAATCCTCCTTCTGTCACCGTCTGAGGTTGCCGTCCTTTGTTTGTCATGATATCGCCTTCCCTCTAACTCTCCAGAGCCTTCAAGGAAAGGAAAAGAAGGACGAACGAGGCTTCTTTTCTTTTTCATTTTTAAATCCCCTCAAGTCCTCCTTTAAAAAAAACCAACACAACCCTTGTGGGCCATCTGCCTTTGGTTTAGTTGTGCTTCTTGGCTTTGTTTCTTCATCATTTCCCCCTCCTTGCCCCTTTGCCGGCACCATTAAGCACTCAGGGATTGCTGCGCAGAGGCAGCTCAGCATCCCTGGTCTCAGCTACAGCACTTGTAGCATCAGAGCCTGCTCGTTTGACTATGGCCGGAGCCATCTCCGCTGCTGCCTACAGAGTCTTTTTTCTTCCCTCTCCCAGGATCTGCAAAAGCAAAGCTGTGGCTGGTCTGCCGGGGGGGTGCAATTCTGGCAGCAAGGCAGAACAAACGAGGCACCCCGTTGCTTGCCCCTGCTGCTCCCCGGCAAAGGCGGGCAGGCGGTGGTGGGGATCGCTGTCCCGCCGTGTGGCGAGACCTCCCGTGCCTCCCTTGGCACCCACTGCCGAGTGGGCAGGTGGCAGAGGGAGGGTCCCATCATGCTCGGATTCCCGCTTATTCCCTCTGCAGATGCAGAGACAGGTGGGAGGAAGCACAGGGGTGTCCCATGGTATAGGCTGGCGGCTCATCCTTTCGCCTTTGATTTGCAGCAAATCGAAGAGAGGGCGACGCCAAACGGACGGCTCTCCCAGACGGGCTCAGTGCCACGCACGCTGGGGGCAGGTAAGGCGGCCGAGGGGCCCCAACACCTTTTTGTCACAAACCTTGGATGCACAGGAGCTGTGAGCAGGACCCACGTGCCACCCTTAGCTGCAGCTCACCCTTTGCATCCTGCCAAGGAGAATCTGCCTGCAGGACATGCAGGCACGGCTTCTGGAGTGTTTCTAACACCATTTTTGTTCAGAAATTCCTGTTGTTGTTTTTGCTGACCTAAGCGGGCTGTATCTCTTCCAAATGTTTCTGACGTTTCTCACAGAGTAATCTATTAATGTCGCAGACAAGGATTCTGCTGACTTCAGTTTGGCTTCTGTTTCCCATTGGATGGGCTCCTCTCTTTATGGGTGAATGCCTCAAGCCAAAAAGAGGGAAAAAACCCTAGCCCCTGAGCTAACTGAAAACAGGCCCAAAGGGAAGCGCTTTCCAGCCGCATTGCCTCTCACTGGCTGGCTTCTGTTCTGTGCTTGGGGATGTGCCAGACTTCAGTGCCTCCGTGCTTTTGATTCCTGTTTATCCCTGGCAACATGATTGTCTATAATTATATATAATCTCCCCCTTGTTTACTCTTCTTCCTCCAGGTCTGAATGCAAGCTCGATGGCAACTCTCTGCTCGGTCTGCCAAGGCTCCAGCTCAAAACGGCTTCTCGGCATCCTCCACCTTCTTTTTCAAAAGTAACAAAGCCATTTGATTTCCTCCCACCCCTTCTCCGTGTGCCCCTGCGCTCTTCCCCTCCCCCTCGCTGGCACTGGGGTTATTTATACAGAATGTGGAAACAATTTGCAGGAAAGCGAACAATGTAAGCTGGAGTGAGGGAAGGGAGACAAGTTTATTGTGCACACTCGCAGCCCCAGAAGTGAAACGCTGCTTTTTTTGCAGGGGGAAGAGGGAGTCGACTGTTTTCCTTTCTTTCTGCTCCTCTCTTTCAACATCTCGCTGAACCGCTTTCCATCTTGCCAGAGTTGGGTCCAAACCAGAGCAACCAGATCTGAATGCGTGTTTTGGAGGAAGTTCAGGTTGGATCCCTCCCTGCATCACAGCTTGATGAGGCAGTATCTGTGTACTTAATCCTCTTGGAGGTTTTGCTCTCGGATCATTTCTGCTCCTGGATTAGCATTAATGAAGAGCATGTGTGCTTCAGAGGTCCTGGTCCAGGCCCTGAGAGCTGCAGCATTGCTAAACGCGCTGTTTTCTGCCTGGGTGTTACACATAGCTATTCTGAAGAACATTTAGGCTGAAAGAGAAGATTCCCTTGGAGTGAACGAAACAGGAACCTTTTGCAAAGTCTAATTTCAGTCTTTCTCCACTCACCCTAAAGATGAGGTTTTCAGAACATCCCAGCACCTTGCTAGCACCAATATGCTTTCTAAATGTGTCTTTGTAAATCAAGCAGTTTGCTTTAGTGCCCACCAAAGAGCTGAGCTCTGCTGGAGCTTGGGAATGAAGCACTTGCGGTTCTCAGGTGCAGGGTATAAGCCATGGGAAGCTGAACCAGCATTTGATTTTGTACCGTTGAGCAGGTCTGAGGTCTTCAGATCTCGCTCTGCCCTGGGCTCAATTACTGTGAAGTCCTCAAAAAGAAGTAGTCCAAACCCACACATCTTTTGGGGAGGAATGTTGGTGTTGCAGAGGCAAGGAAATGTTCTCCACAGGTTGCACATCTGAGCAGAGTGGCTGCTTTGGCAAGCTCCTCCCTTCCCGGGAGCTTGCAGCCTCTCTTCTCAATAGCCTCAAGACTTGGGATGTGATCTGGGCAAGTTGTGCTGAGCTGGTAGGGCAAGGGCCAGGAAGCTGCCAACTGGCACATCATGTTGCTCTCTAAACTGGGCAAATTTCTGGCCGTGAACTGGTGCAGCAGATAAACTGTGATCTGATGGCACAGAGGGACAGTTGGAAGGAACCTGTAGTGGGCTATTCCTCCCTGAGATGTTGCATCTTCTCCACCTTCCAGTACTTACTGCTCCTTCTTAGTCTTTGTCCATACACAATGTGTGAACTGTCAGTGTATGTTTGTTCTGTAAAATGCTACATCTGCTCTGCCACACGGAATGGCAAGTGTCTCTGTGGACAGGCTGACCCTCCAAAAGCTAACAGCACAGCACAGAGACCATTCCAAATGCTGCTGCTCCCTTTCTTTAGCTACTTCTTGGCCTGAATTAACAATTCTAGGTGTAAAATGCAGAAAGGGCTGGAGCAAAGATACTTTGGCCACCTATGTTTTCTGGATGGGGGCAGTTCAGCTTCTCTCTTTGGGCTCTTCTAATTTTCACTAACTCTCAGAAGGGCCCAGGAACAGCAACGATCTCTGTTTTCTTCCAAACCAGGCACCAATGCCGTGAACTGGAAGCCTGCAGCTGGGAGCAGAGAGTGGTTGTCACAGTCTGCTGACCCCCGTCGGCTGAGGCAGTGCCCAGACATAGCGGTGCAGCCCCTTTCCACCAGCTGAGCCACGCACAGCGGCTGTGGCCCAATGGAGCCACGGGTCTCGTAGGTATTCACTCCATCTTGGCCAGTGTGTGTGAGCACAGTGTGCTTCTCAGCCTGTCTACCTCCCGTCCACACAGCTGCCTCTCGCAGAGCCTGTGAATGTCTGCAGCAGCCTGCCCAGGCATGTCGCACAGTGTGCTTAGCTGACTAGCAGCATACTGGGATATGGAGAGTATTTAAATGCATAAGACTCGGGAGAGCCCCCTCTGGTCCCTCCTGCAGCAATGCTTGCAGGCTTAGGCTGGAAGGACAGCGGCTCTGGTTTTCAGGGTAGTCTCTGGGCACCCTGCTGAAGGCTTTAGGGGCTGACAGACATTTCTAATCTCTTTCTGACTCCCAAGGGTCCTCCCTTACTCCTGGAAACATGTGGCCTTGAGTTAAACTACATGGCAAGCTCTCTAATGTAGACTGAACAGCTCACAGCAGCAGTACAGGTTTGGGCAAAGTGGAGTCTTGTAGCTCTACCTATAGAGACTTTAAAATGCAGAGACCAGAGGGATCAGTTTAATTTCAGGGAAACAGTCATTGGAGCACTTGTGCTTTTTCCCTTCTGGTTCTAAATGTTCAAATTCTCATAAATATGTGGGAAAAACTCTCCTTGGAATGGTCGTGCTGCTGAAACCGTCGTTGGCTTTTTGGAATTTCCTCTTTCATCTTTTTCTTTTTTTTTTAAAAATTATTTTTAGGGCTCTTTAGATGAGAACAGATTTGTATTCTTCTCTTCATGCTGCTTGCTTACCACCTGAAATCCTCATCTGCTCTTTGCAGTTCCCAACACAGCCACGAGCAATATCCTGAACAGAGCGTTCTAACTTCAGGTGAAGAAAAGCAACAGAAGCAGATGGGCTCGTAAACAGCAGAGATCTGGCTCTCCCACAGAGGTCCTTGCGGAGTGGAAAGGAGCAGAATGGTTAGTAAACACTGAGGAACTTCCATTTTCTGGGCTGAAATGTGATAATCTGGGGAGGGAAGGACAGTGTAGGAACAGCAACTGTCATATTCTGGCACAGTCAGCTATTCCCAGCAGAAGCTGTTCATGTTAGAACTTGTAGCGAATTGGAGAATATGGGAAAGGGGGGTACATTTTCCAGCATCAGAGAATTTGTGGGTGATGAAAACAAGATTTCCAGCAGCCCTTTTGTGCTAGCATTTTAGTCTTGGTTTCTAAAGAGGTATCCTACTGTTTCTCTGTTATTCTTCCCTCCCCTTGAATTACTTCTGAAACTGTCAGTCAATCAGTTGTAACTTCTTTGATAACAAAATTCCCACAAGTTACCTGAAGGTTTGCAGCTGGACCGAGGAAAAAAAAACCCAAAGTAGAGTCCCCACTGGTGGAAGAAACCTCAGCCATGCATCCGTTCGGAGAAGCAGCAGCAGCAGCCAGCTGGCCAGGCAGCACACATGCTGCTCCGAGCTAGCGTGCACTGCCCTTCGCCCAGCCAAGCATATACAGGACGTGGAAGTGAGCAGGAATGTTGCGGGGAAGGGCAGGGGGGAAGATGATCTGTGGGATCTAATTCCCTAATAACCCGGCTGGGGTACTTCAGCTTCTCAGGGATCTGCTTGTCGCTGAACGTGTTCCACTAGCGGAGTGATGGTGAAGAGAACCAGGGTGCATAAGCCTCATATGTGAAGTGTGGGTAGCCAGTTTGTCTGTCCGACCCTGTCTGCTCCCGCAGGCGCACCAAAGATACAGTCGCAAGGGAAATGGGAAGAAAAGCCTAGTGCTGACATAACCTGTCAGGGCCTTCGGTCTGGGTGTTGACAAACCTCTGAGTACATCTAGCTGCCCCCAAGAAGCAGCATGTGTACTGTTTCCTGAAGGGACACAGATCCCTGACTGTACAAATTCTGTGTTTTCTTGTCCTTTCCTTACCTTCTGTGTAATAGAGCCTAGGAGTGAAGCAAGCAGGCAGGTGTCTTCCCCCATTAGAGGGCTGGGGATTCCTCCTTACTTTTCTTTCATGCTTGGGCAGGACCCTTTCTCCTGCCATTTCTAGCCACCCTTTGCTTAACAGTGAACCCAGGGGGATTTGGTTGCTTAGCTTTAGAGCCAGGAAATGAATGAAGAGGGGCAGGAAAAGAAAGAAATCAGAATAAGGAGGCTCACTTCGATAGTTTATGGAGTACAGAGAGATTTCTATAAACCACATGGTAGCAGGTGTAAAAGAAATGAAAGATGATAACCAACGTGGAATAATGGAGCAGCCCAAAACTCCCACAGCCCAGTGAGTCTCCAGAAATGTTGGAGAGGCTTAAACAGCAATTTAATGTGTACCTGCTGGGAAAGAGCAGCCTCTCCACCTTGTTCCTGTCAAGAAGAGCTCCTGATTCATGTTGTGTTTTTTTTTCCTTGGACAGGAAGACTACTGCAGATCCTGTGGTGGGCAAGAGTCACGGAGAAAAGAGACCTATGAAAGATGGCTCCAGGTTGGGGTTTTAGAGAGGTTTGTGCTTGATCTAGGGTTGAAAGGTTGGTGTTTCTTTTTTTCTTGGGGATTGGGAGGAGAGAGATTACTGAGTCCTTGAGTCTCAATGTAAAACAATTAGAATCTGGAACAGATTCCCAAAAGACATTTAGGGACGACTAAATGCACAAAGCAGCTTGAATATACCTACCACCAGAGTTCATCCAGTGCTGGATAAAGCCTCTGAAATGGGCAGTGCTTTAATAAAGTACATATGTCTGGGGACTCAAAATACAAGAAAAAAATATGGGGAGGGAGAGATAACACTTCCCCCATTTCTTAGAAAGGGAGAAAATGCCAAAAAGTTACTAATTTTTTTCCTGAGAATGCCTCAGCTGGACAAGAACCACTACAGGTTAAGACAATCCCCATAACCTGACGCTTGGAGAACTTCATCCCGGCACAAGTAGTTCTGGCATTTCTAGGGAGATCTGTAATTCCAAGTGATAACCTTGGAGGTTAATTGAAGTCTGAAAATAAGTTTATTTGGTAGGTGGGCTAGAGGGGATTTTAATTATGTGTTTAGATCAGTGTTGCTTTAAGCATTAATTTTGCCTGGGAAAGCAAGCTGTAGTATCAGGAACAACACCTTCACACAGCTTAGATTTGGAGACAGAAAATCAGGGGGGACTGGTAAAAGCCCATAGCCTGTTATGGCAGACGGAAATGAGCTCTGAATTAAAAGAATCTCTTGTTTATTTTAGGCCAAAAATAACTGGACTCTGAGTAAGGCCTGATTCCCTGAGAATGGGTGCTCAGTAGTTTTTTGACAGTCAGGCTGTCAAAAGAAAGCTATCTGAAATGCAGACTACACACGTCTGAATTTTTTTTTGGCCTTATTTCTCTTTTCTGCTTTGTGTGTCATATTCTTTTTGCAGCTTTCCAGAGCAGAGTTACCCTTCCACTTGTTCCCCTTTGCCCCCTGCTGAGTCAATTCCTTTATTTTCCACCATTATTTGTACTGTACTCACTCCCAGAACCTGGGAAATCTTCCTCAGAAGTCTCCTTGTCTCCTGAGCTTACTGCCAACTCTCCCACTAAAGCTTTTAATTCTTCATTACAAAGAAGAATAAAAGCCCAGAAAAGTGTGCCATGACACCCTTTAAGGTGCCATTACCCTGTAATTCTTTAAAAACTCTATATGCATTTATAGCTGCTGAGAAGTGCTGGAGTGGGAAGCCTACAGACTAAATTGGTGGTAGCACATGAAAGAGAAGCAAGTGCTGTGGCCTGGTATCGGGCACCGGGTTCTGGTTTTGGTTTGGACACTGACTCACTCGGCCAGCTTGAGGAAATCGTTTCCCTTCTCTGTGCACCTGTTTCCACTCCCCACCTCTAATTGTCTCCCTGGTTAGACTAAGAGCTCTTCAGGACACGGCCTGTCTCTCGCTGCGTGTACGTACAATGCCTCAGCACAATGGAGCCTTGTCTTGGTTGGGGCCTTAGGTGTTCGAGTAATACAAACAAGAATAAAAGGTATGCCCAGACAGCAAGGCAAGCTTCCCAGACATGCTGCCCTGCAAGGATGTCTGAAACCCAATGTGCTGGGAGCTGTCTCTGTTCCCAGTCCTTGGCTTCTCTCAGCCGGCCAGCAAAGCATAACCAGTTCCAATTACAATGGTGAGGTGAACTGGCACGTTCCCAGTTCCACTGGGAACCGGTGTGAAATCACTAAACTCATTTTGCAAACTCAAGCAGTGCCTGATAGGAACCTCCAAACCGCGCAGCTACAGACCTGCCTGGAGCTGTGCCATCTCCCTGCAGGTGAAAAGCTCCTTACGTCAGCCCTGAAGCTCAGAGCCATCTCATCCCACTCCCAGCCCACACTGCACACGCTTGAGCCTGCTCCAATTTGCCAGCAGAGAAACGAGCAAAAACATTTTCTTCTTTCCTCCCTTGTCTGAGGAGGTGCATACATGTCTCTCTGGCTTTTCTTCTTATCCAATGGCTTTTGCATAGCCCCTTCCTCCCGTTGTTTGTTCGTTCCCTGCACTCCATCCCATCTTTTGTGTTCCTCCCTGGTTTGATACAGCATCTCGCTGGTCCTGCTTCACACTAAGAGAAGGGGTATTAGATGGATTCCCCATAGAGTATAAATTGAATGGAGAAAAGTGGCTGGTTTCCCAGCAATAATTTATCTGATTAAAAAAATACTCCCCAAACTCCCCCTCCTCCACTGGTCCTACACCCCCTCCAAAAAGAACATTGGCACTCGGGCTAGTGTTTGAACTGTATTATTCAAATTGCTGGAAGGGGGATTTAGATGGGAAAATAACTGTCAAAAGATGGCTCTCTGGGGATTTTCCCCAGAGCGTGAGCTCTGAAATTTGGAACATGGGTTGTTGTATGGAGGAGGCAGAGAGTAAATAATTCTGAGTCAAGTACCTCCATGATTTCTAGCTTTGCCCTCATCTAACAAATATCTTATACAGATATGCACAGATGCACATGCTCACACACATGTGCCCCTGCACACACATTTCATAGAAGAAGCCATTAGCAGTAATGCCAAAGCACAGCAAGCTGTTCCTGCTGTTCCCTTTCTTCTCTCTCTTTTTTGCCTTACTTCAGGGCTTATTCCAAATAAATGAAGAAATACGCTTCATAAAATGCCGGTCTCCTTGTTTGTTACCTGTACAGGTTTTATTCCTTTTAAATCAGTGCTCTCCAAGGCTGGTAATTTTCTTCTCCTGCTGAAGCCAACATTCCTTTACTCACATAGGCTGTTCTAATTGGGGAACGGGAAAGTCACCCTGACACCCCTCTTCATCACAGCAATGCAGCATAGGTGACCTGAGCTATGTATTTCTGGCCCATCTGTATTTCGCTGTTGCCTTTCTCTTTGAGGGAGAGAGGCAGGTATTTTACATTTCATACTGCTCCCACAGTATGCAGTGATTTATAACAGGAGCTACCTTATTAATGTCAAGGGCAGAATTGCTACCGATGTTCAAGCTGCAAGAGCGTATGAAAATCATTTAGTTAGCTATGGCATGGTCCCAGCACCGAGGGCTGTTAGCTGATGTACATTCCTCTCTCTGCTCACAGCCTCCGCCAAGTCTGCATGCTGGTTTCTGGGCCAGTGGGTGAAACGTGAACAGGCCCATTCTGAGCTGGAGCTTTTCAACCTCGGAGCAACCTTAAGCTAGTCGCCAGGGCTCAGGTTTCCTTGCTTTTTGACAGGAGTACTGTTCAGATGAAACCTCTCTCCACTCCTTCTGGAGGATTTACGCTGCCACAAGTCTTCATTTTTTCCAGATGTTTTACCTAATAAATCAAGGAGTCTCATCAGAGGATTCGAATCCAAAAGCTGTTACCATGACTTCAAAGGCACAGGCTGGAATGGAAAGAAGTGCAGACATTTTATACCACTCTGTAGTCACTGATCATGAAAATACACTCCGGTTCCAGGATTTTTTCCTGTGGATACCAAAATTCCACCATGATTAAATAAAATGGTGCTGTGCTCCTTCAGCCAGCCTTTGCTTAAAAGAATTGAGCTGCAGCACTCACAGGCTGTATGGTTGGCAGTAACCAAGGATGGGGCTGGTCCTGAGAGAAGGTGAGCTCTGCCAACCTCCATCCAAGATCAGGGACCGTTAACTCAGGTTTGAACTCGCTCTGTCTTTTCAGATTATTGGCTGCATATTTTCTCTCAATGCTAGGTTAAGCTTTTCTCATGTAAAGGATTCAGACGTCTGTTCATATTCTTCAGATGTTTGGGAGAGAAGAAGATAAAAAGAGTTATATGGCTGCAAAATGGGATTGTGATTATTCATACTGGTTTGTTCCTTGGTCAAGAATGTAACTTTTTTTTTTAAATATAGTGAACCTTTTCTTTTTACGGTGTCTATATGGTGTAATTTTCTTTCACTGTTACATTTCTAAAGATAAATGCTCTGGTGTTTTGAGAAACTGTTATGTATGCGTTTCTAATTACTTGATAGCACAGTGTACTGCAGGATAATGTAATGAAGAAATGCAGCTGAAGAAAGAAAAAATGTTCCCACGTGTAGGTGAGCGGAAGACCTACAAGACTGCATTTTGGTTCCTTGCTTTCCCAAAGAGTGCTGGCATGGCTCTGGCTGTGCTAGGTGCTGCCCATCAGAGATGCCCAAGTTAGGCTGTGTTCTGCAGCAGCTTCTTCTGGCAGCAGTGCCAAGGTAAGCTGCTCTTCTTCACTCTCCGCCTTGTCTTCCCTGTCTGTGCAGATAGCTGTGGGGCCGTATCCTAAACAGTTTCCCATTTGGATTTCTCTCACCACTCCACTAACAGTTGTATGAACAGGACTGAGTGGATGGTGCCAGGCAGGAACAGGCTGCTGGTGGCATGAGGGAGAAGGTGGTGTGGCTGTGGGGAGCCCCTTCAGCCATGAAGAGAGGTGCCCAGGTTAAAAGTGTTGAGTTTCAAGGGAGAATTTGGACTCTCTCCTTCACAGGGCTGCCCTGCACTGCCTCCCTGCAAAGCCATGAAGAGGGGAAGCTGTGACAACCTCCCGAGGGTACCTACAGCAGGTGATATGAGCAGAGACTTTGGCTTGTGCTGTCTGAGGATTCTGGTACATGAATAAGTTATGACTGGGGGCCTGTTGGGGGAGGGCTAAGCCAACCCTATCTTACACTGGTTGTAGGTGTTAAAAGCATGCAGAGAGTTCTTACTGCAAAGCAGATGTGTGGTAAACTGCTTGCAGGCCAGATCTCTAAGGGAAGTGGGGACTGTAGCGCTTGGGAGTGTTTTGAAAATACTCTGCAACCCCCAGTAAACACTGTAGTTATGGAAAACAGACTTGGGACATGAATTTACTCCAGTTAGACCATATTCTATGTGTCCCAGGCAGCAGGGAGCAAAAGGGCATTTGGTCCTGCAATGTGTTTAACCAGATCTTGAAAAATCACCATGGTTGTCCAACAGGAAGATGTTTCAGGGAAGGGAACGTTCTGCTGCATTCTGGTGGAGGGTTGTCAGAGAGGGAAGAGCCAGGTATGTATCTCCTGTGTTGTAATGATATGTTCAGACTGAAAAATAAGCTCATCTAAATATTAATAATAAAATAACAGTTACCATGATACACTTTGTTCCTGCCACAGACTTCAGAAAAATTGCTCCTTATCTTCCCTCCCCCAGGATGCTGAAGCCCAGCACCCCAAACTGTTGTGACTGCTTGGGATTGATGACATCTAGAATGATACGTGTTGGATCATCAGAACAGAGTGGGAGCAGCACAGCTTGGTTTCAGGAGCCAAAAATAGGTACTGTCATTTCTGAGCTGAAGCCTGCCTTCTCTTTCCCCACCCAGCCCTGCCTATTTGGCACATGCGGCACATGCAGCACATAATCATTGTGTTCACATCATACCAAAGAAAAACCACATTCCTAAAGCAAGCAGTGCGTTAAGTAGTGGACATGCTTTGGAGGCAGAGTATATTATGACATGGATCCTACATTAGTGAGCATCAATGACAGTGGTTTGCAGATTTGCTATGGGCAGTGGGTATAGAAAGGAGTACAGCTCATCTGCTGCATTGCCATGTAGAAAAGCATCAGAGATGTTCAGAGATGTGCTGTAAAATAGGGAGCTTGAATTCCTTTCACTGGACAGCTGCTCAAATACTTGTAATTGAATGATTGAGTGATGAATGTAGCACATTTGATTTTTCTCTGAATCTTTTCTCTCTTTTATTCTGTAGCTCTGTGAATCTCAGTAATGCTTTCACCTTTTTTTAAGTCTGCTCACTAGAGTAGTTGTCTGCTTCTGCCAAACCCCAAAGCTACATTTCATTAAAAAAACCTGATTATTCAGGAAGGGTGAAGTCTGATTCACAAAGATAACGCTCTTTGAAGATGTCTGCTCCTTTGGTAGTGACTGATTTAAATGGGTTCCATTTTAATATGCCTCTTATGCTGTTCTCAAGGCCACACAAAGGAGGAGGAATTGTGTGAGGCCATATAAATCAGGGTTTGTTATAGGGATGTCAAACACAACTGCACCATGGGGTGTTAATAGTGAGCAGGCAAGTAGTCAAAAGCAAGTCAGAACCAACTAACAAAAGCCACAAAGCTAATCTGTCTGGTTCTTGATGCTTCCCAAAAGTGCAGTGTCTGCACACTCATATTCTCTTCTGGGAGAAGCTTGGGGTGTTAGACTGATCCATATCACACTTTCAAAGTGCTCCAGTAATTGGATAAGTAGGTTTGGTGGAACATCTTTGGTTCTCAATTTCTTCCATCAGGAAAGATCTAAAAATGAAGCTATGTGAGCACATCATCAGACCAGGTCTCTTCCTATTTACTAACACCAAGCTCACTCCACTGGATTTGTGCTCAGCGAAAGCAGTGGTGACCAGGCTGCTGGACACACAGCAAGGGACCTGTTGGATTAAACTTCCATTGAACAGTTCATCATTGTGTGGAGGAAGAAAACTCCCAATCTTTGTGCACGCGAGTAAGAGTTTCCTCCTTTTCCAGCAGCACTTTGTGGGCAGAGTGGAGGGCAGCCAAGAAAATTTAACCAGACTGAGAAATACAAAAAACCTTTTAGTGCACACTTGAAGCAAAAGCTCTCAAGCAATGTTTCCTGTATGCTTGACCACAGAGATACTGCATGCACCAGATCCTTTCTTTAGAAATGTTGACCCTCGACATGGCTGCTGCACTGGGCCCCGTGTTGCATCTCATGGTCAGATTCTTGCAGGTGTCTCCCTACATGCGGATTGTTTATGTGTAGGTTTGTTGTGAGTTAAATCCCAAGGCACTGACTCCACTGAGTTCCTGAGTGCTGGAATAAGAAGTGATTTGGGATCTCAGTGTGCAGCCTTTGGAGAAGGTGCCACTGCACGTGCTTTCCCCCTTCCTCAGTTCCATAGCATAGGAAGCCTCGAGCACTTCAGGTTTTCGGACGTTTCCGCTCACTCTTTCCATCACCTGCTCTTAAGACTTAAGGCTGCATGATGGACCGTGAGTCTTCAAGGCAGGTTTGTGAGTACAAAGCGTATCATGGGGGGACACAGTTTTCTCTTCCAGAATGATCGCACAATCTCTTCAGCTTTCCAAATACCTGTTAGTTCAGAAGAGAAACTGAGCTCAAATGTCCTGAAAAGTAGTGTGCTTTCTAGTAAAAATGAAGCTGTTAGAGCTTTAAAATGGGCCATGAGACTTCCTTTTTACGGAAGGAATTCAAGACAGTGGAAAGTTTCAGGGATTGAATGTAACTTGTGAGCCAGGATCTTGGATGATCACGAGTCCATTGGACAGACTGCACACACATGCACGCACATGTGCCTGCGAGCACATACCATTGTGGTTTCTATATTAGTTTTTGTTATTTCTCAATATTCCATTAATATTTAATGTATTTATCTCGGTTGCTGGTAATTACAGCAGTGAAAGTGCTGACTCTGGTGTCCTTCTGGGACATGACATTGGCTTGGGACAACCCAACATTTTTGTGTGAGCCTGCAAAAAATGTTCTGCCCACTACCCTCCAACCCCAAGAACATTCCTGGCTTCTCTGATAACATCCTTAAGCACAGCACTGCTAGAAAGACTTTCGTGTAGATTAATGACCTGACACTTCCAAATATTATTTTATTTACCAGGGCTTCTGGGTCACTAGAAGCTATTTGAGTTCTACCTATTCCTAGGAAGAAGGACTTCAGCTATCTCAGTTCTCTACCTACAGCGTCCCTCCATTTCACAGATAATATTTTGGAAATAAACAAATTTGGCAAGACTAACAAGCAGGGAATGAGAGTCCAGACCAGGACAGACTGCCATAATGGTGGTGCCCCGATAGCTTTTGGGAAGACAGTAGCTGAAATGGGAAAGGAATAGTCCTGGTAGGGAGGGTGAGCTGGGTGAACTCCGGGAAGGGAGCAACAGAGGGTGCTGCAGGTCACAGTGGAGCGGTGTTGACAGGGGTGGAAAGGGTGGCACATGCTCCAGTTAAGGTGCAGGGATGCAGTTGTGATCCTTGGGGGTGTTGGGTTGTGTTGCGATGGTGACAGAAATGATTGTGGGGGAATGATGAGTCAGGAAAGACCGAGGTGCAGCTGGATAATGCCAGCTACTACCCAGCGGGGTTCATGTCTCCCTTTAAAATCAGGTCAAGCAGAGTCCCGCTTCTCATCCTAAGTGAAAGGGCTGTGTTTAGGAAGTCGGGGCTCTCAACCAGCCAGCTTGTCTGTGGGAGCTGGGAGCGCTGCAGGGCAGAGGAGAGGATGCACTCAGACAGACTTGGTGTGCACACAGGTACCCTCCAGCTTGATGCACAAAGCTGGATTTTGCCTTTGTGAACATTTGCCAATTATAACATATCATGTGCGTCAATAGTGCCTCTAACTTGCCTTAATACCTTTTTATGAGAATAAAATTTGTTCTTATATGGTGCTTTTCATGCTTGAGGCAGTTCAAAGCGCTTCGCTAAGCACACTAATGAGTTAGATCTGGGGAGCGCAGTGATTGTGTAGGCAAATATAGGGACTATTATGTGCTCTGCAATAATTCACAGAGCCGCCTAAGCTAGAAACTGTTTTATTTGTTGAAGGGAGGAATGTTGGCTGGATCTCATGGTTGTCCTCTGGAAGATTTTAATGATCTTTAGCTTCCATATAGAATGGCACCTCAGAGAAACTGGAGCCAAGAGACCTCGCTTGAAGAACAACACATGTAGCTGTGCAGCACCAAGGCAGCTGTGTCCGCTGAGGTGAGGGGCCCAAGATCAGCTGCAGCCCTCGAGACCAAGATTTACCTTTCTCAAGCATATTACATCTCTCTGAATCCTCTCAGTGCCTTTAGGCTGACTCTGTTATTTGATGTCCTCTTTTACCTTACTTTTAGTTATAAAATAAAAGCTTTTTTTGTGCAGGACCTTCCACCCCTAGGTCTTGAAGAGGGATTACCGAGTTTAACAGTGACACTGTGAAACACCATGGAAGTATTGCAGTTCTCCACAGGAATAAAGGGAGATTTAAAGCTAGATCCAAGCAGATGTCTGAAGTGAAATTTGCACAGAATTCAGGCACCTCAGTCCAAAGTCATGATCCTGAAAAACCTGCTCTCAGCTTTCCCTGCTGCAGGAGCTGCCTATGCATGGCAGACACTTAATTTTCAGTGTTTAACTTCTTTCTGTGCTTTCTCAAAGGCATTTGGGGGTATGTCTTCCCAGACAGACCTTTTCTGCTGACCTGCTGGCAAGACTGACTGGGATTTCTTCCTAAAATATTTGGGTCAAAATAAACTGGTCTGGTGGAGGAGGGCAGTAGCTGCTTCCAGCGGCCTGCCCATCTGTGCTGGTAGGTACCCTGTGCATGACTGCAAAACAGCATGTGCAGTCCCAGTCCTCAAAGTAAATTCACATCTTTTTACCTTTTCTAGAAAAGGCCAAATGAACCCTAGTACATTGCCCTTACCTTCTGTGGGTATATAGTGAGGGTTGGGGTCCCCTTCCTACTACTAGATAGGCCTTGGTGGAAAATGCACATTATCCACTTCTGCACTGCAGTGATATTTCTCCAAAGGGAGCCAGCTTTTTCCTATTGCTCTATGATTACAGAAGCTTAATTAAGAAAGCGAGTGGAGTCAAACAGGAAGATGCTGCCTCTCTAGGTGTTGTCTCAGCGTACACATCTTCAGAGACTCATTACTTACACACCGACCTGGCCTGTGCAGGTTGATTATTTTGGGCTGTTTAGTGTATTCAGCTTACTGAAGTGTTTGCCTTCATGGCAGAGGCTCTACTCTTTGGTGTCCCCTTTGCACACTACAGCAGTAGTAATTAGCAAAACAGTTAAGTTTCTTTGGCATTTGTGATGCCCCAGGAAGCATCCCACGTTCAAGGATAGCCTTGAAACTCCTCCTTAAGCTCCTATGAGGCCACTTATGCTGCAGCTCCTGGGAACAAAGAGAATTTGCATGACTTTTCAACATCTCCCACCTGCCCTGTGATTTGTGTGTTAACTCTGAATAACAGTCATTACTTCTCTGGAGTTCAGGGCACTGGAGGGTTTCAAACTGCATTGCAAACAGGGCAACCCCGCTGATGTGAATAGAGCTGGTCAATTTGGAGTGTAAACAGAGTGACTTATCGAATTCACTTCCTAGCAATTGTAGCAGTGAGGATAGAAAGGTGTCACTTTAGGCTCTTCTGGAATGGGACAGGGGAGAGCAAAACTACACCCAGCTAAGACTGTAAGTAAAGACTAATACTATCTCTAATTGAAACCAAACAAAACATTCAAGTAGACAGCCTACAAGTGCTTTACAAAAAGTGGAAAGCAAATGCTTTTTCGTATAAGCATTAATCTTTATGCCTCACTAGGGTCATAAGCGCTAGTGAGAGTGCAAGGAGAGCATTCAGCTCAGTCAGCACCAGTCTGTAAAGATCTATGTCCAGTTTTGCACTTAATTCTGTTTATCTGGGGCTATTAATTAGCTCCTTTCAGTTTCCCTGTTAAGATCTGTATGTTAGGTCTACTGAACACTCCTGCACATAAAGATCCATCATTGATTGCTTGGGCAGCTAAATTGGCTAGACAGTTCACTACTCAAAGGTATCTTAACTTTGCATCATTTTCTGCTGGAGCAGGAATACTGGGGATGACTTCAATCTTATTGTAATCTGCTTGTACACATTGCTTTTCTAATTTCATGCCTAGGTATGGCATTTCCATTACAAAGGAGTTTTGTTGGTTGAGCTCTGCTGGTCTGGGTCTTTCAAAAGCTGATCAGAGCTTTTGGTCATGTGCTTCTACTCTTTTCCCTCAGAACAAAACATCATCTACCCAGATCCTAGGCTATCAAAGCCCATGAAACAGTTCAAGTGCCAAACACAACCCAAACGGCAGCCTGAGAAAATTATGTCTCCCATAGGGGCTGTTGAATATGCACAAACGTATGGTCTGTTTTCCTAACGTGCCTGTCAGAACCCTGCTGATGCCTCCAGCAGAGAAAAATATTTGGCATAGGCCATTTCCCCCCAAACTTTACTCCTTGCAGGAAATAGAAACTGTTCTTTTCCTACATATTTATTTGTGCTTAACTGTAATCACAAAGGGTTGCATTTTTTCCCTCTTCTCTGGTGACTCATGAGTGTCCGCTTGCTGTCAGTTCTGCATTTCCTCTTACCTTTCACAGAGCTGCAAGCCTTTTCACCCCTTCTGCTAGTGTCTGCTATACTCCACCTAAAAATTTGATATGGGAGATGAGCTTTAGGATGGGTGTGCTTTATTCAGGTTTACTTAGCATCCTGTGCAGGCTTCCCTGGTTTTTTTTTTGGTTTTTTTTTTAAATCTTCATTCCCTGCTGAAGGTGTTCTTCTAATGTGAACAAGGCTTTTCAACACAAGTATACATGCTGCTAATTTTTCAGACCATCCCTTTTGCTGTCTGTTGTTTCCCCATACATTTAACAATGGGTTCCTTTGGTCAGAGGGAAGATCCCCACTGTAAGTGCTGACTTGGGGTGGTTCACTCACTGCCCAATTTCAAGAGTCTGCTTGTAGCTTTTGGGGGGGGAGTTAATTAAGTTCCTAGCACTGCATAAGTTGGTGTACAACTTATAATTAATTAATATCCATTTATCTTTCAGGCTGTGGTTTGCTTACCTTCTGCTGCAGTGTCACCCCACCCACCCTGGGCCCACAAAATACTCCAAATGGGGATTTTGTCCACACTGATCTCTTATCTGAGTTCAGTTAGCCTTTCAACACTGCAAATAAGCTATTCAGGTGAGAGAATCACAGAGCTTTCTGTGCTTAGTCCTTCTTTACATACATCATACCTGTCATTTTTAGGTGAAGTGCAAGATTTCTTAGCTTTGTCATTTCTAACATGGCATCGTTCACCTGCATTAGCTGAAAATTAGTAAAACTTTTCATGTGTCAGGACTGTAGCCAGGATCAAGACTAACTTCTTCATCTTTCTGGTTTGGAAATTGCTCACAGTGAGGTATTTGCCTTGCTCAGTGTCAGAGTTCTCACTGCTCACTTCCTGCAACAGGAGCCTGTGCACAGCGTGTGCTTTGGGAGTCTTCTGGAGGCACCATACCCCATGGACTATGACATTTGCCAGAAATTGGATGCAATACTTAAAAAAAAAAAAAAAAAAAAAGAGAGAGAATAAGAAAATAGGAGTGTTATGTGAGGTTTTTCTTCCTGATGTCTTTCACTGGTACTTTTTACAGCTTTCTTTTTAAGCTAAGCATAATACATGAGCTCTGCTCTTTAGTAAAAACACACATTAACAGCAGTAGTAGCAGTAAACATCAAAAGCATGTCAGTAATACTATTCCTTGTCTTCCCCTATGCTGCCTTCTCCAAAAGTATTACTTCCTAGCATGACCTGGCAGCGTGAGAAGTAGTGGCCTACTGTGGATACTGCGATGACAACCCCAGAGGACCAGATGAGTGCTACCTGATATCTGGTGAGTGGGCTAAAGGTCAGAAGGAAAAAGCTGGACTACCATTTGAAAGGATGGTTTAGACAAAACTAACAGATCGTGAAGCAAGTGTCAGCCTGAAAGAGGGTTTTAGAGGCAGATTGCAGCCATTTGGGGCTAGAAAAAACATTAGGTTTGTGAGAATGCTTTTCTTCCTCTGTCAAATATATCTTATTTGTTACTTGCCTCACAGGGCTTGCATCCGAAAAATGCCATTTCTTTTCTTCATAGAATGTAAATGTTCATTCCAGATGATATAGACATAAACCTCAATTTCTTCTCAGACCTCACCGTAGGTTTTTGAACATGGAATGAGAGTCTTTTTGAGAAATGGATTTCTTGTTGAATACATACACTTCTGTACTTTCAGAAATGAAGGGTACTTCTGATAGCCTTAACCTCTTTCTCTACCAATTCCCCTTTTTTAGCAATGTAATTTTGTTCCAAGCATCTAAATTCTCTCCAGTTTTTGGTAGTAATTCTTTTTAGCTGGATTTCTTTGGGAATGTGAAGGCATCTTGCTTTTATGCAAAATGTCCATTGCCTGTATAGCATAAGAGTATTTTCCTCCCAGATGGCCCTGCAAGCACGTACCTCCCACTGCACTGAAGGAGGATATACCATTTCAACCTTTGGTCCTTCTAAGAGCATCCCCTCAAAAATGTGTATTAGTGGAGGGGGAGGTAGGTGAAGCAACAGCCTGGGCAACATATACAGTGTGGTGGTACCTGTTCACTAGAAGGTGGATTAGCACCTTCACCTCTTTTCGGACCATACTGCTCAATGGGCAGTGATGTTCAAAAAGGACTGATCTCTGTCGGTATGAACTAGCAACCTTTAGTTTTCTGCAGTTCCCTCTGCTCCATTTAGTATCTCTGAATGTCTTTGTGCCTCACTTGGACACAAAGTCACATTGTGACCTCTTTGAAACTCATTTCATATTTCTTAGAATCTGCAGTAGCAGAAATACCAAGCAGTCAGTAAGTCCAGTCAAGTTATGTTAGAAGTAAAGGTGGCATGTTGTAAGGGCAACATTTTCTTAAGGAACTGCTATTCAGGCATATTTGTTGTTTCAATTAGTCTGATTTAGTGGCTCAGTCAGGGGGCTGCAGCCTGTAGCACTCAGACTGTAATTTGATTTCTAAAGCTGCCATTCAGGTACTAAGGAAATAAAAACACGTGGTAAAACCACATCGTGACAGCAGACGTATAGATCCTGATGTGCTTAATGTGCAGCGTACCTGTCAGGAAGATACCAGGGTTCATGGCATGATCACCCACATTTCATATCCCATCAGAGTTGCATGTTTTGCTCTCGTGGCTTTGATCAGCAGTCCCCTGGGAGGAGCATGGAGAGGTGGGAGAATGGTGCTGTTTTTCCAGAACTGTTGCCCTGAAGGGATGTTTAAACAAAAAAAGAAAGTAAAATTAATGTCTGTGAAAAGTGCCAGATTGACAGCTTTAGCGAGTAAAACACACTACCTATTTGAAGGCTACCCACGTTTTATCTGCGAGAGCTGTCAGCGCAGTACCATTCCTCAGCACAAAATGTATTCTTTTCTTTTTAAACTGTCCTTGTGTCTCCAAATTCCTCAATCCTGCATCTGAGAAGGATTCAGACAGCACTAATGGGGGTAAGAAGTTGGACTGCTGAAAACTAGGAAGAAATGTTGGCAAATTTGCCCTGCTTTTGGAGATGCTTAAAATTTGCAAGAGGCTAGAAATGATTTAAAAATAAAATTTATGCAGAATGATTCAAGGCATAGCTCTGCTTTCAAACTAGAAACTGCTGGGAACAGGAGCTTGTTTCTCTCCTTAGCAAATCAGGGCTGTATCACTGTTGTTGGTCTCTGAAAAGAGACCCCCATGCTCTTAGCTGACAGCTGACAGCTAACCAAGGTCTTGTCCGGACTTTTGCAGCACGCCCAGGTGCTGCAGCATGAGCACCTGCCTTTCGTGGCAGGAGGATGCTTTGAGAGACACCGTGATCATGATGCACAGATCAAGTGGCAGGAGGTCACTGGCAAAAGACAAGTCCTCCAGGACGCTGGGCATCCTTCAGTGGCACCTTATGAGCTTGGGGAGTGGAAACCCTGTCTAAATGAGGTCTTGGATCTGTTGCTTTATGGTATTGGTAGCAAGATATTTAACTTATTGGATAGAGTCAAATTAGGTCCCTGCACTTTTATGCATAGCTAAATTTACATCTGAAACCGCACAGTAAGCTCTTCAAAGTATCTGATACATGAACCTGAAGACCTGTTCTGAAAAGTTGAATTTTACAACTGTTTGAGCTTGTCCCTTTTTCAGATGACATGGTAAAAATGAAGAAGTCTCATATTTATTCCATGAAAATCCATTATATTTGTAGGAAATTCCTTCACAGCATTTGAAAGGGTGATGAGGTTTTGAGGCGCATTCCAGTAGGAGGAAGCAGACCCAAAACTCTAATTTTAAAGGGCTGCCTGAGAAGTGTATGAACAAGACAGTTGCTTATTACAGCAAACAGGACTCTGTCCCTGTCCCAACCTATTGCCCAATGTCAGTATTCTTTCCTGTTTCTGCAGATCATCATCCCTGTCTTCACTACATCATAGTAACAATGGGTGCCACTGTTTTTGAACTGTTAAATTAGTTGTCTAAGGTAATTTTGTTCATATTTACTATTCTGTCACAAGGTTCTAAAACTACTCAGTGCCTCCAGTTTCTGCCATTTAAAGAAGAGGGATACTTTAGCCACTATTTTCAAACAGGGGCTCCTGGAATCATTATATATGTATATTCACTTTTAAACACCTAAAGTAGTAGTCTGAGATACAAGCCAGCCATGACTGACTGCCAACAGCAAAGGACACTTGTGGGAGTTGTAGGTGTTGACACAACAGTCGAATCTATCTAGTCTCAAGTTTTATGCATAAGACTTGCTCATCTAACTCTGGCTGATCCATTTGTATCTCAGGCAGGTAACATGGCTTTTTCTTTCCATTTCCAGGACTTCACAAATGCAGGTCATCAATCCCCTGACCAGTAGATAGGTCCCAGAGCGGGAGAGAGACGACAGTGCCCCTAGCCAAAAAAGGGACAGGGCGATGCTGCTGTTAGTAACTTTCCACACCAGGCAGAGGTGAGGTTTGATTAGTATCTGTAAAGTGTGCTGAGATCACCAAGAGCAATGGACTGTATATTTTCCAGGCATCCTCTGTTCCTGGTCTAAGATTGTTTCTTTGATTTCCCAAGCCCAGAGGGAATGACTGTTTCTATGTGCTAAGTATCAATTATCTTCCTTTTGTTTTTAGCCTTTCTCCTCTCCACTTTTTTCCTCTCTGTTTTGAATTGCTCTCAGGCTGCTGCACTCTCACTTCCCTGCCTTTGCTGGCACAGACATCAGGAGAAAATGTGATAGTGTTTACATAGCACTGAAGCACTAGGACTCGGGAGATGTGAAATGCGGAACTGCTGCACTACCTTTGGTGACTCACGACACCTTTCCGTGGTTCTGCTTTCCTTCTAATTTCCTGCTGGGCTAACCTTCTAGACTGTAACATCTCTGGGGAAAGGACTTGCTTTTGTTGTGTGATCCCACGGTGTCTAATACAATAGGACCCAACCTCAGGTAAGACCTTTAGGCACTCCCATTATATGAATGAGAACAAGATTGTTGGTGTCAGTAATTAACATTCTTGTGGGATTGTTGGAAATGCTTTGGGATAAACACCACCTGGAATCATCGTCTGGCTTATGTGGTTTTTAAGCTGCGGAGGAGGCTGATCCTGTTCACACAAGAGGGCATGGACCATCTGTCTCTTCTCTTACTGGATGTGCAAAAAGTCTTTCAGTCCAAAGATGAGTTACAGTACCTCAGTGAGAAGCGGGACACTGGAAAAGTGAGGGCATTGCCAGTGGCGAAGAAGAATGGAGGCTCAATTACCAGTGTGTCTCCAGTAGTGATCTCACCTGAGAACAACGACTATATGAAAACTACTAAAACAGAGAAAAATACCAAACTAAGTGTCACTGATAACATTGTGAATACCTGTGGCACAGTGTCATCCCATGACAGGCTTCCAGAGATGAAACCTCACTCTGGTTAAATGGATGGCAAAAATCCCGTTGACTGCAATAACATCAGGCTTTCCCTTTGGGGCTTACCTGGATTTCTCTCCTTCTGAATGCCCAGACAGCCACATCCCACATCATTTTGCACATTCTGATAGCAAATAAATGATTCTTTTCCTTTAAAGCGTGGCTTGGATTCAGTAAAACCTGCATTTTGGATTCTAGGTTCCCTCTATCTACATCTGAAATCCCTAAATAAACAAACATTGGATTAGACCTCAACAGTCCTGCCGCTCAGTGACTGAAGCCTTTAAAAGCATTTCACACCAACTGCTCTGCTCATATTTCAGACTGTTAAACAGTGACTCAAGCAAAGGAGCTCCATCTTCCTCTCAAACTTCCCAGGGAACTAACCTTAGTTATTGGAAGGTCTACCTCCATTTATGACCCTCCCTGACTCCAGCGAGGAGTTGGAATTGTTTAGCTGTTGTTGACATCAGGAATGACATAAATATGTGCTGGGGTTAGAGGATTTCTGGCAAATGGCCCGCTAACCTAGAATTTGCTCTGCAAAGTCAGGAGGATGACTTTTAGCCTTGGAGCAGTTTGCAAAACCACATCTGTGACCAATATGAAAAACAATAATAATAACAAAAAATAATCTAGTCCCTACTGAATGATGAAAGACAGCATACCTCGCTGGGCACTGCGGTGCTGGGATCAGTGTGGAGACCTATGCAGGAATAATCAGACAGGTCATTATTGCCAGAAAGTCATCTGCGGATGGCAGCACAGCAGATTAAACGGAAGGTCAGTATCTCATAGGTGTAAGTCTTCAACTTAATGAGCCAGGTCTTTATTTGTGCTGCAGCCCCTTCTTATCCCAAAATTGCCTTAACCAGCTGCTTGCTAGAGGATGCCCAGTAACAGAAAATTCTCTGGATAACAATAAATTGGTGTAACTATTCAGTGTCACCTCACATCCTGCTAAGCAATAGAGAAATCATGATCAGAAAAATGGACACAACCAGAGAGTCACTGAACAGTCGAATCCTAATTTTATCACCCTTCTTGTGGGCAACAGATAACCCAGTGCAATTTGCAGCAGCTCTGAAGCGGCTCCAAATCTCAGCTGGAGTCACAAAGGCTCAGTGCTAGCCTTGGACTGAGGAAGTCGCAAGAGATCAGTGAAGTTGTCATTGTTCCATAACCTTGCTTCTGCACCAAAAACCAGCAGGCTGGTTTGAAATATGAAGCACCTCAAGCAAAAGACAAAATTTTAATCACTGAAATTAAGGTCCTTCTCTGGATCCCTCTCTGGAGAATACTGTCTATCTCCAATGATCATGCATGGACTTCCAAAGAAGGTAAATTTTGAATTTAAAACTGTACAACGTCAATGTGTGAATGACAGTGTGAAATCTTGGCTGTAAGGCCGAGACATCTCCAAGAGGAGAAAAACACTTTTTCCACTCAACTGTGTAGCAGTGGCTGAGGTAGATGAGGTAAATATGTTGTCTCCAACTATTAAAGGGTGAGGGAATCTTTTATACACGTATATTACATGTTTGCAATCTAAAGGTGGTGTGGGTTTTTTGTTTAATTCAAGAGTTTAAAAGTTTAGAAATGCCGACATTAAGGTGGCCTGTGCAACTGTAATTTGTCCCTTTTGTGCATTTGCATTATGATACACTATTTAATTGTAATTAGATCACATGCTGTTCTTTTGACAGGTTCCCAGCCTCACTCATTGTACAAAATAGACTGTGCTCACTAAGTAATAATTTTATTTTCTCCTCGCTGTTCACTATGTGGCCCATGCTTTATTTACTGCGCACTATTCAAATATTGTTCTGAAGACAGATTTATTCATTTTCTCCTGGGCTTTTCCATGGTACTCATCACTATGGTATCCAAGTGCTTCACAAACTCTAATTCATTTTCTCAATGCTGTTGTGAGAACTGGTGTTACCCTTATTTTACGGATGAGGAACTTAAGCATACAGACAGAATAGTAAAAAATATCTTTTAATTTTAGATAACCAATTAGAAATGCTCATGGCCTGATTTTGTCAGAAAATAGAAAATGGCAAAGCACCTAATTTATTCAAAAGTTTAATAAATTCTCATTTATTGCAGATGTATCTGCAAGTGCTCTTCACTTCTGCAAATCAGACTTCAAAATGTCAGATCAGGCACGTAGGAAGTGAAGACTGCACAATTAGCGCCTGGTTGTGAAGTCTCGTTTCAGGCACTGTGCTTTGCATCCCGTAGGAGTCCTGAGGCTGAAGCTCTGTCCTGGAGCAGCAGTCATCCACCTTAGCCACAGCGCCGTGCTTGCCTTCCCCGCAGTTCCTCGCAAGGTACATAAAATGCCTACGTTTGATTTTTTAGGGTAAATTAATTGCAAGTTGTTTAGGCACTTATCTTGATTCCTTGACATTAGTTCAGCATCCAAGCCAGGCTTACCCTTTTGCACTGGCAGCCTTTATTCCGCTATTTCGTAACGAAGGGGACGAGGTGCGTTCTCAGTGTATTTCAGATACTTGCTGCCAGCAGAGACATGATAGTTGTCCAGGTGGTCTTCATTCCCCTTCCTAAATCCCCACCTTTCTGCTCTGCCTCTCTTCCTCAGCCTCTTGTCGTTCCCACTTCTACATCACTGTCTCTAGTGAATTCCCTCGTCGCCCTTGCTGCATCCCACACCAAACCTCAGGGTCGCATGTCTTCCTCCCTCACCCCGCTCCAGCTTCCCCGTCTGATCCCTTTTGCCCAGCAAGTTCTCCATCAGCCCTTAGCCAGATAACGGGCTGGTCTTGATAGCCCCGGTCCTCCTGGGTCGCACGGGCTTATTCCGGGAATTTTCTCCCATTCCCAGTCTGTTTTCAAGTCTTCTCCCAACAGGCTGGCTTCCAGACTCTTGCTTAGGAGCTTTGCTTTATCCCTCCTTCCAGGCAGACGGAGTTTCCTCTTCCAACTCCCCGTTCCCTTTCGCCACCCCGAAGAACCTGTCTTTCTCCAGACCCTCTGCGCCTGCCAACTTACTCGTCCCCGATCCAGTTCTCGTCCCCACCGCGCGTTACTCAAGGAGCTTCCTGCTCGGCGTTTCCCAAGAGGACTGGAAGGACAGGTTCCCCGCTTGCCCTTTCCTACCTTCAGACTTGGCATGGTCCAGAGCAGCCGGGAACTGGAACTGCAGGTCCAGCTCCAACTCCCACAGCCTTGGGCTGTGGCGTGCTGGGAGAGCACCGAACTGCTGGAGAACTGCACCGTGGAGGGCGGGTAAGGGTAAGCCCCCGCCAAGCACAAACGGGGGATGTTTGGTAGGGGTTTTCATGGTGGGTTTTGAGGGAACACCTCTGACAAAGTGACCGTGCTCGTTTTCAGACTCGAAGATCCCCGACAGAAGGAACGAAAGAAGAAGTGTTTGTAATTTAACCCGAGGTATGAACTTTGGATGCCTGAATTTCAGCACAGTGGTTAGTCTGGCACTATTGAAAGTGACCGAAGGTAGGATTTGATGATGGTAATTGCTAACCAGCTTTAATAGGAATTATACTACCAGTCCTGCCTTTTAATCAGCACTTCCATTTTCAGTATAAATTACAGTTCGTTGCTGGTAATCCTTCTGGCGTATCAGATATCAGCGTAACTCGGCAAGCATAATATGGAGAAACCCAAACATCCTTCTGAGGGGGTAATTATTCCTCATTGCGAAAATGCTCCAAGATATTTTTAGCGGAGGACAACCCCCCCCATTTCCTGACAGAAACACCAAACAAAATTATAAAATAATGAAGCAAGTTTCACAATGAGAAACACTTCAGACACCCCTATTAGCTGATACTTTGTAGTCACGTCAATGTTTAATTAGTCTCACACATCTCTGCATCCCCATGTGCAGCAAAATGCACACCTGCGTTTTGGTGCACTGCAAAATGTGTCAGCGTCTGCCTCGCCGAAAAGCCTCTAAATAAACAAATCTGCAAATCCCGCTGGATCAGGGATGATTTCGCGGGAATACAGAGGTGCCTGCATCCAGAGGGACACCCTCGCCACATGGACGGAGGCTGTCAGGGTAAACTTTCCTGAAATCAGTCCTCAGTTCCTTGGCAGGAACGTCACTACCAGTGTAAAAGCCTGTTTCTTTCTGGCACAAATGATTTTTAAACTAGTTTTAAAACATTTTGCAATACGAACAGGCATTTTGGGGGGATGTACCTGTGTTTCACGTCTCGCAGTGCCCCAGGGGTACGGTTATCTCACGGTTACCACTTCTGGAGCCCTGGTACTATATAATTTATGTGCTGAAAGAGACAATTCAATTAGTCAATAATAAAATGAGCAAGGATAGCGCGCACATTGTAAAAATGTAATTTAGTGGGCAACAAGCTGAGGTGGAAAAAAATACAAGGGTACGCTTCCTATGATTAATGAAGGAGGAATGTATATTTATTTATAGCTCTTACTGTGTCCTTTGTAAGGATACGGGATCCAACAGTAAGGCTAAATCCGGCTGGTGGTGGTGATGCGGCATTCAAATGATTTGGATTTGATTGGCAAATGCTGTCTAAAACTAATTGCCCCCAGGAGGATGAAAACACATTTCCATTTGCCTTTTCAAAGTACCTTCGGGCTTTTCTTCCCATTTATTTATCTTTCGGTTCGTTGAGAAACGTGCTTATTACGAAAGCCGACAGTCCCAAATTGAACAGCACAGATATTCCCCCCCCCAAGAAAACAAGTTTCTGCGAGTTATATTTTTACCACACGCGCGCGCTCCCCCCTCCCCGTTCCCGCCTCCTCTTCCCCCCGGGCGGGGGCGCCGCGCAGGCGCGGTGGCG